>NW_021131982.1:0-600000 GCF_004193835.3 Ostrinia furnacalis
AAGGACTCACGACAAGACTCGACCTCACGCCTGTTGGCTTTTGCGTTGGATATATAATTGGCTGTCACTGTCGTGTCATCTGCGTACCCAAAGGTGCCGGGTTTGAGCAGATCGTTGATATGCAGTAGAAAAAGAGTTGCAGACACACGGCAGGACACGTTCCATTATCTTGCAGAGTATAGACGTAACAGAGATGGGTCTGTAATTAGTTGGGTCAGCACGACTGCCCTTTTTAGGTACGGGCTGTACGTTTGCAAGCTTCCATGATTTAGGGACTAGTCCAGTCTCAAGTGAGAGTCGATACAGGCGTGTCAGAATAGGAGACAACTCCGGCGCACAGTTACGCAGGACTATTGCCGGAATTCCGTCGGGTCCACTGGCTTTATTTACGTCAAGAGAACGCAAGACATTTAAAACCTCTCTCTGCCGTATGCGGACCTCACGCATGGTGGTAGAGGCAGGTGGTAATGAGGGTGGTATTTTGCCTGCAACGTCAAGACGCGAGTTATCAGCGAACAGGGTGGCAAAAAGGTTCGCTTTTTCCTCAGCAGAGTGAGCCAGTGAGCCATCAGGTTTCAGCAGTGGTGGCAGGCTGGGGCGACAGAAGTTGGATTGGATGGCCTTGGCAAGGGACCAAAACGCTTTGGACCCGGCTGGGTATGAAGCAAGTTTGGTGCCAATGCGTCCAATATGGTCGTAGCGAGCCCTGCGTAACGCTTTTTTGCAAGACTTGGAGGCTTGGTTATAGGCTTTCCTTGTTGAAGCGGCGCTCCAGGAACTTGACCATCGCCGTAAGGAAGCATCCCTATCGGTTTTCTACAGGCTACACTTCGGAGAATGTGCGAAAGAATTACACGAATTAATTCCACCAGCCCTCTTCCAGGGAACCAGACGCAGGTGTACCATCCCTATATTGTTGACATTCCACCAGCGCGCACTAAGCGTTTCGATGACTCTTTTATAATGCGAACAGCTAGGGACTGGAATTCGTTGCCTGCTGCTGTCTTTCCCGAAAACTATAATCCGGGCCTCTTCAAGGCGAGAGTGAATAAGCACTTACAGGGCAGATATGTACCATCCTAGACTGCATCCCACTTAACATCAGGTGCGATTGTGGTCAAATATAACAATCAAACTATAGCAAATAAAATAAAGTTTAATCATGACGTATCTTCTCTTGTCAAATGTACCGTTTTTCTACTAACTTACTAAGTTAATAAAATGTCACATTTGCCACTTATGCCAACACAGATTTAGAAGCGATTGCACCTCGCGGAGCGCCCCGCACAACTGACAAATAAGCCGTTGTTATGCGCGGAAGCGGGGGGAACGTAGCAAGTGGTACAATGACACTAAACGCCCTCTCTCGAAAAATAGTAAAACTAACACCGTGCCGTTTTACCACTTTATAAATTATACACTCTTAAACACTTAGGCCGTAAAAACTCAATTTCCCTTTTTTTGTAAATGTGCCATTATACTGCTAGGTGAGCGATATGAAGTTTATGTTCATACTTGTATTTACGTATGTAGCAATTTGCTACATTACATGCTGCGATGGACTGAAGAGTTCAAAACTCTAAAGCAGCTGCAAAGTGTAGTACCGCGAATCAATAAGGATAATAAATTTCAAGTTGTGCTCAACTCACCGTAAGAGATTTAGGAAAGCCGATAACGGAATGTTTTGGCGAGGGTAGTTTCCGAATGAATGGTGCCGTCAGGGATTTATGCACGGTTACGGTTCACTTTATCACAGCCGATGGAAAACAGAAAGCTTGTTTCAATTACGTGTATGGGCCCAGTGACTTGTCGGACATTCGGTGATGCAGCGCAGACACAAATCTGCCATTTGCGCTGCGATATTTCATCGTTTCGTATCGTAGTTTACGCTGTTCACGTGAGCACGGATTCTAGTCAAAAATATCAGTTTTCGGCTAAAAGGGAAAGTGTTTTGTTTTCTTTTCAGTTAATACATTAAAGTTTATACTAGATATTATTCATAATTCTAATATACTTAATACGAGTAAAGGAGATCTACTGCCAATATTTGATCAGTGTTTTACTTTTTCGTTTTTATTCAGGGACTTAACTCTACACCTGATTAAAAATCACAAACGGTTTAAGCTTTTAGGGCCTTCTTACAAAAAAGTTAAAACTCGGCATGAACAATTGAACACTAGTTTAAAATAACATTTCCATAGTAAATGTTAACTTAAACTAGAGTTTAACTTTTTGTAATAAGGGGTTAACAAGGTATTTGCCAAAGAATTATGGTAGAAACAAATGTGTGGCTGTTATTTATGGACTGTAAGCGTGTAGAGTTGCGTTGCCTTGAAACAAGAACTTCGTCAAAGGGATTTGGTTAATTCAATTTCAGTGTTCGGCCGCTGCTTCCCCGCTACAAGAAAAGCGTAATGTTTAATTCCAATATCACCTTAAGATGGAGCTTAGTAGTATCGAGTTTGGATCCAAGATAACTGTTTGACGGGGTTTTTGTCCTTGCGACTTAAGATAGTTTGCTTTGGCTTTATAGTGCGGAGTATAGTAGGTACGTCAACTTAAGTCGCTGTAACAGTTGCGATTTTGCAACATAATGTTGTCTGTCAGTCAGGCTATACTTAATCGCTAATATTCTATTGTACTCTCTAGGAGTATTAGAGAATATTATGAAGTTTTAACCTTAACGAAGAAATATGTCATCCCCACAAATAGATGATTCAAAATCAGCACTGTAAAGTTTTAAACTAACTTGAAAGCAAAACGACTTGAAAGAAATTAGAACTTGAATTCTTATTATAGTTGTTAAAGGTGTAAAAAAAGATCGGATACATCATATCCGTCGCTTACTAGTTCCCCTAGCATCTATATTACGTAAGTAATGTGACCCTGATCCAGGAAAATAATACAACTTTGGCCGATATTAATCTTCAGGGCATTGTTACGATTAGCAATAATGATGCCCCACGGAGCAATTTCTAAGGAAATTTATTTTTCCTTGACAGTGAATTCGGTGTATTTGATACAGGAGGCCATTGAGTTAATTGCTTCCATAATAATAGTACCTACCATTACAATGATTGAGGCAAATTCTACAACAAGCTTAGCAGTTGAAGGGGCTTCATCAATAATAGATACATAATTATTGTGTGGCTTTGATCACGTTATTCACGTTACTGACATTGTTATTTGATATATCGGTTAGTAAGTTAATTGAAGATACTCTGACGAGTCTTCAAATGCATGGTGTCACTAACGCTGTTGGAACTGTCAATAAGGTCCCTACAAGTAAGTACTTCTAACTGTTGTGGTAACTGGTTACCTTAACTGCTAATATTTCAAGGTCCGGTTCATTAAACGGCACTCAAGTACATAAATGTAAACCCACAAGAATAGCTGTGATTGGTGTATTAAAATTCAACCAATCCTGAAGGTCTGAATTTGTATCAAGCATTGTTTTAAAAAACTTATTCACCGGTGACTTCATTTACTAGCTATCTCCAAATATCTGACAGATAATCTACCATACCATATAAAAATATAGCTTTCAAAATTTTGGCCGTTGTTTTCTGAATTTAAATTCACTTCTTTTCCATATCCACTGCTATATTCGTAGGTATGTCGCCACACTGAAGGCCATTGTGTACATTCACTGCATGGCTAGGACACGCCTCGGTTAGAATGCATGAGTTAGCTTCTGATATGATCCCCTGGGACTTAGCATGCTAAGCGTCTTCCCGATTGCATTATGAATCGCATTCGTATCGCTTTGCTGCCATGTAGACTGAGCTAATCTGTATTGAAACCATCTCCGATTTAATTGGATATTCAATCAATAAGAGTAAGTAAAAAAACTATCGCTAGAAGACCATGAAACTTTGATAAACTAATGTACAGACGACGGCAAATCTATCTAAACACTGTGGTCTCTTATGTTTGTGAAATAGGGGCGTTTTTACAACAGAAATGTATGGTCTGGTGTGCTTTTCGATTGTAGGTAAGTACTTATTTGATTTTGCTTTGTTTAATTGAGCGTATAAGTGATGTTATCAATTCGAGTAATTAAAGGACTAATTGACATGAAAAATAATAATACTTTGTTTTTCTTTCTTAGAATGTACTCCTTTGTTTTTAGGCAAGAATACAATGTAACATAGCGTTGTACTGTGTACACAGGTACTCAATTTTATGTTAAGACTTACAGCAACTCCTATAACTTCCTTACACGAATGACTGACATAAACATAATAACCCAAGTTATGGCTCGTACGTGGCCAAACTTTTCCAAAAGGACGTGGTTGATTAAAACGATGATTAACTTTGGGTTGTAAACAATACCCTCTTGTCAAACTTTATTATGTGTTGCACTGGAAAAGGGATAACTATTTTGGTTATAAAAGGAAACTGAATTAAAATCTGTTACCTACCGATTTTTTTTGCTTAACTACATAGTTAGAAAGTTTGTAAATAAAAAAATGTATTAATAAACACCATAGATTTAACAATAAAATTCCATTAAAGATCGCAGATTTTCTATCGTAGGTACTTATTTAAACATTTACATAGCAAAAAATGTCGCTTGAAGTTAGAGAATTTTTAAAATCAAAACAGTGGACTCTGGCTTGATTGTATGCAAAACATGTTTATTTCACTGGCATTCAAAGCTTTTTATATAAAAGTGTAATGAACTGAAAAGTTCATTTTCGAAAACAAATGTTTTGCTTTAATGCATTTGGACGAATGAGTTTTATTTGGCTTTAGCTGTCTAAAAGTTAGTCATTAGTTAAAACAACAAAACTTTTTGTTACAGATACTTGTTTGGAGCTTCGAAAATAATTAATTGACTGAAGTAAAAAGTCTGGCTCGTGCAAAGGTTCATTGGTAGATTGATAAATTTTGTAAAAAGAGAAACAAAAATGTTCGACAATGTTGAGAAAAAATAATGATGGATGGACAAAAACGAAATGATATCACTGTAAATCATTGTCTGGTTACAAATCCCTTTTCCATCGAGAAGGAAACGAGCATTTTCGGATACAAATTAAAGAAGATCTGATTGATGTCCCGGCACCAGAACGAGGGCTATGAAGGCGCTTGAGCCGAAATAAAAAGAAAATACAATAAATAAACCCTTACGAAGCGCAGCTTGAATTAACTCCCCAGGGACATTAAGCCCGCTTGTCCCGACATAATGTATTGTTATCATATTACCCCGGGACCCTGTCTCTACAGCCTATTATGGGACAGTCAGGCCACTTCATACGAGACTTGCATGCGAAGGAGCGATTCTTTCTCTCAACAATATTTTTTTAATGATAATCAGATCGCAGCAGCAGCAGGACCGGTCGTCATGGAAATCTTTGCGGGAGGCCTTTGTCTAGCAGCAGACGTCATTTGGCTGAACTGTAGTGGCCTGCATCCAGCGCCTTCCTGCTACCTTAACGGCTGAACTAATCAGATTAGTTTAATTAATAAGGCTAAGTAACATAGTCGATTGGACGGTTAAAAAAAGGTTATTGCCTTGGGTGTTGGTCAGTGGATGGTCGATAGATCTGATTAAGATGGCAGGAAGCTTCTGTATACAGACCGCTTATAACCGGTCAATCTTGAAATTACAAGGGGAGGCTTATGTTTAGCAGTGGACATCTTACGGCTATTCGATCTTGCTTGTTACAATATTAATTAAGAGTAACTAATTATTTTTCATTCAGGTGGCCGTTATATTTAGGATGTGCTTCAAATCTCGGTAATGTAACTAATGAAACGTAGTCTTATATCCGCGCTGCGGTTATCCCTCCAGGGTTTGTAGACTTGCCCTATATTTATTGAGCAATCAGTTATGAGATATAATCTGTTGGAGCACTAGGTCAATGATTAGCATTAGGCAGTTAAATAACTAGCGTTTTCAGGCCAGGCAGATGCAAAATATACATTTAATTTTACAATCATCGTCATCATTAAATTTCAATTTAAACGTTTAAATTTCAATGAAAGAGTAACATTTATTTTCTCTGACTGAATGCTCTACGTCTTTTTACTACATATCATATAGCTGCGTGTTCACACTCTCAGTCTGTATAACACCAAGAAAAATACTGGTACTAAAACAGAACCTTATTAAGTTGCAATAGATCACGCACCCGGAAAACGCGAGTAACCTCGCTGCGAGAATAAGAATGCGGCTGGTGAAGCCCGCTGACGGACTGCTGATGTTATAATAACGTGAAGAAAGAGCTTAGTGGGAAATGGGAACTGTACATTTAACGAGTACAATATTGGAGATCCTACAATATTAAAAATGTGAAAGTTTGTGAGGATGGAAGGATGTTTGTTACGCTTTCACACTTAGAACATTGAAACCATTTAGTTAGATGAAATTGGTATAGAGATAGAGATTAAGGGAAAACTTAGGATAGTTTTTATCCCAGGTTTTGGAAGATAAACTTTTTGTGTGGACCGCAATTCACATGGACCAAGCCGTGGTCAAAAGATGTTATTGTATGAAATAGTACCAGAACTGTTGATTTACTGAAAACGCAGTCTAAAGTTGACGTGTAATTAAAATGATTATACTGAAAGTGTTTTGAAAGGAATCTTGTATGAGATTTTATTATGACATCGAATATATTAATGTTATATAATGGATATTTTAATAGTGTTTAATTAAATTTGTAGTTGAGGAACTTATTTTATGAATGCACTAGCGGCCGCCCGCGACTTCTTTGTTATGACGGAAAACTGAAAAGCTCCATTGTATACTAGGAGCTTAATAATGTAACGTGTTATTAGTCGGTATAAACCATATTGAAATGTATAATCAGTAACTTATTAGATAGTCTGGTTTATGTACCTACATAATGAACGATATACAATATAATGAGTCAATTTGTATGATACACGGGTATAATTAATTACTCTTCAATAATTAATGTAAATTGATGAGTGATCACCCACTTTTTAAACAAGCCATAGTAGGTACAATACAAACACTGCCTAAATTTTTAATAATTTCATATTTTTTCATGTAGGTACTTCATTCACCTTTACATAATAATATTTTATCGTAAGTAGACAAAAATAATAAAGTAACTTGCACAAAGTATCTCCTACAACATGTTTTTTTAGAAAAGTTTGTGTCTGCCGCAGCGATATTATTTTAGCGGGCCACAAAAATACAACCCTTAAAAAAGGTGCCTTTTATGGCGCACAAAATGATTGCCAGTTTAGTCAAAAGTCGCTCAGCTTAAGTGATTCGAGTTAAGTACTCACTTAAGTATCTCTGCGGCAAGACACGCAGCAAGTGTTATTATGCCTGAGTCATAGGTCGTAGTCATAGAGGTCGTACTTAAGGGCTCTTAACTTCATTAAAGTATTTCTGTGACACTCGAGATCTTCTCAGAAGCCTTCATTATTATATTGCTTCCATAACTTTTGATTTGATTTCTGATTTCTGGATTAAATTTAATTATAATGTAATCGATTAAGGAAATGATACTTTATTTAATAATAAATATCCTTAATGGAGAAAGTTTTTTTGAATCAATTTATTTTCACTAAGTTTTCTTTAATTAAGTAGTTTTTCCTAATAAAAGGTAGCCTCTGTTAATTCAAGCTTCTAGCATCTTTTAATTTAGTTAGAGTAGAACCACAATGACACGTGTTTTTTAGTTTTCCAAGAGCGAGCTATAAACATTAATTAGTCTATTTTAATCCCAAAGCTAAGTACAGACAAAGAGAAATGTGCATTCTCTAATCTTCTTTGGTAATAAGTCACAGACACAAACAGAGTTGGTTTATGCCTGAGGAGTCTTTTAGACTAAGAGCTAGTGAACGCCAGACCTACGTTATTTTATAAAGGCTGAAAGTTTGTCAGCGCATGCTCCCAACATAGCTAAGAACCATGGCCAAACATGAAGTTTGGGCTATGGTGGCTTTGGCAGACAGACGGTACTAAAGGTGTGTAAAATACCAACTTAATTACGTCAAAGTATAAAGGCTGATTTTTTTATATTTCCTTCAAAATGTTATTAGGAATGACGTCATTAATTGACAGACACCTACCATGGTGGCAGCCCTTAGCCAGACACCTTAAAGTTCATGAAAATGTAGTCCTACTTACGTCATACTATAAAAGCTGATATTTACATAAAATATTTGAACTATCATTTGATGAAGTTTCCTCATCAGCCAGACACTTCTGATAGTTCCTTCGCCTTGCCAGACAGCTTTTAGGGTGGCTGAAAGTGCGAACGCGAGGCACTATAAATATTGTTTTTTGTACTTTTTCTTAAGTTACTCAAGTATTGGAGTCTGTAAATCATCATCTCATGTTGATGAGCTGATGATGGAAGGTAAGTACAACTCCTTAAGGCTTAGGCCTAAGCCTTAAGGAGTTGTACTTACCTTCCATCATCAGCTCATCAACATGAGATGATGATTTACAGACTCCAATACTTGAGTAACTTAAGAAAAAGTACAAAAAACAATATTTATAGTGCCTCGCGTTCGCACTTTCAGCCACCCTAAAAGCTGTCTGGCAAGGCGAAGGAACCATCAGAAGTGTCTGGCTGATGAGGAAACTTCATCAAATGATAGTTCAAATATTTTATGTAAATATCAGCTTTTATAGTATGACGTAAGTAGGACTACATTTTCATGAACTTTAAGGTGTCTGGCTAAGGGCTGCCACCATGGTAGGTGTCTGTCAATTAATGACGTCATTCCTAATAACATTTTGAAGGAAATATAAAAAAATCAGCCTTTATACTTTGACGTAATTAAGTTGGTATTTTACACACCTTTAGTACCGTCTGTCTGCCAAAGCCACCATAGCCCAAACTTCATGTTTGGCCATGGTTCTTAGCTATGTTGGGAGCATGCGCTGACAAACTTTCAGCCTTTATAAAATAACGTAGGTCTGGCGTTCACTAGCTCTTAGTCTATTTTCTTTGTTACATTTGGGCTAGTTTTTAGATCCTTTTTTTGGGATAGAAATAGCTTACAATATTTTGCAGAAGATGAAAGGTGGTGAGTATTATATTCAAAGTACTTTACTCGACACGGGTGGATTGGGAATTATATAATAAGATAAAACTTACCGAAATAATGATTGAACTGTCTCAGAGATCTCAAGATCATGTCAATTTGATTTCAGATACATACAGAGTGCCAATTTATTTTGCTGTAGAATTATCCGTGGAGTGCGTGGGGCGTATGAAAGTCATAATATGAAGTTTATGTTCATACTTGTATTCACGTATGTAGCTACATTACATGCTGCGATGGACTGAAGAGCCATCGATTTAGGAGGTAAGTTCAAAACTCTAAAGGAGCTGCAAAGTGCAGTACCGCGAATCAATAAGGATAATAAATTTCAAGTTGTGTTCAACTCACCGTAAGAGATTTAGGAAAGCCGATAACGGAATGTTTTGGCGAGGGTAGTTTCCGAATGAATGGTGCCGTCAGGGATTTATGCACGGTTACGGTTCACTTTATCACAGCCGATGGAAAACAGAAAGCTTGTTTCAATTACGTGTATGGGCCCAGTGACTTGTCGGACATTCGGTGATGCAGCGCAGACACAAATCTGCCATTTGCGCTGGGATATTTCATCGTTTCGTATTGTAGTTTACGCCGTTCACGTGAGCAGGGATCCTAGATCAAAAATATCAGTTTTCGGCTAAAAGGGTGAGTGTTATTTTTCTAAATGCAAAGGTTTTGTTTTCTTTTCAGTAAATGCATTAAAGTTTATACTAGACATTATTCATAATTCTAATATACTTAATACGAGTAAAGGTGATCTACTGCTAATATTTGATCAGTGTCTTACTTTTTTGTTTTGATTCAGGGACTTAACTCTACACAAATGGTTTAAACTTTTAGGGCCTTCTTACAAAAAAGTTAAAACTCGGCATGAACAATTGAGAATGTTACTAGGTATGCAAAATCACTTGAAACCTATGTTACAGTTAAGCTTTTACGTTTACAAATACATTAGTTTTTATTTCATTCAAAAATACGCAGTAGTTATGATTTTATAGGCATTCAAAGTTCGCTTAAATATTTAGTCCCGCCGACGGTCACGTGACCCCGTGTGACGTACATTCACAGCGTCCGCTCACTAGAAAACGGATATAAACCATTGAAGTAATATTACTACGTATAGAACAGACATCGCGAACAAAATATGTACAGTGCGGGGTGCGGGGCGGGAATTTGACGGACAGCTGTCAGTCAAATCCATGACTATCAAGTTTCATAATTTATGGCGATAAAATCTGCACCAGAAAATGTCGTACTTCATTGATAGGATTGCACGAATAGTGACGTTCCTGCGGTCGCCTCATCATAGACATTGTGAATCGATTGTGAAAATAAACAAATCGGCTAAATTGTGTTAAATTTTCATGGTGCTCAATAGCAAAAAGGTTCAGTTACTTACATTATTTTCTTTTATTATATTGTGCGTTTCCTGTAATGTAATCTAAGCTCCCCTCCCTTAGACTAAAATTAGCCCTCCTAGACAAGTGACAAAACGTAGCAGTTGAAACATTCGAAATCACTTCGCTCTGCCGTTTTTTGGTGTTAGTTACTTCACTCTGTGATGCGATTTTAAAATTACAACTGGCGATTCCGAATTCACAACTGAGGGGACTGAGGCTAATCGTGTTACTTGTGCTACAAGTGCGTATGGGCTTCATACTGATGCTTAAGCCATTAATTATTTTTCTTCCCGATTAAAATCTAATGTAATCGATAATCGCCTTGAGAATCGTTAACTGGTATTTTCTAATTCGATAAAAAAATTACCCATCTCTAGTTTAAAACTGTCATCCAACAGCGCACGAAATATTATGAGTTATAGATAATGATACCATTACAGAGGCGACACTTCGTTTACGTTTAGTTTCTGCCTATTGAATTGGATACTGTAAGGAAACATCGTCATCATCATTTTAGCTACTGGACGTCCACTGCTGAACAAAGGCCTCCTCTAATGATTTCCACATCGCCCAGTTGATAGTGGCCTGCACCCAGCGTCTTCCTGCTATCTTCAGTCAGTCCATCTTGAGATTTTAGAAAAATTCCCACTCGTCACGGTAGGAACAAAGCTAGGGATGACCCACGCCTTCACTCCAGAACCAATAAAATAACTGAAAGTCAGAAACTTTCAGTTATTTTATTGTCTCTATTGTTAACTATCTCAGTGGTTGAGTACACGTATAATAGCTGTGAGGTAGAAGTTACGGGACTATTCCCACCTCTCCTTTTCACCGCTGCATCTCCTGTGTAGCTAGCACCTAGACTAGTTGATTTAAAGCCAAGGTATATCAGTTTTTAGGTAATGACTTAGTGCATCTAAAAATGTAAAACTTTCTAGTTTTTTGTAACATTGAAAAATCTAAAAAGAAGCATCATTTTTTTTACCAAGTGTTTCTAAGAAATTTAAATGGAAGCTTTTGATGACAACGTATTGCTTACTTTTTCAGCTGTCGAACGAATCACTTTTATACTCATAGGTCCTGTACATCGGTAGATTTGGTAAATAAATGAATCCATCCGGACTCAGAAACTAAAAAAATTAAAATAGCTGTAATTTTTTAATACTGGATTTGTCGATTAAATTGATCATATTACTGCGCCCTAACGGGTCGGACACTGGTGACCAGACACACTGTACAATTATTATAATTTTAGCCTATCTCGTGAGCTAGGTGTCAATAATTAGGGTGATTTACTAACTAACCAGTCGCATACGAACAACAGCAGTGAGATTCAAACAAGTTTGATCCATGATGCCGCACGACTATTGTGTGAGCCCACCCGTAACCCAAGCTTATTTAGCTTAACACAAGGGGCTGGACGGGACTATTAGTAATTTGTGCAATACAAAGTGCTTATAATCTTTAAAAAAATCTTTTTATTGCTGTATTTAACCTTCCTTTCGTATACTAATTTATGCGTCAGTGTCAAGTCTGCGATTTTTATTCTTTGAAATTTTCGTAAAATGGCTGCCGCCGCGGTGACGCCTTGTAATTAACAAATTAAAATTAAATTAGTGTTTTAAAGTGCATAAATGTACAACTTAATGGTAAAAAGTCATTCCTTGATTTTTACTTAATATGTATCTGGAGTTATTTGAACAGTATTTTCGTCTATAGGATGGCATATTTCAAAAAACAAAACTGCACTCAAGCGTGTTGTCACAGCAACCGCTGAGCACATACTAATTGAATTTCGGTCCGTGGACCTATTTACGTGCCAGAAACAGTCTAGTTGACATGTCTTCTCTAGTACGTAGTACATTATAACTCAATGATATAAACATACTTAAATATTTTTTTTTGTAAATACAAACTTATTATACATATTAACACCCAGACCCATCACAGAAATTAAAATTGAACCAAACCCAAACTTGATGCGATTGTGTCGTTTTATTGCGAATTACCTTCCAGCTCCATCATTAGACCCCGATTACTATATAGAATTAAAATACTTATCAATACAAAACGAACGAGCCCAAACTCGATGCATTTAAGTCGNGCCGCCGTGACCCACGAGCGGCGCCACGACGCGATGCGGCGCCGCCCCTACCCGCTGCCCGAAGAGCTGCTGCCTTAACGGAGCGGCTCAACATCTTCGGTGAGACCCCAGGCCCGTCGCTACGCGACTCACGCAACACGAGCCGCTGCCCAACGAGCCGCTGCTGGACGACGACGATGACGCGCGCCTCGACTACTACGACGAGGAGCGGCTCAACATCTCCGGTGAGACCCCAGGTACGAGCGGTGCCCCGACCAGCTGCCCGAGGAGCCGCTGCCTTAACTACTACGACGAGGAGCGGCTCAACAACTCCGGTGAGACCCCAGGCCCGCCGCGACCCTTGAGCGGCGCCCCAACGCGACGCGGCGCCGCTTCGAGCCGCTGCCTGACTCACTGCCCGACGACGACCTTAACTAGGTACTACGACGAGGAGCGGCTCAACATCTCCGGTGAGACACCCGGCACGAGCGGCGCCCCGACCCGCTGCCCGAGGAGCCGCTGCCTTAACTACTACGATGAGGAGCGGCTCAACATCTCCGGTGAGGCCCAGGCACTAGCGGCGCCCCGACGCGTCGCCGCTTCGAGCCGCTGCCCGACTCACTGACGACGACCTTAACTAGGTACTACGACGAGGAGCGGCTCAACATTCCCGGTGAGATCCCCAGCCCATCGCTACGCGACTCACGCAACACGAGTGGCTGCCCGACGAGCCGCTGCTGGACGACGACGACGCGCGCCTCGACTACTACGACGAGGAGCGGCTCTACATCTCCGGTAAGATTAGATAGGCCCGTTTACACTTTACGATCTAGTAACGTCTTATGAGTTGAGCCAACATGCCGCTGAAAAATCTAAAAAGGCCAGCATTTTAGAAGAATACAGACTGAGTATTTGCAGGAACTAGGTTAGGGTCTCCTAGGCCGCCGTGCCCCACGAGCGGCGCCGCCCCTACCCGCTGCTCGAGGAGCCGCTGTCTTAACTACTACGACGAGGAGCGACTCAACAACTCCGGTGAGACCCCAGGCCGCCGCGACCCACGAGCGGCGCCGCCCCTACCCGCTGCCCGAGGAGCCACTGTCTTAACTACTACGACGAGAAGCGGCTCAACATCTCCGGTAAGATAGGCCTGTTTACGATCTAGTGATGGCTCATGAGTTGAGCCAACATGCCGCTGAAACCTCAGCCTCAGCCACGAGCGGCGCCCCAACGCGACGCGGCGCCGCCCCGAGCCGCTGCCCGAGGAGCCGCTGCTGGACGACGACGATGACGCGCGCCTCGACTACTACGACGAGGAGCGGCTCAACATCTTTTTTTTGTAAATACAAACTTATTATACATATTAACACCCAGACCCATCACAGAAATTAAAATTGAACCAAACCCAAACTTGATGCGATTGTGTCGTTTTATTGCGAATTACCTTCCAGCTCCATCATTAGACCCCGATTACTATATAGAATTAAAATACTTATCAATACAAAACGAACGAGCCCAAACTCGATGCATTTAAGTCGTTTTATTATAGAGTTCCTATGGCCACCTTCCAGCTCCATCATCAGATCAGCTCCATGTCATCATAATATTGCATGGTCATCCAAATCACATGTGTTTGCGAAATTTCAGCTTAATCGGTTGCCTGGAAGTGGGTCTTAATTCAGTTTGCAAGATTCCACCCATACAAATAGGAGCCAGTCGTTGTAATATGACGTCACGCGCATAAAATGGCGGGCCGGCCGCCGCCCGCACTTTTAAAATTCAATATCTTGGAAACTAATTGACGTATCGAAATAATTCTTTCACGTGTATTTTTTATTTTTAACAGAGAATACAGAAAGCTAAAAAACAAAATTAGTGAACATTCTTCATTGAACACTGTTTTAAAGTTACATTTCCATAGTAAATGTCAACTTAAACTAGAGTTTAACTTTTTGTAATAATGTGTTAACAAGGTAATGCAAAACTATTGCCAAAGAATTATGGTGGAAATAAACGTGTGGCTGTTATTTATGGACTGTGAGCGTGTAGAAAGAACTCACTGAATGCGCTTTTTGGGACAATTGGTAATTTATATTCCAACGTGTGGAAACCACCGCACTAATTGAAATAGGAAATGGAGTAATGACCAAAGGAAGATTTTGGAAATAGATTACACTTAATTCAAGGATTAACTTAGAAACGCTTTTGGTTATAAGTTAGAGTACTTTAATAATGTAGGTATCATTAGTATCATATTAAAAAGCTATTCTCGGCAACTTAGTAACTCACATCGAATTGAAAGGAACGATCTTTGTCGTATTAAACCTATAGTACCTAAGTGGATACCTAGTTATTTAAGACAAGCTTTTCCCACGGCTTCGCCCGCGTTGCATTTAGCTTGTCACAGATAGGTATAAATTATAGCCATGTTATTCTGACGTAAACAAGAATACTAAAGTTTCATCGAAATTCGTCTGAACGAATAGTTTTTGCTACTGATAGTTTTTGCGTGAAAGGGTGACAAACATGTTACATCCATCCATCTACACAAACTTTCGAATTTAAAATATTAGTAGGATGATAAGATCTTCGTCTACATTAAGTACTTACAAAATCAGGTTCATGAATCGTCTTAACGTGAATCTGACAGTTATACGTATATATATCTTGGATTATACTCGAGATCGAAGTCGAATTAAAGTACGGCCAACTAGCAGCGATACAAAAGGTCGATTCGACTGTCGAACTGACAATCTATTCTGTCTCTTCTCATCTTGTGTATTTGTCGTAATGTCTCGTTCTCCCGCCAAAATATGTCAAAGTCAAACCCCTGCTATTCCAAATGACCATGACATTAGGTTTGTTTACATTTGGTATCGCTTCTCGTTGGCCGTACTTTAGTCGTAATAATTATTCAAATAGGTACGTAAGTTACTAAAATTATCTCACCTGGAAGTGACCTAGAAAGTGTACGTAGCTAGTACCTATACAGGCTGGATCTATAGATAGTTAAACGCACAAAGGATGCACCAATCCGTTAAATGCATACTAAATCGCCTGGAAGCGCAGTCGACTAAGGAGCGGTATTTTTAGATGCCACTTTAAAAGCTCAGAGAATGGCATCTTTGAAATCTTTATTCATCCCCCATTGGGGAAATGTGTTACAACTTTTTTGGTCCCGTAACTTCCCCATAAAAACTGAACGGAAAAATTCAATTACTGTACTCCAACTTCCTACATTTATTGAATATTTTAATTTAGGTTAAGGTTATATGTAATAGAATAACCAAGTGAAAAATCTTATCATATTTTTTTAATAACAAGAAAAGGGACATACATACTCGTAGGTGGAATAGTTTTCGAAAGTGTGTTTTGTGATATAAAAGTTTAACGTCCGTATTCTCAAACGAAATCGATCGCACAGCGTTGAAGAGAGCTCTGTGATTGGATCGTGTGTCACCCTGTGCGTCCACGCGCACTGTGAGACCTCATAGATTACTATGAGGTATTCACAAACATTAGTTTATGAATACGGGTGTTAGTCATATAACCTTAAAAAATCTTCTCTGAGGATCTCTTACGCACTATTGTATTTTATTCAGATCATAAGGCGGAAATTTTAAAAGGCACGCACCAGAGTAGATTTTCATTAAGTCTATTTAGCGTGGAGCCGGCTCTATCCATTTAACGTGGTTTACAGCAAAAATACCTCTCAACTAGCGCACACTCACATAAGTTTATTAGCGCAGCGCTGAATGTAACCGCAGATTTTAATTTCGCCTCTTGTGCTCTTAATTTAGTGTGCTGCCAGGCCCTGGGCGATTCCTCGCTGGTTATGCAACAGACGCTTTGTGAGTCTCTATCCAATCTACTCCTCAAAATTTAGCACTGGGTTTTTACACTTTGCAACTCCATATTAAGTTTTTGGAACTACTCAACTGTGACACTTTGTAATATAAAATGTAAGACCATATTTAGGGTTTTGTGGTCATATTTAGTGTGCTGCCAGGCCCTGGGTGATTCCTCGCTGGTTATGCAACAGACGCTTTGTGAGTCTCTATCCAATCTACTCCTCAAAATTTAGCACTGGGTTTTTACACTTTGCAACTCCATATTAAGTTTTTGGAACTACTCAACTGTGACACTTTGTAACATATTTAATTTTATCGACAGAAGATAAATCAAAACGTATGATACGAGTAAATAACTAAGGAACAAACGAGAATCGCCATAAACAAAAGAATATGATACTAGCGCATTTAGCCTAGGCGCATTACCACCGATTTTTTGTCGGCCGATAAGTAGTTGGGCTTGATTTTGATTTGTATGAAGAATCGAATCGATTTGTATGTATGAACATTTAGTATCAATTTACGAGTATACACTATCACTCGAACACAATAAATTTGATAACGAAAACCCTAATGTAAACACTCAGTAAATTAAGGCTGGGTTACACCATCTTACTTTAACTTTGACAAAACGTCAAAAATCTGTCAAACTGTTTGTATGGACAAAAAACACCGGTTATCGTTAAAGTCATGTTTAAAGTTAGGTGGTGTACCTCAGCCTTAAATACTTCTAGTTAGGTATATTGAAGTCATTAGTGAATAGAGTAAGTTTGACCAGTAGGTCTAAGACAACGACGACGACAACAACGCAGGAAAATTGTATTGTTTTTTCAGACAAAAGCGAGCTGTGAATGCGTAAAATCAATTGTCTGCCTTTTTCTTTTTTTTATATCAATTTAACAAATTAGCCAGTATTAAGCATGGAGGTCCTAAACATAGAATGAAAAACCCTGTGTATAGCAAGCATCGGCCACAGAAACCAATTAATTATATTCGTATCAGTTAGTTTTCCAATAAATTGCTTTACCGTCGCGACTCCAACCTCTTTGACTTTGACTTTCATCGCAAAGAATTGTTAATTTCTTTTAAATTGTCGTTTTGGACTTTGTAAAGTTATTTACGACGAACTTTTCTAATTTCACGTTGTCAATCCCGACATTCCCTTTTTAATTAACCATTAAATTATTGTTATTCTCTTTCGTTGTTATTTGCATTTTGCCGGCCAACTGATGAAGATGTTCTGTCTATGCTAGAAGGTACTTTGGACTTGAGACCTTTGAAATTACTTTGTAATTCCATTCTGATTGGTGAGATTGTGTACTCATTGGAATTTATAAAATATCGGGACATTATGCAGAAACGTGTTTTTAATTAAAAAATAGTCACATTAAAAGAAAGCATCGAGTCGAAAGTGAGAATAATTAGAAATGTAAGGAGCTTCTGAAAATAAATATCTTATTTGATAAAGGTCATTTTTGAATAAACGTAATAAGAGTAGGTATACAGTAAACAAATGTACATCGTTGAACATGAAACCTCCTCTTTTTAATTCGGTAACTAATTAAGCGACAGCAGTAAGTACAGTTAGACATAAAAAAATTGGAAAGGTTTAACTTTAGCGCAGAATCGAAAGCTTAAACAAGTGAACGTAAAATCCTAAAATCCTCATGTTTGTACAAGCATCTCATTTAAGCGAGCATTCCAGTTTTCAGATATTACGACTGTACAAATTAAAGTGAAATCAGATGAGAGCTCAAAACAGCATTCGTTCGATAACGAATTCGCAACACGCGCTGTAAAAGTTTCAATTCTGTTTGGTGCCGCCGGTCAGGGCAGAAGTTAAATACTCTAACTTTCATTGATACATAAACCTGGTTTGAGTAGCTGTAAATTTAGGGAAATACAATAAAATTAGCAGTTTGGGCTGTACAGACCGAATTCATTTAATCTAGGATAGACTAAAAAATAAAAAAAATGTTCAAAAATGAATATTCATTAAACTTTTGTCTTGAGCTATTAGAGATTTGTCTTTTTGTTTTTTTTTTTAAAATTCATCAAATAACAACTTTTTTTTATAAAATATACTTTTTTCAAATTTCTCTTTACAATACGAGCCACAATATAAATTGAAATCGGAGCCCACTCGCCCGCAATGCAGTGGCGACATTTGAGACCATCTGCGGCACCGAGCTCACGTTTCAGAGACGTGAATTTTATTTCACGCACCACATCATGTACAGTAGGTCCTCAATAGCACATCTGACTATACATTTTTACTGTAAAATAGCACTTATTACGACTACATAAGATGCTACAGCGTCTAACTGGATGTACTCGAGTACCTTGGGGTATTGGAAAAGGCACATTTCGATGGATCACTCGCGAAGAAGACGCTTTAAATTTTTTTAAATCTTCTCTCCAGCTAGTGACATCGAGCGAGATACATTTGCATCGCCATTTTGTGGGAGCGAACCGTGATTTCGAATTATCCAGCCACTGTTGTTTTAGCTTTTTGCTCGTGTTGCAAAACTTGTGCTTCGCGAAATGGAAGAAAATCGCAATTGTTACAAACGAGACTCCGACTGCGACACTATACTTGCAGCAATTTAAAAAACTGATCTCAGAACTCAATTCATACCTCGAGCTCAAGATTTCTTTTTTTTTCTTGGTTCTATTTGGAGTGGTAGATTTAGAGTGTAATTAATTCAATTACTGGCCTATAATACACGACGACACCAACGTGACAATATGTATTTACGTGCATTACGCCTAATAGGCGCAATTTGCTACAAAATTTATCTGATGTGCAGCCGACTTTTGTCTTAGTCTTATTTATTAATACAGTAAACACTGCATGCACCATAATTATATTGTAGTTGTAAATAATATCATTGCTATTTTACAACAAAAATGTCAAATGATGTCAACTGTACCACGCGACAGCATTGAATTTGTAATAAACGCATGAATCAAAGTTTGAAAATCCTTATTTTCAATGAAAATATAAATCCATCAACCGTGATTGACGTCCAAACTATGCAATGTTTTGTTTGAATCGCCCTGAATGTTAATTTACAAACAATGACATTTATGAATACCTATTGTAAATTGCTCGCTGGATAGAACTCTACAAATAAAAACAGATATTGCATATTGGTTTAGCGTTAGAAATGAATATGTATTGTTTTGTTATAGGAATTGTGTCTCTCTGATAAGTTTATTTATTTATTGAGTGGACTATCCAGTCCAAATGAATTTTTGATTCATTGTTTATTGATGTGTACTTACAATAACAATAAAATAAGTATGGAGGTCTACGCAATAACCACTAAATACTCGTAACGATGTAAATTTAAAAAATATTATATAACTTTCTTTTGAAGTCTTATAAAGTTGCAAAGTATAGTTACTTCGCTCATAATTAAAATCTTCTAATTTCACACATTCATTCCTATTTTTATCCCCATCCATTCTGCCACAAAAAGCAAACATATGACTATCGAAACTGAGCTAGTTTTAATATTAGCATTAATGTAATTATAACACAATTAATTGATCAGCCATGTGCTAACTATACTCTAAATTAGATAGTAGCTAGTTAATTACAATCCATTAATCCCTTTGATAATTAAATACGGTATCGTGTAAGTTTATTAGATAATGGTCATTATCCAATGTTGCATTCTGAGAATGTCTCGAGGCGGGATGACAACTCCATAGAACGACTGGTCGTCCAGGGAAAAGTCGAAGGAACCCGATCGCGTAGCAGGTCACCAATGCGCTGGACCGACCAAGTGAAAGCAGCAGTGAGAGACGGCTTATGTGACTGCACCAGACAGTCTGCCAATAGAGAGAGATGGAGGGAGATCGTGCGGAGAGTTGTATCCGCCTCTACAACCGATGTGAACAACGCCTCAACGTGACCACGACCGCTCTGCCAAGAGCGTAACGAATAAGAAGATTCTGGGAATGTCAAAAGGGTATGTGGGTGTGTAATTGGATATTTCCTATTGGGTGGTAATATCTAATGATAATAACATTAATATGGGATTACATAACGACTCTCTGATATCGCACCCTTAATAATGAATGGGCACAACTCCAAAATTCAGTTTTTTGGGAAAAGCCAAAAAACCAATCGGCGGATCGCGGTTTTTTACATAATTGGCTCTAAAATCTTTATTTTATCAGCTACAACTTTCAAATTAAGCATACTTCATCACTGGTATCTGTTATATAATTTGACATGAGACATTTTTGAAAATATTGATTATGAGTATGTAAAAAAATTGTTTAAAAAAATATTTCAAAGTTAGGCCTTTATTTTACTATTTCTGTTGTTGTGATTTTGGGTATTACTTGTACTTGTGCCCATCTAATCCTTAGGCTGAATTGTTTTATATGGCATATTCCCTAATATTGCTCTCTAATATTTAAAAATAAGTGTATTATTCGATTTTTATATTGATTTACGCCCAATAACATTGGGGACAGTTATTGTGCGGTATAGTAGCTTATAGCCAATTCAGTATAAGAGTAGGGTGCTGAATACTAGAAAATTATTAGATATGTCGAATTAGATTAAAATAAAGACTATTAGCTATTTCTCTGAGAAAACCGACATGAAAATACTAATTTTATGCATTCAAAATATTTTTACTTAGATAGATAGGGACTCTTACCCTATTTTTTTCCACTATCCTGCTGTCCTGGTGGAAGGAACCGTTCTCCTTGTCCCTTACTATAATCACCCACATTATGTGGGAATCAGTTCAAATGGCTATTGTAAAAAATACAATTTAATACTCAAATTGGCGTGTGTAATTTTTGAAGGATTTTAGCAACCAATTTTGAACACAAGAATATCTATTCTGGTCTTTCTGGTGTTCTAACATTCCCCAAAAAATATTTTACTTTAAAGCACCTTAGCCATGCTTCAGATTCAATTTGTGTTATATGGTTTACAAATACAGTCTTTTATAAGAGCACGGATTTGCAGTCCATCGAAGATAGCTGCTTTTAATTTTTGCTGCTCATCATTTTGCTTTTGATCATTTTAGTGATTAGAAAGCTCAATACATATCTTTGGCCCTCCAAATAGAAGCCCTTTACGTCCTGCTTGACTTCAGTATTGCAAAGAGTCTAGGTACACAAGGTTTACGACGATATTGGACACCCAATATTTATTATTTTGTACAATTTTTATCCCAGAGTATGCTTGGTTTGTTATCACAAACTCCGTGATCTTTTTTCTTTGCTTTTGTGTACAATATTTGCCACATATTAATAAAAACTGGTGTTAACACAAGATTACATTACGAACTCACATTTTTAAGACAAAAAGCACTTTAGAACTTAAATTTAGACAAACTGAAAATTTCAAGGTCTAATAGCTGATCAGTAAAATTGTAGTAACTTAATACGTGAAAAGATAATTTTAAAATAAATTCGATGTATCCTCAGTCCTCAGAATCTGAGTGATTAATTAGCATCAATTTATGTGACCGTAATAAATTAAAGAATATAATTATAAATTATAACACTAACATATTAAAGTAATTCACCTTTTGGCTGACTAGTGCGTTTATTCATGAAATAAACAAAGAAAAAAGCCAACCCGAGCCCCGAGCGAACGTTAATAGCCTTAACACGTAGGTATGTCTCTTATTTTATAAATCATTAGTTTATTTGTCGGGAAGTATTTCATAACCACCGCTTTATTTCTTAGCATCGCGATAAAACATTCTATAGGCTCCTAATCAACCAATAGGTATGAAAATTAATACCAAGAAGCAAATTACTTTTATAGGAGAGTTATAAATTTAACTACAAACACCCATCCATGGTCCGCCTAACTAAAGTTAAAGTTATATTTTATAATTTTCTATGATTAACGGGACTTTATCAATGTAATAAAAATGAAAATGTAACATATTATTAGAAATATATGGAATTAATTAGACTTAGCTCACTAACACTTACTTAAAAGTTTGTCACACAAAGGCACAACTCCAAATTGGACCACAGTCGCGGGGGCCGGATTCGACAAATATCGGCATGTCTCTGATTCAGCCCTTCTAGCGGGAAGATAGATGAAAGTATGGAAGGGGCACAAAATGTAGAACTCTTTAATCTGATCATTGTTTTCGATTTCTGTGAAAGCCATCTTGTAGAACTGACGAAAATATGCCTCTCTAGTACAAAAAGTAAAAAACCAAAAATTTTGAGTTGTGCCCCTATATTATTAAGGGTGCGATATGTTAAGGGACTCAAAAGGAACTGATATCTTGATGTGCTTGTAACTAAATCACAAAAGTTGGTTGTTGACCATTCTGACCATAATTATTTAGTAGAATTTAGATGTCTCTTAAGTTATGTTAACTAAAATAAAAGTTAGTTAGGTTTTAGCATGGTAAGGTAAAGTCACCCACTTCATATTAATCCTTGGGCCCGTTTTTTGGTTTAATTACCTTGACGAGACGTATAGTTTACAGCATCGCACAAAATCAACACAGTTTGATTAGCAAAGATGATTTCAGAGAGTGTTTTTTTCAGAAATCAAAGAACCTAATTAACGAAGATCATAACTAACATAGGTTTCCCAATTTATGGCTCCAAAAATAATATTTTAGTTGATAAAAATAGTATCTTATTTGATCTAGCCTATCTCGTAATTGAAAACACAAGACGCGGGTGCTAACTAGAGAGGCGTCTAGCAATGTTTACCTTTGAAATTGGATATAAAGGCAGCATTATTAGGGGATACTCCTAGAGAAAATTTAATTATACCACACTGCAGGGACATCACGGATATCCCGGAGCGTAACCGAAACCATATTATCGGGTTTCTGGACTAAAATGTAACGTGTAATATTATGTAGGTGATTATGGAAGCAAAATAAGGCAAAAGTTAGTATTGTAATAACATTTTATTGGTATTTTAGTAAGTACCTACTTGGTATCCTGAGGCTCCCAAGTTTTTAAAAATATCAAGTCAATGACCTGGTCAAGTTTGTGAAAAGCAGCTGAACCCAAACAGCCCAAACTCTTTCACTGTGAGAAATGTTCTTGTGTTCCACCAACCAACCAAGTGTTCTTCATAACTAAGGTATTTTAAAAAAGAAAAAATAGATGAAGGCTGCCTACCTAAACCTTAACAAAATTTTCCGAAACCATAAAATCCGGTATTACACATGACAACCTTTACCTACCTACCTTTACCTGACGATGAACCGTCCCAATTTGTTTTGGATTACTCAAAGGGGCTCATAAAAAGGCCAGGATGTGTGTACTGGTGCTAGATTAAATTTAGTTCGGAGTCTGATTACCCAATCTGCCAAAACAAAAGATCGCATTTATACTGATAGTCTAAAAATGATTTAGAATATTGTCATTTATAGCATGGTTACTCGTAAAACTAGCTATTCAGTCCATATACGTTGAATAGGAGTTTAATTGTTTTTGCTATTATCCAACGAAAGATCTGCAAAAGAACATTCGAATCCAACAAGTTTTTTTACCTTTTCAGCAGATTCATAAAATAATGTCCTTTGATCACTCAAGGGGAGCCCATCAGAATGAAAATGATTGCAAACTTTTTAAAAGTCAACTGTGAGAACACAGAAAGTAACTTGTGATTTGAAAGGAACATCTACTTGGAATACATTGGGGTAAAAACTTTCTTGTCTGGTTTACCGAGAATGCCTACTTTTAGGTAGTTTATTTAGCCGTCTTTTATACAGACAACGGCAAATCTTTACTAGCACTGAGTGCCACTTTTGTAGCTGTAACAGGTGAATATTGTAACAGCTATGTAAGTTGATTTGCTGTCGATAATACTGTAATATCACATTTTGTAATCCACATGATATAATCAGAAATGAGGAGATCCGTAGGAGAACCAAAGTGGCCGACATAGCTCGCAGAATTGCTAAAATCAAGTGGCAGTGGGCAGGGCACATAACTCGTAGAGATGATGGCCTTTGGGGCAGAAAAGTTCTCGAGTGACAACCAAAAATAAATAAAAAATAAAAAACAAAGGGCCGGAAGACGTAGCGTGGGCAGGCCTCCTACTAGGTGGACCGATGATCTGGTGAAGATCGCTGGAAGAAACTGGATGTGAACAGTGCAGGACCGGTTGTTATGGAAAGCCTTGGGGGAAGCCTTTGTCCAGTAGTGGACGTCATTTGGCTGAAACGAACGAAACAAAAAAATAAATAAAGAAAACAAAAAGAAGTAATAAATCTAAGGTTTTAGTATAAACCATTAGGTTTTGCTAACCTTAGGCTACCGAATTTATTAGGCTACTTTTGTTATGGCTGTACAAGCCGCGTAGCTGTAAACAGGCATAATAAACCACGGTACAGCCAAACGCATGAAAATAAATACTTATTTTTAAAACAGTAGGTACAACTCGGTAGCAGATGGTATAGTAAAAGCTTTAGGTTATTAGACACTATTACTAATTGATAAAATGGCGTCTATCCTCTCGCAAAGGTACCAGAGATTAAGTTACTAATGTATTTAGATATTATAGAACTCGTGTTAAAGAACATCGTCAAACGAATCGTCTAGGTCGATAAAGTTTATTGAAACTCTAGTAATATTACTGTAACAAATTTTTACTAATTTTTAGGAGAATATTTTTGCTTCTATTTCAACAACTTAAATAAACAACAACCATGTTCTTTTGGACCATACTGTGTCATGGGAGAAAAGGAATGACACAAGAATCACAGTAAAGTGTTAAAGAGGTCATCACAAACCTTCGGAATGGCTTCTTCCTTACCCTTTTAAGTGCAGGACCTGACCTTTTCTAAATAAATGGACACTTACAGTATTGTCTTTTTGGGTCAAATGTTCACATTGAGTATTTTATTTTATATTCCTATCTATACTATACTATCATCATACAATAGCAATTTCTGAATGTGCCTTAGTTTCATTAAAATTGTATGAAACATGATTTATATGGAATACTAGCGGCCGCCCACGACTTCATACGCGTGGATCCCGTTTTACCCCCTTAGGGGTTGAATTTTGAAAAATCCCGTCTTAGTAAGCACGTTCTAAAAGGAACCCCCATGCAAAATTTGAAACTCCTAACACTTGTAGTATCTGAGATTTCGTAATGAGTGAGTGAGTCAGTCAGTCAGTCAGTGACCTTTCGCTTTTAAAGATATAGATAGATAGGTTACCTAAGTATATTATTGCTTATTCCTGGCCTGAAAATACAAAACAAAATTGGAAAAATAAAAAATGAAAGCTTATTTTTGGATCGAATGAGACGACAGGTAACAAAATCATTTCGATTAACACAGATAAATATTTATTGAAGATTTTTATTACGATGGCATAACAAACAGAAAGCATTGTGAGGGGAAGAGTGACTTGATATTACCTATATCGCGTAAGGAAAGACGATGGGAAGGTACCTATGTAGGAAAACAACTTACGTATTATGAAAATGATGACAAGTACGAGTAAGTACCAACTTTACTTATTTTTAATACATAATAGAACAGATACTGCCGCTATTTAATTACCTACTTATTGGTTATTTTTCTTAGGGAATCCATTAGACAATTTGACATTCTACTTCCAAAGCGAAATAGAAGATCATGATCGCGGATAAAAAATTGCCATATACTCAGAAATTGCTGCTGTTTATTTGCCTAAAGTCTTGAAAATACAACACCTTAGATAGTATCAGTATTTAATCTGCTCGTTAAAGACTGTAAACATTATACTCGTACTTGGGATATCTGTAACAAGATTAAATTCAACACTGACTTTATTTAACAGCTATTTTAGTCTCAAAACATCTGCTGATTGATTTAAAAGGGTAATCAATTCAAATACGTACCATAAGTTTGCGCAATCCTTTTAGAAAAGTTTAAATTACACTATCTGTAAAACTCGGTGAAATGTTACACTCATTTGAATATATCTAAGAAAACTTCGCGTAACGCATTTGTTTGTGTGTTACTTTGTGTTCCAGTTTCGAAAGAATCTTGGATCGGTTTCCAACAAACTTGTTGCATTTGACTTTGGTTGCAGAGGAAAGCAATTTTAGTGTTGGCCGAGACAAATAGTTTTTGGTCAGTAAAAAAGTTCTCCAAGAGGCACAAAGACAGCAAAGACTTTGATTTGTTTACAAGACTAAGGATTGTGGTTGTGACAAAAAGAAATAGAGCCTGATTTTCTTTTCGACTAATTCGGATTATTATTATCCGAACTTTTATCCTTAAGACTAGTGTCCGACCGAATGTTCGGTTTCGGTTTCGTTTTCGGTTGAGTTTCGGTAAAAACACAAGTTTCGGTTTAGTTTCGTTTTCGGCGGCGAACTTGCCGAAACTACGACCGAAACCGAATGTGCATTCGGGAGTTTCCGCTCTGTTATTCGTCATGTTCGGCGCGTTGAATGAGTGAATGAATCCGATCAGAGCCAATGTCGTGATTCGCTCGCTTGTTTGTTTGCTGTTAGTTTTGTTTTGTTGTTAATGGTGGCGAGTTTTCGAGTGATTTATTTTGAATTTGGTAAGTTTTATCTCGTTTTATATCGTTATATGGCGATGGAGCGTGCTATGCTCGGAGTTTCCCTACGTGATCGAATCAGAAATGAGAAGATTCGTAGGAGAACCAGAGTGACTGACATAGCCCGCAGAATCGCCAAAATAAAGTGGCAGTGTGCGGGGCACATAGCTCATAGAGCTGATGGGCGCTGGGGCAGGAAAGTTCTTGAGTGGCGACCACGAGCCGGAAGACGTAGCGTGGGCAGGCCTCCCATTAGGTGGACTGACGATCTGGTGAAAGTCGCGGGAGGTGCCTGGATGCTAGCGGCGCAGGGTCGGTCTTCGTGGAAATCCTTGGGGGAGGCCTTTGTCCAGCAGTGGACGTCTTTCGGCTGAAACGAGGACGAGGACGATGTCTTTATAACATAAGAGCGGGTAGTACTCGTAAACATAAAAAAAATATATTCAATATGACTGATAAAAGTATATGTAATTAAGTTAAATCTAACCTATAAATTATTGTTTTAGTTCGCAAATGCTATACATAAACTAAAAAATATGAGCCTTGAAAGGAAGTTTCGGTTTCGGTTTCGGTTTCGGCCGAAATAGACACCGTTGCCGAAATTCGTTTTCGGTTTCGGTTTCGGTCGTAAAACTAGTTTCGGTCGGACACTACTTAAGACTAATCTATTATTGGCTTTAGTAACGACAAGAAAACACGCACATAAGGCTCAATATTGCAAATAAGAAAATGCGAATAACTTCAAAGAATAAGCGAGGGAAATCATGCATTCAATATTCAAGGTAGCATACAAAGGTATTTGGGATAATTTGGTAAAGGATTACGCGATTAGTGTGTGCTCAAACAAAATGAGTGGATTGAAAGAGCCCAATCCGGCACCGGTGCGGAATATTTCGAGTGTTTCGCGATTTGACTTTTCCTACCTTTGCCATTGTGCGTTATTTTCGTTAGAGTCGAGTGGATGATTCTTTTATTATCCAAAATACACTTGATTCAAACGGCCCTTTCAAGGCCCTTGACACAAAAGATTGGGGCATCCGGAAAGCAAATAAAACGTGACTGCTCTCCGAGAATTATTGTGATTTACATAATGTATTTTATTTGGAACATCCCGATACGGGAATATTTTTTGAGATCTTTGTAGCTAATAGGCTTGTTGAGGTATTTTGGGAGAGGTGTTTTCTTTCACATTACATGTAAAGTATATTGTTTTAGGTTCTAGAATCCTATTTTGATGGCTCCTACGTATACTGGCGTAAGTGAAAAAAGTAAATTTTACAGGAGAGCCATTTTAGTGGCCAGAACCATATTTTTGGGTCATATCTTTTGACACGAATTTAATGAAATTTCACATTTAGCCTTAACATGTAATGCTTTTGCTGCTGCTGTTATCAATTTTTATATTTTTCTTATATATTTTGAGATTTTACGCATTGCCCTTTTACGTCGGCATATTTCTATAATTTCATGTATATTGTTCAACGTAAAGAGACTTAAATGACAACTTAAATATAATATTTTAAGCGATTNTCCTTTTCGAATGTATCAGAAAGTCCAAAGTGACACAACTGCTAGGTTTTGCTTGATAGCCAGAGTTTTGTTAGGAAATTGGTTGTGATAAGAATAAGCTACGGGTTAAAGCTCCATAATTAGCTATTTTAAAGGTTTGATTTTGAAATATTTCGAGTAAAATTGATGACGAACGTAAAATATTTGAATAACGATGTCTCCCTTATTAACGTGTAAATTAATAATTCGCGTAAACTGATTTTACTATTAACTTCAATATAATAAACAATAGGCCGTATTCAACACATGATTAGATTTTATTAGGCTTTGTATTCCAATATCTTATTTTGTTGTTTCACCTTGTCTGAAAGATTAACGGATGGTACCCGACATATTTACGACACACATACGGGTAATGTGTTGTTCTAAGGCTCTATCTTTGAAATAACCTATAATGTCTGAAGTTTCTAGATGCCAGAAAATATACCTAACAAACATTATTATATTAATTTCCCAAATTTTATCTTTGACGTTGTTCTTCAAAATGTTCTCAGATAATTTGTTCAAAATATTCATGTGCAAAGTGCAGTTTAACAATAACTTTACACTAAGGTCTTTCATAATGTGCATGCAAAGTGCTTATGTAAAACATTGACGTTGAGGTTTTGCCAGAACTACCTAGGTACTTACTAGTACGAGTTTCAATCGAGATAAGACTTGATGATTATCACCAGCCCACGCTAGTAAAATACACGCATGCAAAATGCATGCTCATTCTAAATGCAGTAAGATTTTAAGAAAAAAAGAAAGGTCATTCTTTTGCCACAATTTCTTTGCTATCTCCGTAAATGATTCATGATTTTTAAAAGAACCTATATCACGTTTAAATTACATATGGCATTTTATAAACTCAGTTATTTCAAAGATTATAAAGCATGTCGCCATTATTGTCTACTACCACAGTAACGATTGGGCTGTAAAAAAAAAACTTTTTTCATAGAGTAATTTTAAGTTAATGTAAATTTTCTTCTTTATTTAGTCAAGTTTTATTGAAACTAGTTATCTGACGTTCAATTATGCCAATTTAATTCAATAATTATTCAATTATCGTAACTGATAATTTAAAATAGTTGGCGCAGAAAAATACGCTTTTTCATCCAGTTGGTTTTGTATTTCATTTTCTGAATAGTGGTTTTGCAATAAAAGTTTCCGCATCGTAAAAAGTTTAGTTTAAAATGTGTATATTTTAACAGCATCTGCAAAGTTTATGACTCGAGTTTGACGACTTTGAATGAGGTTAATAGACAGTTCGAACTACAAGAATACAATAGATGGATCGAAATAGGATGGTAGACGTTCGTCAATTGACAGCTTCCGATAATGCTGCGATCTACGCAGCTGGTATTACAATGCAGTAGCTGGATATACTGCTGTATACTCGTAGCTGGTCCGCTCTATGTATACAAAATAGTATCAAAAATATGATAGTTGATGGGAGTTTATAGCTAAAGGCAAATCCAGAAGCGTCTGTCATGAAAGTTTAAAGAATTTTGTTGCTTATTCCTGCAAAAAATAATAGTTATTGTCTTGTAACTAAATGGTTTATAAAGGCTTTTCATATCTTTCATTTGATCAACCAGAAGTGATATAAAGTATCATTCAGAAACGTGAAATGCCACTAGAACAGCAATCGCGATCATTTGCAATCATATTTTTTTCTTTATTGTTCTGTCACGAAGAAAAAATATTTTCCTGCGAATATGAATTAAAAAGTACGAAGTGAAATATGTATTCAAGTTTGTTTAAATGGGCAATACCCTTGCAGTTAAATTAAACGTGTTTAATAAATCGAGAAACGGTCAAATACGATTTTCATTAAATGACGTGAGTTCAGTAGGTATTCGTCTCAAAAACCTTGTCACCATTCCAAGAAGCAGTTAAAATGGATATGAGTAGATATAGGTACGTAATAGTTCTGTTCTATTGTATTTCACTGTGGAATAGTTACTACAATGCTTTCTTATCAAATTCAAGCGTGAAAAGGTTGCTTTTATTTAATAAATCTTACTTATGTTCGACTCTACATTGCAAGAAACATTTTTCTTTTCACTAGTTGCATTCTACTGATCAAAAGGTTTTTTCAGGTAACAAAAGGAACCCCAATCAATACGAAAGTAGGCCACTGCAAGTGCGATTGCATTGATCTTATCAATGATGCGTCGCCGGCGGCGCTCGCGCATACTCCCTTATAAGAACACGTACTGAACATGGCTTCCTGATGAGCCGATATTTAGCATATTTATTGCACAGGAAATCATTTTTGTGTAGATTCCAATACATGATTTGTTCGTAATGATTGTCCGGATATTGAAAATTCTCTCATCTTATTATCTTTCGTAATAATGAGTCCTGTTGCTAGGACATCATCATCATTTTGTTTCAAAATCGTGTTTATTAGAACTACTAAGTTAAGATACCGCATTGTACAGTTGGCGCGCGAGTTCATGTCCATCCTGAGGAATGCGATAGTGCTGTTACCTAACTAATTATGCTAATGTCGATATCGATAATTATTACCAATTAAGTAGGTCAACCTTATCTACTTATTCCATATTTTTTGCAACTTACAAGTAAGTATAAGTAAATAAGTAAGTAAGTAAGGCCCCGATGGACATGAACTCGCGCGCCTACAGTAGATAGTAGGTATGCTAGATTACTTCGAATTAACCGGTAATTTATATAAGTGAGCAAAAATCTCTATTCCCTCTCTATGTAGTATCATAAAAGGAATATCTGAATTTATCCAGGTTCTTATTATAGCAACCAATCTTGGAACGGTTTGCCGAAGAATACCCCATGGTCCCTTGACGATATATTTGCTTAAGCCATCCCATAAAGTAGGCAAATACTGTAATTACATGTGTAAAACTTGCGATGATAGCTTCTTGGCTGAAGTACCGGTTTGCTGACCTTTGCGATACTCATAATAAGCTCGTATTAATTTATTTACTCTTTAATACGCTATAAACGTGTACTACGGACGGATTTAATACTGAAGGAATTTTGCAACAGCTATTTTTAGTGTACTTTCCGATGATCAACAAGGGTTAATGCCATTGATTGACTTTAATAGTAAGAGTAAGATTAGTTAGTTAATTTATTGTTAGATTAATTAAGTTTAGATATAAATAACTATGGATTAAATACGTTTGAACTTGATTGAAAACTGTTTACAATACCTACTGAAACGAAATAACGTACGAAACGAATAACGAAATTAATGATGGATGGAAGAACAGGGCGATGAGTTGTTGCAAATGAATGATTCGGTTGCAGAAATGTGTCGAAATTACAAACAAAGGAATCTTAGATATCTTCGATGATGTACGTAAATGTTTATCTGGCAATCAGAGATAATGCATTCCTATCTTTTTTAGATACAGCTGCAGAGTTTGGTCCAAAAAGTTTGCATTTTTGGTCACTTTGGGTGTCACGAACTATGTATTTGACGCTGAGTGTACAATTTAACTACTTTTTAATATTTTTCGCAAGAAATGTTTCTATTAACATAGCGGTTTCCTATAAAAATAGATCCGATAAAACAAGAAAAAATTGGTGAACCTCGACAACTAGTTGCTAAACGAGTGATGAAAATAAAATCGTAATGAATCACGAGTGCTTTCATTGATAAGATAACAATAAATTATTACCTAAAAATCACGTAGGTACCTACGTAAGACACATGTTTAGTGATATTATAGTGAATTGATTTTATTTTCTTATCAAAGTGTAATCACCCACTTAATGACCTATTTAAAATCTGTGTTACGATTACGATTCAATCGATACAGGCAATCGATTCATGGTAATGATTTTCAGATTAAAATTACAATCAATGTGATAAAACTTAATTTCAATGAGATTTAAATCATTGAGTATCTTTTTAATCACGTGCTTCCGTTATTTCATGAGTTCTCTGTGATGTCACAGTGGTACTTGAAGGATAGGTACAGTCAGCGTCAAATAATTCGTGACACCCAAAGTAGTCAAAAATTTCGCAACACGTCTTTATTACAATTGAAATAGGGTTGTATTGTCACTTTTTTCCCACATACGGTGACAATTTAGGGTTTCTGCTCGAGCTTTCTCGAACTCGAGAAAACTCGAGAAATTTGGCTTCATTCGAGACGAGAAAAAAATTACCGGAGCTCGAGAATTCTCGAGTTTCGATTTTGAAGCTTTAATAAAGCTTCTTGAAAGCCTATTTTATTAGACACAAGTAAGTTTTTAATTATTTAATAGGTCAAAGTTGCTTTGAGACTGACNTTTGTGAGTTTGATGGATGTTCGTTTTAGCTTGTTACAAGATTATCATTCTACTAAACCGCCACAAAACTCTTCTCTCAAAAAATATAAGTAAGATTAATGCTATGAACCAGAAAAAAGAAAGATTAAAGTTAATCCCGAAACAGTAAAAGAGTGCTTTTTTTATTTTGCAGCTGCAACTGCATTGTTTATAGCCTGAACTGCGAATATGTTGTAGAAATCCGCATACAAGGGAAATAAAGGCTTGCCAAAGCCGTAAATATGTGCACTTTATGAATGACATTAACAAACGGAACTGAGAGAATATGTATGAAAATGTAGATACAACAAAGGAATGATTGTTGTCATTTAACCTTTGTATTTACGACAAAGTTCTGCAAATCATGTTTTAACAGAAGAGTAGAATATTTCACCTGGCATTGAGGAAATGTGGTAACAATAGTTTTTTAATCATTCTTATTCAGAAACGTTTGTCAACTACTTTTATGCACGTATACATCATACTTATAGTATTTTTTATGCAGAACAAAGCAGATATTTGGCTGCAATCACATCAGATGCTACGTGAGTTGCAGTCTACGATGATAGCCCTGAAGGGACCCTATTTAATGTTCTATTAATTATTATTATCTAAAGAGGCTATTATAATATAGTAAAATTGAACCAAAATCTTACCAGCAGTTTTTGCGTGAATTAGCAACAAACATCCATCTATTCAACTTTCGCTTCTATAATACCAGTAGATACTTCATGTATCTTGCAAATATGCCACAAGCATATGTTAGAATATTATCAAAATACATTATTAAATACTATAACATCTCCATTCCATAGTATACTTTAGAGTTTAGATTGATGCTCTATGATTTTGTCTGTGGTCTATAATATTAAAAAATAAAACTGTCAGTCTTGTAATGGCATCTTGTGTTTTAATAGGTTATGGGCNATTGTTTCTTTCCTTACAAAAATAAGTGGTACTAAATTCTAATATTGATTGTTGTGCATAAAAGTAGGTATATTAGATTTAAAAAACCTGTGTTTTTATGAAATTTCAACCGATTTCAGCAGTTTTCATTAAAAGACTCGAGACCCGAGAAAACTCGAGACTTTGGCCTCGAGAATTCTCGAAACTCAAGAAAAAAAATAAGTCGAGAAATCAGAAACCCTAGGTGACATTAACTATTTGACGCTGCTGTTCCTAACTGCTTATTACCCTCCTTTTATACTTTTATTTCAGTAACACTTTCGTTACCTTTAACACTAATGTTCACAAAACCACTACTCCCTCGAACTTGTTACAATAAAGTTGTTAAACACTAACTATTTGTTACGAATAGTTTCAAGCTTTTTAAGCTATTTTCACACTGAGTATTTTTTACTTGTCTTTTTGCTGTTCTGTCGTTTGTTTATTCATTGTATTTCTGTACTACCGCTCCACGTGGAGGACATGTTTATTTTTGTTTGTTACAGTTTAGGATCAGGAAAACTAAGATACTTCTAGCAGTCTACTTTTGCTCTACATGATCATGTCCTAGTTCAATGACATTACAATGTCTCCCACGTCTTTTTACAAGATTGTGAAATAAGATTGAAAAATGTATTTCGTATGTTTAGTATAAGGATGAAACAAGAAAATGTATAATTACTGAAACAATGCAGTACATAGTTTTGTCACAGAATTTTTTTAATACTGGACTGTGCCAATAGAGTAGGTGTAGTATTGTAGCATTTACTCATAACATGCTACTGCTACTATTTTTACTGAATTTTTTTAATCAATTGGATAACCTTAATACTCAGTCACATGTACAATGCAAGTTCTAAAATTGGCGATGATTTAAGCAAAGGCAGATTTATCTTGGATATGAACATTATCTTACATCTCATTGTTTCGAGAGTAATCTTCCTTTAAAAAACCCAAGTATCTACACTATTCCTTGCATATAAATCTGTTACTATGTCCAGGCTCTCCTTACAAAGTGAAGTGTAATTTTATAGAGTCGAATAATCTCAACTATGCGACTCTTCAAATCCTTATTCTGTGGTAATATTTTTGATAGATACCTAATTGAATTTGAAAGTCATACCGAAATCAACATATGGGCAAGAGAAAGAGTTTCAGCATAGTTAGGATTTTATGATCATTTGACAGACAGAAAACCAAACGGTTGAAGGCACTGGCAGATACTAGTGTACTAAATAGAAGCCTACAGAGTTTAGGTCCCTTAAAACAAAGCTTAAAACATTCGTAAAACAAAGACGAAGATGCTGAGGCCTTGAAAGGTGATTCCCAGAAGTACATAACTCTATTATTGGTTTCTTCCACTGATAGCGGTGACAGTGACAGATCGCGTGCGCAAGTCGACGCCTGATATACAACTTCTAGAGTTTTCTGAACTAATTGTAAGTTTCGAAAGTAGGCAATGAGTGTAATCACTTCACTAACAAACAATTGTTTGTTTGAATCCTAGTTAGTATCGAATTTGTAAATAGATAAGCTGATAATAACTAGGTAGGTATGATTTTGGATTATTTGTTGATTTCCAAAAACAAAATACTATCGTTATGTTACATCTTTAATCTCTATTTAAAACGTTGTTTGTTGGGTGGCACTTTTTGTTCTATAATGATATTATTAAAGGAAAAATATACGCGGCTTCGTCAGCGTGGAATTTAATTTGTTAAATTTTCCTGAATTTTCTTTGCTATAAACCTCACGGAGCCCGAGACCTTTACAACGAATGCAAAACCGTGGAAATCGGTTCGTGCGTTCTGGAGTTATAGCGTCAAGAAGGAAAACCCGACTTATTTTTATATAGTAGTTGTTTGTATTATTATTATAAAGAGCTGTGGTTTTCTGAATAAAAAAAAAAAAAAAAAAAAAAAATAGTGGATGAACGAAAGGATCAAGTAATAAATTCGTTTTTGATTCAGAAAGCAGAATCTTCTATGTTAATTATGTTGTTTCATCACTATTTAAAGTATTACATCTCTATCTAATTTCAGTTTACATTGTATGTGCAATTCTGCATAAAACCGGTTAGATGCAATGCTCAATAGTAACTTTCGAATTAATTTATGATTCGGCTCGTGTAATTACAGGGTCCACGCGTCGTGCCGAGTTAGCTGTAAGCTGTTTACAATGTTGTCATGATCCAAGTATAGATCGGATAAAGTCCCTGGGTTGTATTTCCAGATAGGAACAGACAGGTTGAAAAACCTACTTAAGTATTTGTATTTGTTCACATAGAAACAGCCTGAAAGTCTGAAAATAATTTGGTGCTGCAGTTTGGAGAAGACATTGAGCCTTTTTGACGAGTATAAGAGAATAGGCTGAACTAAGTGTTCAATCCAAAGAAAAATCTAGCTGTAAGTTTTAATTGAAGATTCGCGTTAAAAGCTGTCATGAAAGGGGCTTCATATGGATAGGTGTTGTTATTGATTTTTATCATACTCAATATTATTTAAGTAGGTGGTCGTTGAGTGCAACAGGTGCAGTGACGTCATTGATTGATTGTTATGAATGAGAAAAGATACTTGATAGGTATATACGACATTTTCAGGACATTGAAAATGAGAGGAAGCAAATAAATAAGTTTGTTTTGAGTCCATATTTCAGGGAATTGGTTATTATTTTGACGGCTCCAAATAGGTAACCTATTTAACGTCATGTGCCAAGAAATCAACGGAGCTGTCATCGGAAACGTTTCTAGATTGAAGATGATTTAGTATTTAATGTTTTTCTTGACGCGTTCGTTATTTTCGTTTAGTATTCAAAGGGCCGCCGGTAAATGGCGCATCAACGTCAGCTTCTAAATGGAAATGAACTTCAAAAAACGTTTATTTTTGTTACAATAAGATTAAAACATTCAGGCGGGTTCTATAGAGTGAAACCTTATGAGGTTTTCTTTATTTGTGAAAGAATATTAAATTAGTTATTAGAAGGTCTCAAGTCAAAGGTTCTAAAGTGTATCACTAACTGCACATTAAATGCTTTTTAACTAAGTTTGAAGGCCAATAGGATATTAGCTCTCCTTTTGAGGCGGCAACATGTTAAAAGCCTGAAGAATTTATTAATTTCTTCTTGATGGATATAATCTGGTCGTGCCTTTTAAATTAATGCACATAATTATGATCGTGAGAGTGAATTACATCATAACATATCTTTATTATAAGAGCGTTTTAAATTCCCGTTTTAGTCTTCTTTAAAATGTTTGTAATTAATATTAGTGTGTAATGTAAAGATATGAACTTGCGCGATGCCCTTTATTTAACAAATTCTACTGTAGTGTAAACAACTCAAGAAAACTCGATTTTTTTTGTGTGAAAACCGTAACCTTGGAAAATATAACTTTATTTTTAACCAACACTGTCAGTGTAGGAAGCGTCAGATCGGGACTGTGAACAAATAGTTATTTGTTGACAGTTGTCAACACCACCTTTTTCGCGCTGATCGCTGATTCACTTGCGCGCGTAAAAACACCCTAATTGTTTGAGAAAATGATATTCTTATTATTATACTTACAATGTAAGTATGAGGGGCCGTCATATTTCCGATGGTCATTGATTCGATGGTAGAGTTGCAAAAGTAACGGTGTAGGCAGTCTTAGCATCTACTAATCGATAATTAAACGAATAACTTTAGGAATAAATCCAATTATTTTTCAGGAGGACATACACATGATTTTGCATGTAAATGAATAAAATTAGTTTAGTGTGTAATAGGCAACACTATCAAACACGTCTATTTCAAAATGTCCGCAGGCGGACGAAGCCACTTTGCATTGATTAAAAATATGGAAATACTTGTAGTTTGAGACAAAAATATACTTAACTAGCTTTCCGCCCGCGGCTTCGCCCGCGTGGAATTTTGTCTGTCACAGAAAAACTTTATCGCGCGCGTCCCTGTTTCAAAAACCGGGATAAAAACTATCCTATGTTCTTTCCCGGGACTCAAACTATCTCTATGCCAAATTTCATCAAAATCGGTTGCGAGGTTTAAGCGGGAAAGCGTAACAGACAGACAGACAGACAGACAGAGTTACTTTCGCATTTATAATATTAGTTGGGATACATCGCTTCATAAATCTATAATGATCTTAGGACCCTGGGACAAGAAGATGGGACAGACTATTATTGTCAAATTATAATTACGAATTGAGGAATGCTAAGTGAAAATTTTCACCTTTAACTGAAACCACCTTAGCGTACCGTATTTCTATTTACCCGACTGCGCCAGAAGGAGGGTTATGTTTTTAAATAGAGAATTGTGCTGTTAAGAATTGATTGAACACTAAAATGAGTACATGAACAAACTCCTCAAATGTCAAAGTTCTTGGTTTAAACTTAGTTTAACTGATTAGACCTCGTATTATACCTTATCTATGTATAAAGGCCAAATGCAGGATTTATTTTGCAATGTATTCCTTGTGCCTTATGTGTCACGTATTACCAGCACCACACGGCCATTTTTCTGCGTCCCACTCGCAAATCAGTTATCATAACATGATGAGTGAGGTATAAACATTTCGTTGAAACTCAGCGTAGACGTGAGTGGAGACAGGTTGTCTTCTAACCTCAAATTGAGGGAAAATTGACCAAAAAAAAGCTCTACTTTTCATTTGGCTTCACTTGGCAGGCAAGTTACAATCTGCAGCGTAGGATTTAGTCAAAAAGCGTATTAAATTCATCATCATCATTAATTCAGCCATAGGACGTCCACTGATTAATATCATTATTAATCATTTATTATGTTATTTTAATAAATAACATAATACAATCGTCTCGATTGGCCAGTTATCAAAATAGTTTAATAAAATATTTGGATAAATGTGATACTCTTCTTGGAGCTTTGTATAGCTGAAATGTAACATACTTGTGTGAAAGTATGATGATTGCTATCCAATTTGCTTTATTAAAGTGCCATAAAGTTGGTCTGACCTGATGATAGAATTGCAAAATTAGCCTTCTTTTAGGATTCCGTTTTAGCTGTTTTTTTTAATTAGGACTTTATCGGATACTCATTGCTCATACTCGTAAAGTTCATGAATTTTCATTGAACCTCGGCCTTGTCACAATCACTGATGTGATAGAGACATGTGATAACGCTTTGACGATTGCTACGATAGCACGTGACCCCTGAAGTCCATGGTTCAAAGACTTCTAGACAAAGTTGATTGCTATGAAGTGAAACCTATACAAAAAGTAGTTCGACAGGTGCTTAATTAACTATTTTAGTTCACAACTATTTTGCGGGGCAAAGAAAATGCGTTGCTAATTCCAAGGCTATTTTTTCGAGTTTAATTAAAATATAGAAAACTATGCTTATGATTGACCTTAAAGGGTCTCTTGGGTGATGTCTAAACAAGTCGAAGTTTTAGGAAATAAAATGAGGAAGCAACGGATATAAGTGGTTTGCTATTTCTGATTTTATTTATGTTTGTTTTGTCAATGTCAAGAGGATTTACATGGCAACAGTCCATTTGTTTTTACATTATTTGTATTTTAAGTACTTGTATTGTGTAATATATAATCCCACCAAAAACATAAGTGTAAAACTTAATTATTAATGTCTACCCACTTGATATGGTTGCCACAGAATACCAGCGTTATACTCTAGGTCTTGACCTAGGGCATAACACATGCTGAGTGGCTGCCATTTTGGTTCAAATTTAACTACTTAGTAATTATGTTGTTGTAAGTAGTCTAAGGATGTTTGGACTAAATAAAAAGGAAAGCCAAGTTCAATACAAAAAATATGCTTGGCTGTGGGCTTCGCCGCAAAAAGAATGGAGATCTAATTGAGTGACAAGTTCTGTGAAAAATCCAAATATGTATTTAAAGGAGGTTAGATTTGACTTGACCAGTTTTTATTACATCAGTCAATTTATAAAGTTATTCAACATAATATACTATTTCTTAACTCTGCTCTGATGAAAACTGGCCTCAATTTAAGGTTGGATTGTCATTGACTCTACCTTAAAAGAATCATTTATCAATCAATGACTGCTGGTATCAGTAAGATGATCATAACCGTTCTGCTAGATCTCATATTGGCTCTACCTAACTCTTTCACTCTACTTAATCTTGAGAGAGACCTATAGTAACATATCATTTAACAAAGTAGCTCTTATCACAAACATATCTCTGCCTGAGATCAGTAACTTATCAAACTTTGTCTTATGTCGGGCATTGTCGAGGCAACGGTCGTTATTCTTATGTAAGTGCCGATAACGCGTGACGTTACTTTCCTTTGTTTTAGATAAAAAGTACCTAATGCGTAGGAAAGTTTTAGTTGCTGAGGATTTATATCAATCCTTTAAAATTGACAGTTTTAATGTCAAATGGTGCAATGTGATTGAATGAAATGAATGGTGATTTTATGCTTTGGAAAGCATGGTTAAGTTTTATTGGGTCATGTACAAAGCTTTTAGCGGCACATGTGATCTGACAGTAAGGTTGTGACCTTAGTTTAGTTTACGTTGACACACTATAAGAAGTGTTTTCGTTTAATATTCAAAGCTCTTATTATATTTTGTCGTAAAAGGTTTTGTTTTTTCCGCGTTAAGTCGCTTGATCTAGAGTTAAGGAAATGCCTACATATGGGAATTTTCTACTCTTATAAAACCCACATTAGTTTTTCAAAGTCCATACAAGGACCAGCTAAAACATTGGTTTATTACAAGATTGGCTTTTCAATGGATGATGAATAGAGTGCCTTCATTTTCGGCTTATTTTTATGCTTCTTTAAAAAGCAGAGCCATGTTCAAAAGCCCTGCCCGCGTACATATTTGTTTCACCGATAAAGCTTTTTAAGTACTGTAATTAAAAAGCTTTCAATAAAGTCCGGAGGGACTTATACGTTAAACATTGTTTTCAGAGTTATTTATAGCTCTAGCTGTATTTGGCAGTGCTGTCCTTCACAAACTTTCGGTCGCTAATGGATCGATCGAATCGGTTAGAGGTGAAACTAAATGCGTGACAAACCGCCTGTCTAATGAGATCTAGATCATGTCTAGATTCAGCGCTAACTGACTCACGGCTATTCTGATTGAAAATATAAATAAAAACAATTGGTGGCACAGTGTAAACAAGTTCAGTAGTTGAATGATATTGTTTTAGTTTTCTGTAACCTGTTTACTCTGTGTGCAAACAATATGTGCATACAAAATGCAATTGATCATAGTCTGTATTGTGTTTCGTTCATAATTGAAGTTTGAGTCGGTATTTTGAAGAAGAATTAAGTTACATTTAAAAAGATTGGTAAATAATAGGTAAATTAAATAATGCTGTAGTTACTTATAATTATAATTAGGGAAATCCTTAAATTAGGAATTAAAGACATGCCGCAAAATTCGTCATGAGACTTTTTTGAATTTCAGAAGCTCATTTAGGTAGGTACTTTATTTTATGACTCCTTTAAACTTGTTTTAGAAAAACTACCAGTATCTGTGCGGATAAGATGAATTAATTTCAAGTAAGTAAAAGCAGTGGCACGTTCTTACACGTGCATTTCATTCGAGTTATCTAAATGTTTCCGACTTTCTAATCGTGGAAATTAAAGGTAAGGTTTTGTTATGATTAGGCACACACTCAAGTCACGTGGCTAAACAATGCCTCGCTAGATTCATTGGGAAAGAAGTGGCTGCATTGAGGCTATAGAAACTGCTGGCGTTATGGAAACAGCTGATGAAATAATATTACACACGTCATTAAAATCGCTGTAAAAGTTGTTTGTGAAAGAAAACTTACACGTATGCCTTTGTCTCCTGCAGATGTTCCATGGTAGCCTTGAACAGGTCATATCCTATCTTGGTGTACTGGGTCGAGATGGCTAGCAGGTCAGGCTGGTACGCTACTTCTTTCTGCTTCTCGGCGTTGTTGGGGTCAGTTACAATGTTATGTTTGTGCTTCAGTCTCTCCAGGTGTTTATGATGTTTAGGGGGAGGCGGCGGGGCCTCAACGACCGGTGTCACATCACGGGTACACATGTTGCACATTTTTTGTTTGTTATTAAAATCTCGAAGTGTTCACTCGCGCGGTTCGGTGCGGATTGGAGTCGGCGCGCGCGATCGTGAGTATAAGGCTGGCAAATCGTATCCCCACCACTGTGATGCAAGCCGTGCGCCGGCGCCGCTGATAACGCATGCGTGTGACTTTTCTTGATTGCGGTGGGAGGGTACGTTTTCCTGTGACGTCTTTGCGGATGGCTTACGATGTTTTGATGGTTGCGTGGATATTTACTGCGAATTCTTTGACATTAAGCTCACGTGGCTTATGTCAGTGAGTTATCTATGCAGCCACACCCTCGGTATCTGAATTTAGATTTTTAACGTGCTCGTCATCTACTTACCTATGTATGAACTTTTCAAATAGTAGGTATAAGTTATAGTAGTTGGTTATAAGTTCAGAAATCGGGCTACAGACTCTTTACAAGGGCTTGGTAACACTTCCGAGAAATATTACAAATAGAAAGTAGGTATTTTCAGACTTTTGCCGATTTTGAATAGTTTAACTATCGTTATATTAATAGTATTTGAATTGGATGTCATGTTTGTATATTTTTCTCTACCGTATTCGTATCCAAGTTATTTATTAACGAGCCAAAGAGAAATGACCATTTCTCCAAGTCCTCATAAGGGCTTGGTCATACTGAACTCGTTGTACAAAAGTGGTAAGAGCTATTTTATAATGGTTTTCTGGATTCTTGATTTCACATCTACTAATTAACTTTAACTCATCCTTGTATTTTTTTATATCTACGTACATGTAATGGATTCTAAGAAGTATACGGAGCTTTTCATTTTGTCTTTAAGGGCAGACTTTTCTTGAACTGAATTTCACTTTCCGTTTATTTTAAAATATAGAACAAAAAAATTGTGGAAGGAGTGTTTCGCTTCAGTAGCCTTTCGCTCCAGCGTACCACCATGAGTGTTGTTCGCTAAAACGTACTTCGCTAAATCGACCTTCGCCACTACGTACGGGACCCCGAGTACCATCACTTCGGGACTACATATCGGTGAGTGCTAAGAAGAAGCAGCGGAAAAACTCGGTCACCTTTGACAGCCCCTTATTCAATTTTACCAGTATTTTGCACTTATAAATCATAAAGATAAATAAATACAGCGCATAAATCTCAGTCACCATTATCGTCTACTTTTGCAAAGAAGAACGGTCACGCCCCATACAAAAAAAACCCAGACCCGACAGAAACGAGACATACCTCAGTTTTTTTGTTATGTCTTAATTAGTTAAATTATATATTTTTTATATTCGAAATCTATGTATAACACCTAAATATTACCCTTTGTTTTTGTTCAGGCGTTATACAAAAACTAATACAAAATGCCTATTTATCACCAAAATTGGTAAATGTATGTACCTAAATGTCTATTACAGCTGCTATGGAATGTATCTAGGTGACCTGGAGATACAGCCGGATTATACAGGGTGGAAACGAGAAGTTACAAAATTCAAAAATTCTATGTTACCAGCTTCAATAATCTGTAACCTATTATTTGGTACCATTTGAAAGAGCTCGTGAAACACTTTCAGAATCATTAACTAGTTTTTCGATATCTTGTATAGTTTAGAAATAATCGAGTGAGATCACTTATCGTTTCCACCCTGTATAATCCTGCTGTATCTCCAGGTCACCTAGATACATTCCATAGCAGCTGTAAAAGACATTTAGGTACATACATTTACCAATTTTGGTGATAAATAGGCATTTTGTATTAGTTTTTGTATAACGCCTGAACAAAAACAAAGGGTAATATTTTGGTGTTATACATAGATTTCGAATATAAAAAATATATAATTTAACTAATTAAGACATGACAAAAAAACTGAGATATGTCTCGTTTCTGTCGGGCCTGGGTCACAGATGACCGTTCTTCTTTCTAGAAATAATCGTGAATTTGCAAACTAAATACTTTGAAAAGTCATTATGATAGTCCAAAATTTAGCAATGTCAACATTATAAATAATATTTTTTTTGGCTTTCAAAATGTACATGTTGTTTCTGTTAGAATATTATCAAAATACATTATTAAATACTATAACATCTCCATTCCATAGTATACTTTAGAGTTTAGATTGATGCTCTATGATTTTGTCTGTGGTCTATAATATTAAAAAATAAAACTGTCAGTCTTGTAACGGCATCTCGTGTTTTAATAGGTTATGGGCCCAGTCCCGCTAATTTCCAAGAATTACTAAAGTTTATCAAGTGTTTTCGTTAAAAATGTCGTCCGGTTACATAGTTAATGTCCCAAAATTGAAGGGGCGAGAAAATTTTGATGATTGGGCGTTCGCCGTGAAAAACTTTATGGTGTTAGAAGGCGTTGATTTGGACAATATTTCATCGGATTTGAGTGACAGTGAGCAAGCAAAAGCTAAAGCCAAGCTAGTTATGACCATCGATCCATCGTTATTCGTGCATATAAAGACTGAGAAAACGGTTGACGCGTTGTGGAAAAAATTGAAGCAACTTTTTGATGACACCGGGTTCACTCGAAGAATCAGCTTATTACGGACATTAATTTCCATCCGGTTAGAAACCAGTGAATCCATGACCAGCTATGTGTCACAAGTAGTAGAAACCGCGCAAAGATTGAAGGGAACGGGCTTCGAGATTAGTGAAGAATGGATAGCATCATTACTTTTGGCCGGTCTACCCGAAAAGTTCGAGCCAATGATCATGGCGATCGAACACTCAGGTTTGGCGGTAAGCGCTGACGTCATAAAAACGAAACTATTGGATATGTCCTCTGATGTTGGCAGCAGTGGACCGGAAACAGCGTTTTGGATGAATCGTCGACCGAAAGTTGGCAACACTGTGCACTCTAAGCAAAGACAAACGTCAAAGTCAAATCAAAATACGTCAATGTCATCGGGTTCGGGAAGTAAACAAATAAAGTGCTATAGATGCAAAAAATTCGGACATTATAAAAACCAATGTCCTGAATCAAAAGTCAAGGAAGCAGGTGCCTTCAGTGTGGCTTTTCTTCATGGAGAATTCAGTACAGAAGATTGGTATATCGATTCAGGTGCGAGTACCCATATGACAGCGAACACAGAAAGTTTATTGAACAAACGAAAACACACGATAAAGGAAATAGTTGCGGCGAATAAAACATCTATGCCAGTTATGTGTGCCGGCGATACACGGGTGACTACATGTGTGAATGAAAATCAGTTTGACATTCCTGTAAGAAATGTGTTGTGCGTTCCAAACCTCACAACCAATCTGTTATCTGTTAGCCAACTGATAGCTAATGGAAATACAGTGTCATTTGAGAAGAATTGTTGCAACATCCGCAATAGACAGAATAAACTGATTGGAGTAGCAAGTTTATATAATGGAGTATACAAACTAAACACAGTGAAGTCAGAGGGGTTCGCAGCTTCGGCAGTAAACACACCGGGTTCAAGACTGTGGCATAGGCGACTTGGCCATATCAATAGTGCTGATTTAGAAAAGATGAAGAATGGTGCAGTGGAGGGTGTATCCTACAATGATAAAGCGAACATCCAGAAATCCAACTGTGAAGTATGTTGCGAAGGCAAGCAGACTCGCTTACCTTTTCCATCAGGCAATCATAGAAGTGAAACACTATTAGAGGTTGTGCACTCAGATTTGTGTGGGCCTATGGAGACCAAATCTATCGGTCAGGCAAAATACTTTCTTCTTTTTGTGGATGATGCCAGTCGAATGTCAAGTGTATATTTCTTGAAAGAGAAGAATCAAGTATTGCAGTACTTTAAGGAATATAAAAGGTTAGTTGAAAATCAAACCGGAAACAAAATTAAAGTACTGAGAACGGACAATGGAGGAGAATTTTGTTCGAAGGAGATGGAAAATTATCTGAAGTCTGAAGGGATAGTTCATCAAAAAACTATTCCCTACACCCCAGAACAAAATGGCCTCTCCGAGCGCCTCAACAGAACATTGGTTGAACGTGCTAAATGCTTACTCTTCGAGGCTAAATTAGGCAAACAATATTGGGCTGAAGCAGTAAATACGGCAGCTTACCTAAGAAATAGGTCGCCAGCTTCAGGACTAGGAGATAAGACGCCATTCGAGAAATGGACAGGCAGAAAGCCCGACCTGAGCCACGTTAGAGTGTTTGGTAGTTCTGTCATGGTGCATGTGCCAAAGGAAAAGAGACTTAAGTGGGATAGAAAGGCAGTCAAATACATCTTGGTTGGTTATCCAGATAACATTAAAGGATACAGATTATACAACTCAGAAACAAGGCAGATAACTATGAGCAGAGATGTGACTATTCTGGAAAAAGAAGACATCTCAGATAATACTCAGATGATAGTGCAAGAAATGACTGATGCACAGGAAGATTCACAATCAGTGGAGGATGAATCACATGATGACAGAACAGTTTTAGACCTGAACGACCAAAGCTACATTCCTGACACCACTAATTCGAGCTTAACGTCAGAAGACTCATACCATACATTATGTGAAGAAGATGATGATCCAAGGACGGTAGAAGTACCTGAATTACCAAGCAAACGCTTAAGAAAACCAGTAGAGAGGTATGGATTTTCAAATCTCAGTATCACTGATAAGCAGAAGTCCTATGATGGTGAAATAACATATGAGGAGGCGATTAAGGGACCCGACAGAGAGATGTGGAAACAGGCAATGGAGCAGGAGCTCAAAGCTTTTGAAGAAAACCAGGCTTGGGAACTAGTGGATGAAAAAGAAGCAGACAGAGTTGTTCAATGCAAGTGGGTATTCAAAAAGAAATTTGAAAGTGATAACAAGGTGAGATATAGAGCTCGCTTAGTAGCAAAGGGCTTCACCCAGAAAGAAGGAGTAGACTTTAATGAAACATACTCTCCTGTTCTAAGATACTCTACTTTGCGATTGTTATTTGCATTAAGTGTTAAATTGAATTTTAAAATAACCCATCTTGATGTAACAACTGCGTTTCTAAATGGTTGTCTAAATGAGAATGTTTATATGCAGGTTCCACCTAATTTAAATTGTAAAAGTAATACTGTTCTTAAATTGAAACGTGCTATATACGGATTAAAGCAATCCGCAAGAGCCTGGAACCAAAGACTTAATGATTGTTTACTAGCATTAGGATATGTAAAGTCAAAATTAGAACCATGCTTGTACAGTAAAAAGGAAAATAAGGAACAAATTTTTGTCACAGTGTTTGTTGATGATTTTTTTATTTTTTCAAATAGTAGCTCTATGACTGATAAATTAAAGAAAGATTTAATGTCAAATTTCAAAATAAAAGATTTAGGGCAAGTAAAAAATTGTTTGGGCATGAGAGTTAGGACATATAAAGATGGTAGTATTTCATTGGATCAGGAACAGTTTGTTAATGATATTTTAATGAAATTTAATATGTCAGATTGCAATGGTATTGACACACCAATAGAATATAACTTAAATTAGATAAGTCTGATAATATTGAGAAACAGCTTCCTTATCAGCAACTCTTGGGAAGCCTAATGTATTTGTCAGTTTTAACACGCCCAGATATCAGTTTTAGTGTCAGTTATTTAAGCCAATTCAACAATGAAGATGTGTATTTTCGCATGTCGCGTGTGCTATGGAANCTTTAACACGCCCAGATATCAGTTTTAGTGTCAGTTATTTAAGCCAATTCAACAATTGTTTCACAGAAGTCCATTGGAGACATGCAAAGCGTATATTAAAGTACTTAAAGAAAACCAAGTCTTATGGATTGATGTATACCAAAGATGATAATAATTTGATGGGCTTTGTAGATGCTGACTGGGGCTCTAATAATATTGATAGGAAATCCTATACAGGTTTCTGTTTTATATTGTCAGGAGCTGTAATATCATATGAATGTAAAAAACAACAAACTGTAGCATTTTCAAGCACAGAAAGTGAGTATATGGCAATATCGGAGGCCTGTATCCTTACAGCTTCCTAGCTATCTACTTAAAAAATTTACTGTCAGAAATAATTAGCTGTAATTATACTATAACTCTGTACAATGACAATCAGGGCGCTCAAAAAATTGACAGAGAATCCTTTGTTCCACCGGAGAACAAAACATATTGACATACGTCATCATTTTGTGAGAGAGACCGTTGCCAATAATATAGTCAAAATTGTATATCTGTCAACTTCTGAAATGCCAGCTGACCTTTTGACAAAAGGTTTACCTAGCACTAAGCACAATATTTTTGTTAAGAAATTAGGTCTGCAAAGTATTGTTTAAAAAGTTAACTTTTTCAAGTTAAGTGTTAATGCTAAAGAGATGTTATTTAGTTTGTTTACTTTGTTGATATTATTTTGATAAGTGGAGGTGTTAGAATATTATCAAAATACATTGTTAGATACTATAACATCTCCATTCCATAGTATACTTTAGAGTTTAGATTGATGCTCTATGATTTTGTCTGTGGTCTATAGTATTAAAAAATAAAACTGTCAGTCTTGTAACGGCATCTCGTGTTTTAATAGTTTTTGCCTGTAGTNTCGTGTTTTAATAGTTTCGGGCCAGATTACAAGTATGTTAAAATATTTAGGCTGAGTTGCATCATCTTATTTTAACTTTGACAAACGTCAAAAATCTGTCAATGTCCATACAAAAAGCACCGGTTATTGTTATTTTTACGGTTAAAATAAGGTGGTGCAACTGAGCCTTAGAAAAGAAGAAATACTAATATTTGAAGACCCATAAGTACGTATCATGTTACCGAAGATTCAAGCCAAAAGCCAATTTTAATTAAATGATCTATTATATATTATGTATAATGCTAATAAAACCACGTGTTGCTAAAACGTGATAGTCGCTATTTTTTGTGAGTTTTCCATCAATATTAAAAGAGATAATTCTATAAAGTCGTACTATTGAGTGCTGAAATTGCAGAACTTCCTTTTCGTTTTCGAAATAAGCATTTTAAGTTAAAGGTACTTATCTTAAAAATGTTACGGTTCAACATAGTCCCTTTGTGACAATCTTGTTCAATTCTTGATTGCAATCAAACCTAAGTAGAATTTTAGTTTATAATTGGGGTTTTTGCATTTATATTGCTAAATAAATCTCTGATGTAAGCTCTTGCCTTACACTGGAGCAATTCTATGTAGAGTCGAAATCATATCAAACTTAAAATTTTGTTCGCAAAATCACACTTATAACAACTGCATAAAGTGCTACAGTGTTTACTTAGATGTGCCGCCATAGGTCGGTATTCTGGGCATAGGCTAGACCATTGGTTCCCAAACTTATTTGAGACGCGCCCCCTTTCGATACAAAAAATTTCGCGCTCCCCTCCTCCAGTCAAGATTATTTATTGGTCGTATCGAGCAGTCTGGAATGCATTCTCTCAAGCAGGGTACTCATGTAGCCGTGTAGTATGTAATGTATCAGATTCTGTATCAAGTGAGTACATAGGCACGAGCCCGCTGCGAGCTGCTCGCGCGTGGTTCGCAGGGAGATCGTAGTGACCCGCCGAGTGGCGGTATCACTGCGAGCACAAAGGCGGCGCTCAGTGGGATCCAGGAGCTCGCAGCCAGATACGCGATGACCGTGGATGAGCCGTGCTCACTAGGTGGTTACGTTACATGCTATGTTACGAGCTACATGGCAGGTGAGTACCCTGCCTCAGCGGTCGCAGGTTTTTTATACTTAAGTACACAGATGGATCACACCCCCTTTTAAAGGTCTTTGCGCCTCCTCCTCACTTTGGGAACCAATGAGCTAGACCATTCTCTAGCCAGATAGTTACACTAGCCTCGTTAAAAGCACTATGTGTAATTGACAACGATTTCCACATTTTAGCTGGAGCTTGACCAGTTTGTTAAAATAACTTGTCATGTCAAAGCGTTTTTTACTCGCATACATGAATTTTCATTCGAAATTATTTAAGTTAATTCGTTACGTTTTTGTAGATTATTTATTTATTTCTTAGTGTTTTTGTTTAGGCTTATTTTTTGTTGTGTGAAGAATGCATATCTTTTTTAGTACCTACAGATAATATATGTTTTATGAAAAATAAAATTGATTGCATGTGCACGAAACGTGACAAAGTATTATACTGATAGCTGCTATAGAGAATCTTTGATAACAATTCTTATTTTAGTCTCGTAAGTTAACACATGTTATTTTTAAAACTTGGATCTGAGTGCATTTGACCTCAAATTGACCTGGCGTCAAGTGATAAATGAGGTCTAAGATAAAGCGTGATTACTGAGTAAATACCTATTCGCTCGTGTCAAGACCCCAAGAGTTTACTAAGCCAATAGTGCAATAACCTTGGCACAGAGTAGAGCCTTTCAAAGCCTTCTGAACTTTCCATTGACGTCTGGAAGGGGTTTGGGAATTACCAATGAAACAAGATGCGGATGAGGTACATTTTTAAAGTTTTAGTCATCTAGACCACAGTCAATAAAATTTTTGAGAAGTTCTAGGAAGAGTGTTCGAGATAATTATACAATCATAATACTTACTCGTAAATGGGACAAACATTTTGACAAGAAAAAAAACGATGTAGAACTCAATAAACGCTTTTATGGGAGACCTACTAAGACCTATTAGCCTAGGCGCAGACCACCGACTTTTATTATTGGCAGATAGTTGGGCCCGATTCTAATTTGTATGAAGAATCGGCTGATACCAAATCGGTATAACACTTTCATACATCTCCATACTGATTAACAGCCCGACCCAACCGAACAACTAGTGGTCTGCGGATAGGCTTAAGTAAAATATATTTTTAAATCGAAATAATAATCAAAAGGGCATATGAGTAAGTTTGGCCATCATTACTGCGATTGTACACAGTAAAGGATCGGCAAATTGAAGTGGGCTAGACATGTTTACCGTACAACAGATAAGGTAAACTTGTTTTGCTACTTGTCAAAATGTATTGTATTTATTAGTAATTGGGCTCCGTCCATGATTTAAGTGGACTCTATTTAACTTATGAAGATGTCATTTTTAACCGACTTCAAAAAAGGAGTAGGTTCTATGTTCGTTCAAAAATCACTGATTCCGCTAATCACTGAGAAGACACTATGGAATATTTATCTACTTAAGCGGCATCCATGAGCATCGTAAAAAAATGATATCACAAACTTCTGGCGAACTGAATAATAAACTATTAAAAGGCATGGAAATAAAAGGTAGCAGGGAAGCGCTGGACGCAGGCCGCTACCAATCGATCGACATGGAAAGCATTGGGGGAGGCCTATGTTCAGCAGTGGACGTCCTATGACTGAAATGATGATGATGATGATGGAAATAGGCATAAAAGAGCTGAAGGATTTTGCTTGAGTCAGCCTGACAAGCAGGTATTGAGAAAATCTAGATAGTGTTAAAAATCTACGCAGCTCACAAATATCACAATCGCAGAGGACAATGTCGATTGTCATGATGACTCAATACCTAATTACTATCCGTATCCATATTATAATATTATTACTTATTAATGATTATCTATACTAAATTTCAGAAATGGAAAGCTACATACTCGTAATTTCTAATTATCATGCTTAAGCTGCTTTTTAATTCCTTTACAAATTGCTCTACGCGAGTAAAGTCGTCGGCAAAAGGTTAGTGACTTACTTATTGATTGACATTTAATGTCACAGGTGACGTGCCCGCAATCAGCTTTGCTTTGACACCAAAACCCAAACATAGAATAACTCATGGCACTAACTTGCCGTCGACTCCAAGACTGCTTCATCTAATGAGCGGTTAAGTAATCGTGAAAACATACGGCTATTGGTTTTGGACGTGGACGAAAAATAAACGAGACTAAGTAAAATTTACACAGAAAGAAGTTCTGCATTAAGAGGGTTAGTTTAGCAGGGCAATCGAGTCGCACTTAGCCTCTTGATTGAGCCGTTGTGCGCGATTTGTGGTTTATCTTCCTACTCCAACCATCCCAGATCCCCCCAGAAAGCAAGCAGCCTATCTAGGCCAGCCGGGCTAGGATGCGCGCCGTGATATATTTTATCTATGACAAAATGTATGGGCAAAATCGATAAAATGGCGTGATAGCATCAGACTAATCTCACCTCTATATCCTATATCACTGTATCCTTTATAAACAGGATCTACAGCATGGCCTCCAATAATACCTAACATTTTTTGTGGATACGGGATTTCGGTTCTTTTTATGGTTCCGTAGCCAAATGGCAAAAAACGGAACCCTTATAGATTCGTCATGTCTGTCTGTCCGTCCGTCGGTCAGTCCGTATGTCACAGCCATTTTTTTTCCGAAACTATAAGAGCTATACTGTTGAAACTTGATAGGTAGATGTATTCTGTAAACCGCATTAAGATTTTGATGCAAAAATAAAAAAATAATAATAAATATTGGGGGCTCTCCATACTTAGAACTGAAACTCAAAAATTTTTTTGAAAATACTTTCATAAATACGGAAAATACGGAACCCTTGTTTATGTTAGTTTCAGGTTGATGAGATAAATAGGGATATTAAATACCTCCATATTAACAACACCTCTCATTTTAGTTTCTAATCCTTTATATTTATTCTGATATATTATAATTTCGTTTGGCATTGCAAAATTGATTAGGGTTTCAAAAATTTTTGTGGTGAACAAAGCACGGAACCCTAAATACCGTAAAATGCTGCTGTAATAAACGCAAATACCTACTTACATACGAGTACAATACAATAACAATAATATGTTTATACTGCAACAATAACAAAAATCGATTCCTACCACCTACCTTAATTCTCGGGAATGGTGTGGTCAATTTTATCGCTAAAGATATGAATTTCAAATGAAATTGCTTTGACAAGAAGCAGAATATTATTTTTATGTACAAAAAGATCGTGTGCTCAAACATTCTTTTAAGTAAGTAAAAATACCTATGTTGTTGTTTCGCGCCGTTACATAGGGTGGTTTTAACAACATAAATATTGTGTAATGTAATGTAATGTTATTTTTATCCGACTACGTCAAAAGGAGGGTTATACCACAGCTTACATAGGTAAACCTTTTGGTTTTAATGTGCGTAGTTGCTTATTTTTGTTTTATCAGGCGAAATCGCATGACGCAATAACAGGATTGTAATGCTGTTTTTATCAAAAGCCGTACAAATATAGATTTTGATATCATCTAAGACGGATAGAGATGCATCATGCAAAAATGATTTGTCATTTATTTTGTATTTGGACTTTGTTTACTTAAGAAAGTTTTAGGCTGGGTTGCACCATCTTACTTAAACTTTGACAAACGTCAAAAATCTTTCAAACTCCATACAAAATACACTGGTTATCATTATAGTTACGGTCAAAGTTAGGTGGTGTAACTCAGCCTTAGTTTATTTATGAATATTTTTGATGATAACTTTAATTTTCAACCAATATCAGTCGTTAAAAGATTAGGTAACGATTGACATTTGAAAAAATCATCCAGTGTTAAAAATACAATGAAATAAATTTCGAAAATACTCCTGCTGATACCGAACGGCTTTGCAACAGTTCACTGCCTTCTAATCTGTCCACATTGTGCAGCCTATGAAAGCATGTAATAAATACAGAGTTTAAACTCCTTTATTAGATGCTAGGGAGTACTGACACACATTCATCGTAATTTGCTATTTGGAAGGACACTTTATGAATTTAGTTGCATATTCAACTGAGAAAGTGAAATCGCTCAGTTGATATGAACTAGGAACTATTTAGCAAACTATACCCTTATGTAATTTTAGTTCACTCTACATTTATCAATAAGTATCACTTACAAGTAAATTGAAGGAATGATGACGTCAAAAAACCTACAGTTCTGTTATTATATTCCAAGGTATTTATTCAAAAAGATGTTTAAAAAACATGGGCATAGTAACAAAACATTTGCTAACGATATTTTCTATTAGACACTAAATTTTCCAACTGGTGTTTGCGACAAAATAAATTTATAGAAAACTATTTCTACGTTCTAATAATCGCCTCTCAACGTCATTGATATAATTTAACGGATTAAGATTGTCAAACATCTACAAAAAATAGCTTAGCAACAGAAACATTATCATAGGGAAGTAGTAAATATCTTTATTTAATAGGTAAATCATTTGCATAATGTTTTGGGTGTAGATAGACGCCAACGTAGAGGTATAAGGTTTCAAGTATAATAAGGGACTTCGGTCAAATCATGTCATGTCAAAATACAAGTTTAACATAATTTTGAATGTAATTTATGTGAAAGCAACGCAATAAATAGTATGACTAATATTACTTAGAAGTCTAAGCCCAAATGTAGATTTCCAAAAACTTTGTAGACACTAACGAGGTTTCACAGTGCCCGTGGAAGGGTGACACATAGCTCTATTCAACGCTGTGCGTTCGATTTGCTGCTTCACTTAAGCAAGTATCGTTTGTGAATACGGGTGTAAGTAAATTATCACCAAGAAGAGTCGATAGCGCCAAACCGTTTACGTACGTTTACGTTTCAGCTAAATTGTACAGTTCACCACATTGACCTGCCTGAATTATTGTCACGCGTCACCACCATAGATTCCCGAGAAAGTTTCATGATAACCCTGTATACTCCTTGAATCTAATCCATGAACACCCCCGTTAGTTACTTTCTAGACAGAATGACATTGTTAGGCTGTAATAGATTCCAATAGCCGGCGCTACGTGTTCAGCTTATAAATCTAGACCCAGATAGCCAGAGCCTTGCGTGTCTAGGCAGTTACTCGTGTCTGCCTGGCGAGTACCCCCCTTGAGGCACGTAGCCACGGCAATTTATAGCCGGGACTTTTCGACAAATTGCTCTCCTGAGTTTGATGACGCTATAGAAATTAATCTGAGGATGTCGCGCCCAGTCAACAAGGAAAATTGGCTCGACGCTCGAATCGAATCATAAAATATTTGCGCATACTTCAGGGCTGAATTGATAAGCTATATTTTGAAAGGCAGCTCTTGGCTGCATCTCATCTAATAGAAAGTGATTATAAATAAAATCAAAGATGAAAAGGAGTTTCAGTCGGGAATTCGGGATTTTCAACCAAAGGTATCTTGCAACTGCCAAAAATAGTAAGCTAAGACGAAGCCTTAATTACCTATTCTTGTTATATCATTAAAAAACTGCTGAGGGAAAGTCCAATATAAGATGTATAAGACATATTATCACCTGAAAAATATGCCGTTTAAGAAAATTCCTATTGCTCTATGACAACATTTTTCACAATTTACTCACGCATTCATTTATTACAGCAACCTAGCATTTTAACTAAGTGTTAATAAATTAATTACTATTAATCGAAACGTTTTCGAAGCTTAATCTTAGGACAACAAAATCTATAATTTACGAACAGCCTTAGCCGAACACATTGTCATTCTAGCCCATAAATCTGGTGCTAGTTAGTTGCGTGCCTAGACAGAGAATCGAATCGTAAGTACATCGGTCTGGCACCGTGCTAACTGCACGTAGGCTCGGAACCTTAATGAGCTAATTAATTATGGGCATTAAGATTTTAGGCATGTTTTAGACCTTATTTACTCCTTCTAAGTTAATGCACTAGTTACTTTGAATCAATGTTATAAATCAATATTTATGTTTTTGTTGTGAAGAGATTGTAACCAATGTGGATTTGTTTATAGGGAAAATTATTTTTTTAAATATGACTCATTTATATTTATTATATTTTTTCAAAATCTTATTATGGTTGGGTTATAAAAAAGCAAACTATTATTTGAGGAAAATAATTAATACTCGCATAGCAACTACTAATTACGTTGAAAATATTAATACCTAATTATTAAATTATTAAGTTAGTATTTCCGTGTCTTGTCTATTAATAATTAAGGTTAAAGTTAGATAATATTATGTGTTCTTATTATTTTCCTAACAGGATATTATGATTCGTAGACTTAGAAAATACATACTCATACCTACCTACTGCTCTACTAATTCGAATTCCCATTGCTACAAAATTTTTGTTATTCGCATCCAGGATGCAAGTTTCCTCGTTTTGTTTTCCTTCAGTTGAATAACTGATAACTTTCGCATAGAAACGAAAAGAATTTCATTTCGGTTAAATTCCCGTCGTATTTGTTGTTACCAAAGGCAACGAATGCAGGTTTGAACCCTGATGGCAGATAATAATTTTGTCATGGCATTCGGTATCTTTGGAAAAATAACAAAGAATGGTTTTCCATTCATACGAGTATAGAGGAGACCGAGGAGAGTTGTGACATTGTCGATTTTTTTGAACTTATTAAGTACTAGCGAGCTCGTAACAGTGCGCATTTTTAGTTCAAGACTCGAGCTAACAAATACGCGCTTAGTTAAAATCGATAATGTCTCAACTCTTCTCTGTGACAATCTACCTCGGTCTCCCCTACTCGTATACTTATAGTAAAACTTATTTTGTTTAATATACTGAAATGATGTTAATAAAGTTTATGGACCTATGTAATAAATCTTTACATAGTAAACAAAATAGCTTCCGCTGCTTTTAAACGCACAGCTTAGATCTTTTATATACTACGCAACGGAATTCAATGCAGTTTCAGCAAAAGATAGAGTGATTCAAGAGGAAGGTTCATATTACGTATGTATAATGTACGAATCCGGGGCGAGTCTTCTTGACTCCAATCCAAATGAGGAAAACTACCGAATCGGACACCTTCATGAAGGGGGTTCGATTCCCAGCAGGTGTCCCGTGCAGGCGGTCACGTCGCGTTCTTGTTATGCCGTTGTTGAACATTTATTTTCATTGTCGGTGACGTCCGACACCTCACATGACCGCGAGACGCGCTAATTATAAACTAACTGTATGACACGCGGGAAAGAAGATTCGAAGGTGATTGTTTGGTACGATTGTTGGTGGATGGCAACAAACAGTAAGATGATCGATTGATGACAAGTCTACACACGTGGTCTAGGTGACACAACATCATATGTGTAAATACACATTTCTACACAAATATTATAAAGAGGAAAACTTTGTTTGTTTGTTTGGTTGTAATGAATAGGCTCAAAAACTACTGGACCGTTTTTAAAAATTCTTTCACCATTCGAAAGCTACATTATCCACGAGTAACATAAGCTAAATTTTATTTTGGAAAAAAATAGGGTTACAAAATATGTAGATATTGTAATCCACGCGCGCGAAGCCACGGGCGGAAAGCTAGTATGTTATAAAATCGCACCCATTACAGATACATAAAATGCCACGAATGATCGAGTTCAAATACGAGTTGAACATTAAATTAAAATTAATAATTGTTTCTACGATTATCACTCACAACAACTAAGTTTTGACCTTTCCCCATACAAAGTAGCAATGAGATATGGATATGAATAGCTAATCTTAGTTAAACGGAAGGTAGGATGTATACCCTCCACTGAATCTACTACAGTAACTTCTTGTCATACAATTTAAGTGGAATGTAGAGGTCAGAGAGGGATGACGAAGCAGGCGCCGTAGGATATTGCACTCAGAGATTCATGAAATCGAATCTACACCCCAAGGTAATAAAACTGGATAGCAAAATAAAACCATAAATCTCCCATGCAATTCGGAATTCGTTTTATGCGTCCTCGCATGGCAACTAGTAATTTGTCAAAAAACAAAAGTACCTACCTACCTACACGCACGTTTACGAACCAATAAACTGGAAAAGTTTAAGTGGATTATGAAATTAATTATGAAAAAGGATCCTTAACGATTACGTAACGTCGATCTCGTGCCAAAACCGGTTATTATTTTGCCTCGGAACCGGCAAAAGAAACAGTCTGCTTAACAACCAGTGGCGACGGCGCGGAAGACCAAATTACGTACATAGCTGCCCGCAAACTTGAAAATGACAGCGAAAATTGGAACGCATGAAAGCAACCTTGTTTTTGGGTTGTTTTTATTTTCGGAACATAAGGCTCTGTCTACACTATCACCCCCGTAGAGTAAGACACTAGTGGCCGTAATAAGAGGAGTTTCTCTTACATTGAGTACAGTGGCTAGGACGCAACCACCTTAAAGTTTAGTCGCTGATAGCATTAATAGAAAAATGGCAAAAAACTTTAGAAATACTAGTACTTGTGGGACAACCAGATGCCTAATATGCTTAGGCAGAACTCTTTTCGAATTTCTTAGGAAAGCAGTTTTTTTATAAGTTACTTTTCGTAATAGTGATTTAAAAGATAGTTTGCTCTATAGTTGTCTATACGGGACCCACATTTCGTTCCTACCACTGCTACTTCTGTATAACCAGGAATCAGGATTATAGTTTAACCACCAATAAACTTCGTCCAGTGGACATAACAGCCTCGGATGATGGCTAAGTTTCTAGGGGTTCCAAGGAAAATCTAAAGAAAATGAAACTTCATGACTCACTACAGCAACGACTCGTGTCAGTCACTCTTTGCCTCCTTATTGATCGATCATGTTCTTATCTGACAATCGGGTTGATTCAACCGTAATAATATGTCCCAATCAAGTTGAATACCTAAGGATGATTTCATTAGCATTGTTTTTAATATTGTGACACGAGAGATTTTTCCTATCAATTGTGGCATTTTTTCTATGTTTTCGCAGATTTGTGCTTGAGTTAGCCATGGTTGAGAGTAGGTTTGATGAATTTTGACGTCAGGTTGTAGTGTAGAGCGAGCCTAAAAAGAAAGTAACTAACGATTGTATTTTCGTCGTAGCGCATTATTTTGTCTTCTATACTTATAATAAATCTGTAGAGAGGTCAATTCTGTACATGAAATATATTTTCAAAATAACTATCAGGGGGTGATTAGTGATCGATACTGATGCCAAATATGCAATCAGTAAATTTTTTGTCTGTCTGTCTGTCTGTCTGTCTGTCTGTCTGTCTGTCTGTCTGTCTGTCTGTATGTTCCTTATAGAAACAAAAACTACATGACGGATTTTAACGAAACTTGGTACAATTATTCTTCATACTCCTGGGCAAGTTATAGGATACTTAGGAATTCTCACAGGAACGGGAATTAGCGGGTAAATCCTTTTGTATGAAAAATCTAAACCGCTTGAGTTAGACGCTTGAAATTTGTCATGCAGGTACCTTAGTAAACATAAAGCTTAGTTACAACAGGATATTGCAAAATTCCCACGGGAACGGGAGTTAGCGGGAAAAAACATTTGTATGAAAAATCTAAACCGCTTAAGTTAGACGCTTGAAATTTGGCATGCAGGTATCTTAGTAAACTTAAAGCTTAGTTACAACAGGATATTGCAAAATTCCCGCGGGAACGGGAGTTAGCGGGAAAAAACATTTGTATGAAAAAATCTAAACCGCGTAAGATAGATGAAAGGGGTAAAACGGGATCCACGCGTACGAAGTCGCGGGCGGCCGCTAGTTATCAAATAAAACTATGGTTTAGTAAAGTCTGCAATGTTTTTCCCCTGAAAAGTTTATGTGATGTTATTTTGTATTTTTAATCGCGAAACAGATTTCACTACATACGCCCTGTTTTAATTGCTGGACGCTGGCTGATGCAAATTTTTATTTATAATAACTTAAAGGTAGTCGTCTTACTTAACAATCTTGAACCATTTAAAGAGTTCTCTATCCAGTCGGTTGTCAGTAATAAATCGATGCAAATTTATATATTGCTATACAATTAACACGCCGCGGTCAGTTGATTCATAGCGATTTGTTTCAATTACCCATCGATCTGCATATTTTATTCATATTTAATATTTATAAACCGTTTAGAAATTACTCGGTCCACCTACTAGTGGACACTTGTCAGTTGACAACGTTAAGAAATATGGCTTTTTCGGAATAGGTAAAAAAGGACTTGCTACATCAGACTCTACATAGAGTTAGTTCCTCATTCCTGTGTTAAAAGCATATGTAATGATTATACTTAAACCATACAGGTCAATTATTGAACCACACATTTAATTGGCCTTAATTTGAACAGTATTTTGCATGTGGATGTGTGCTGACCTCAGATCATAGAAGGGAATAGATGTGAAACGGGGGCGTGGCGCGTGTCTCCGCGATATGCCCAGAAACGAACATCGCCCGCGACGCCAGGTTAGTTGCGATTCAGTCGTACTGAGGAAATGTTCTCCGATATTGTTGGATAATGCGTCGTAACGTGCAATAACATAAGTGAAACGAAGAACTACAGGAACAATGAAGTCATTTACCACATGTAAGTATTGCAAATCCATTGGTATTTTGCTTATAAATAAAAAAAACTAAACATTTTTACGAACGAATTCAGTGCCGTGACATTTACTGCGATATCGAAATTAGTGGTGATAAAAATTCAAACACGTTGTACATTGACGATTTAGTTAGCAACCACTTTATGTCATGCGTAACTACTGCGCAATGTATTTTATTTCTTCCGATATCCACTGACGCGTGAAAATACACAGTACGGCCGCATGTGCCGGTCGTAACATAGTGCAGGGCTCGTGTTCTAATACGGTTTCCTATTATCGATAAATAGAAGTAAATTATTATTTTCTATTTTCTAATTTTGAATGAAAAAATCATGAGTTGCTTGCGATTTTAAATTCCCACGGGAACGGGAGTTAGCGGGAAAAAACATTTGTATGAAAAATCTAAACCGCTTAAGTTAGACGCTTGAAATTTGGCATGCAGGTATCTTAGTAAACTTAAAGCTTAGTTACAACAGGATATTGCAAAATTCCCGCGGGAACGGGAGTTAGCGGGAAAAAACATTTGTATGAAAAAATCTAAACCGCGTAAGATAGATGAAAGGGGTAAAACGGGATCCACGCGTACGAAGTCGCGGGCGGCCGCTAGTTATCAAATAAAACTATGGTTTAGTAAAGTCTGCAATGTTTTTCCCCTGAAAAGTTTATGTGATGTTATTTTGTATTTTTAATCGCGAAACAGATTTCACTACATACGCCCTGTTTTAATTGCTGGACGCTGGCTGATGCAAATTTTTATTTATAATAACTTAAAGGTAGTCGTCTTACTTAACAATCTTGAACCATTTAAAGAGTTCTCTATCCAGTCGGTTGTCAGTAATAAATCGATGCAAATTTATATATTGCTATACAATTAACACGCCGCGGTCAGTTGATTCATAGCGATTTGTTTCAATTACCCATCGATCTGCATATTTTATTCATATTTAATATTTATAAACCGTTTAGAAATTACTCGGTCCACCTACTAGTGGACACTTGTCAGTTGACAACGTTAAGAAATATGGCTTTTTCGGAATAGGTAAAAAAGGACTTGCTACATCAGACTCTACATAGAGTTAGTTCCTCATTCCTGTGTTAAAAGCATATGTAATGATTATACTTAAACCATACAGGTCAATTATTGAACCACACATTTAATTGGCCTTAATTTGAACAGTATTTTGCATGTGGATGTGTGCTGACCTCAGATCATAGAAGGGAATAGATGTGAAACGGGGGCGTGGCGCGTGTCTCCGCGATATGCCCAGAAACGAACATCGCCCGCGACGCCAGGTTAGTTGCGATTCAGTCGTACTGAGGAAATGTTCTCCGATATTGTTGGATAATGCGTCGTAACGTGCAATAACATAAGTGAAACGAAGAACTACAGGAACAATGAAGTCATTTACCACATGAACGTATTGCAAATCCATTGGTATTTTGCTTATAAATAAAAAAAACTAAACATTTTTACGAACGAATTCAGTGCCGTGACATTTACTGCGATATCGAAATTAGTGGTGATAAAAATTCAAACACGTTGTACATTGACGATTTAGTTAGCAACCACTTTATGTCATGCGTAACTACTGCGCAATGTATTTTATTTCTTCCGATATCCACTGACGCGTGAAAATACACAGTACGGCCGCATGTGCCGGTCGTAACATAGTGCAGGGCTCGTGTTCTAATACGGTTTCCTATTATCGATAAATAGAAGTAAATTATTATTTTCTATTTTCTAATTTTGAATGAAAAAATCATGAGTTGCTTGCGATTTTTAAGTTTTTACAAAAACAATAACAATAGTAGAAGGGATTAGTAACTGTCAACTATGTAATTACTATAAGAGCTAGTTGAAAGCCTAATATAGGCATTATTTTTGATAAACATAGGCGGTACGAATTTCGCCATAATTAAAAAGTTAATGCGCGATAGTAGTTAATAATAATTACAGTGATCCTGTTATTATTATTAAAGTAAATAATAATATATTACCAATATTGTAAATACTGGTAAAAATCGCAAGTACCTACTTAACCCATGACTTTTCATACAAACTTTGTCAGTCTATAACTTCTATACTCCATCGATAACGACATTGAGCTTTGGTTGGGGTAAATTAATATAAGGTAACTTCATTTAGTCCCAATAATTGATTCTGAGTTTTTCGTCCATACAAAATGGAACTGACTCCTTTATGCAAAAATCGTTAAAGAACATAATAATAACGTATAATAATAAAAAGGTTTTCATACAAGCATTTTTTAAACCAATTTCGAGCCTTGCCCCCAGGATTTAAAGTATCGATATCTTATCGACTCCATTTTATCTTTCTTCTCTCTAATTGCTTTTTTCAAAGTGTGCGTCACGTCACGCGGCCATTGATTGGCCATAAGGCACGCCTTCTGGCCAATCACAGCACTTTTAAGCCGGTTGCACATGGTGTCGTAGACTCTCAGTCGCTTTGTTTTTACACAGTTGAATGTGTGTGTGGGAGCTGTCGTGGGGGCAATGTGGGGACACTGGTTCTCGTTGTAGTTACGCGCGACATCATTTCTATTCTCTTTCTATGATCTGAGGTGCTGACCATTCAAGAAATGAAGACATAATCGATCGATCCTATAGTACTCGATTCAAAAACTAAATAATAAGCCTACCTACGGGACTAGTCCTACCTCTCGTTCCCACCGCTGCAACTCCTGTGTAGCCAGGATCTACAGCTTGACCGCCAATAAAAACCCAACCAGTGCAGTGGTATAATATGCAATGCACCATATTAAACCATTAAAATCCAAAATACAATCCCACTTCTCTGTAGTACTCGATCGATTGCATTGATTTTTTCCTGTTGACACGGCGAATTTCGGGCACAAAATTCATAGAACGGTTTCGTGGCGGAGTTCAAACAATGAGTCAATGTCGTCGATTTCTCTAAACAAATCAATTCGCAAGAATTGTTTGTTAATTTTGCATTCATACGATACGATAAGTTGTGCGACAAGACCACTACCTTATGCATTATCCTGGTAACTACACTCCCGTGAACTCTCGGAATTTGATAAATGTAGCGACATTATTGACGGATGTATTAATTTACTATAGGTTTAAAATAATGTTTTCAATCTTCTGTTCTGATTCTTGTTAATTCTAGTTAAAAAAAGTCCTTAATTCCTTTTTTGGCCATAAATAAGTACTCATCTACCGATCTGTTTTTCCAAAAATAGTGTTCCTCACTACTGGAAGTCGCTGTCGCCAGAAGACTGCCATTGACCAATGAACACATAAATGAAAAACACAAAGGATGTAATCATCGGGTACTCGTAGTACCTGATGGTCACCGTTGTAAAATGCAATGTAGAATGTACTGAGTACAAATACTTTAAATGATAAGGAATTTTACTTATGAAAGCATTATGAATGCTCGTAACTTCACACGAGTTTTGCAAATTAATTTCAAGTGAAGTTTTTTTACCTCTTATCGCAAATTATCGTAAATTACTTAAAACAATTTCGAGCCATTTACAAGTCGTTAGCAAGGCCTGTTATAAGACTTTTTCAATTTACGCCTTTGCGTGTTTATTTTCAGAACAAATTAAAAAACAAACTTTACTAAGTGCTTCAGTTTTATTATCATGGGCGGACTTAAACTCGTTAATTGGAGTTCGTACTTCGTGCATTTTATAAATAAAATTATTCTGATATCATTATTGAGTTTAATAAAGACATTGTATGTATAATTTTAGAGCAGTTTATATTGAAACGGTTGACTAAGCGTGGAATTGTTTTCAATATTAAGTCTACGAAGGCTAATTAATATTTTTGTACCTGTATTGTACGTATGATATAAGTATGTAAATATACCTGTTCGAAGTGTTTTTTGGGCAACGAAACAATCTTAAAAAAAAACACTTCTCAATCTTTTAGCTGTGCACAGTAACAGATTTATTGCAGTATTTTTTTTGACGAATATAACTATGTGGTTCCCATTTTTCTCTTCCCTAAACCAGATTCCCCATCAGCAGCAGTACCAGAAATGCGTACGTGATCATCGCAAGCGCAGGTCACCGCACCCAATGCGAATATCGAATCGGCACACACACCTCTCCACCATATCTCCACTACCCTTCACTGTAAAACCTAACCTAATCCCTGACACATAGAGCTGGGTTTTAAAAGTTTTAAGAGCCATTTCACAAAAATATTCCGCGCGAATTTAGGTAAAAGCTGTCAACGCAACGTCAAAAGAGTAAAAAGAACGCTGAAATGGACAAAAAAATCTTGAGCCGTGACCGTATTAAGACTTGATTTAAGTTATTAATTTTAAGGTAGAATGAGGTATTCAAACTTGATAAATTAATTTAAATGTTTAATAGAGTTTAATAAGTCTTTTATATTTCGATTCATAATGAAACACGAATAGGTATAATATGTAAAAAATATATTAAGTACAAAATAAAGACAGTCACATAGTGAAAAAAAAATCTGCCCCTTTACAGCTCCATCATCGGGCCCTGGATACGAAATATTCGTCAAGGCGAATCACACAAGCCTAAACTCCATAGGGTTCTATTGTTTTGTTACGGAGGTGGCTATTGCATCTCCTCCAGATCCATTATCAGACAGAGCTAAGAAATAAATAAATAAATATTATTATAAGTAAACAAATAACTAAAATCATCTTACTATCTTACTTCTTACTAGTCTTACTTACTAATATTATAAATACGAAAGTTTGTGTGGATATCTGGATGTTTGTTACACTTTCACGCAAAAACTACTGAACAGATTTTGATGAAACTTGACAGTACAGTACAGCAGTACTAGGCAGTCTGTGTTCAACTATCACTCGGGTCGGAAGTTCCTATCGCAAGACCCTTGGTTCACTCAGTTCCGATTCGACTCTAGTGCTGTGTGTAATTATTTTCGTGAATACACTGAATTTATTAATTTATACGAGTGGATTTCGTTTTGCCTGAGACCTACGCCATGAACCCTGAACCAGAAGACCCTGTCGCCAGCGACAGCGACGCTCATCCATCCCTGGCGTCGACCAGAATAACAATGTTAGGCTATAATTTATGACGATCTGTGACAAACTAAATTTCAAACGGGTGAAGCCGCGTATATTACATATTTCGTACTAGCTTTTTGCCCGCGACTTCTTCTGCGATGAAGTGGAAAATGGTTCTAATAGAATTAAAATATTCTAAGAAAATTAATTTTGTTAAAATAAATGATTATATTTTTTGATATAAAATCTACAAATTATTATGTTTAAATATTTGAATACTTACAAAATTATGAGATCTTTCTAAAACAAAATTAAAACACTACACCTGCCGCAGATTTCTTTGTAAACAATGTTTTTTTGCGCCAACACTTGCTTTTTATCGAAAATTAGTATGAGCAGCTGCGCACGCGGTTGCCCGTTGCAGGCTCTATGCAACCACACTATTTTAAACCGTGGTCCCTAAGCATGAGATGGGAAACTGCACTCTCTTGAATTCTCTTGAATTTTATGGTGTTAGGGGGGAATCCTAGGTATGAATACAGACTTTCCAATGGGATCTCATCATCAATATTGCGAAATTGCGAGTTGCAATGCTATGTTACGTTTTCACTTGTTATTTTATTGTATTCTGACCTTGATTTTTCAAAAACGTGTCAATAAAAATTAAATCAAAAGTACTAAGGAATATTTAATTGATATCAACTTAGAAACAAGCACAGATCACAGAAACTAAAGGGAAATGTGACAAGGGACAAATTGGAACATATTGCTTGTGAAAGCAATGATGACAGTAGCGACGTCATTATGTAAACAGTTTATATTGCTTCATCATCATCATCATCATCATCATCATGATGATGATGATGATGATGATTTCTTTGTGTGTGTAAATTTCTAATACGACACTGAGTTTCGAACTCAGCGCATTACTTAGCATCCCAACTAATATTATAAATGCGAAAGTAACTCTGTCTGTCTGTCTGTCTGTCTGTCTGTTACGCTTTCCCGCTTAAAACTCGCAACCGATTTTGATGAAATTTGGCATAGAGATAGGTTGAGTCCCGGGAAAGAACATAGGATAGTTTTTATCCCGGTTTTTGAAACAGGGACGCGCGCGATAATGTTTTTCTGTGACAGACAAAATTCCACGCGGGCGAAGCCGCGGGCGGAAAGCTAGTCTCTCTATATTTCTATGGAACCAAGTTATCTCCAAAATAACATTCCACACCTTTTTAACATAGTCAGGTAATAATTTTAATAAAATACGAAGCACGTCATCTATCAACAGTACATTTATGTATATTTTAGAAGTTAATAAATTATGCATAAAATGTAAACACTAGAAGTTTACTTAAATCGTAGAATTTCTGAAAAACAAGTACTAAAATCGTACTGAAAAAAAANTCATCTATCAATAGGATATATGTATATTTTAGAAGTTAATAAATTATGCATAAAATATAAACACTTTAGAAAATTAGTTAAATCGTAGAATTTCTGAAAAACAAGTACTAAAATCGTACTGAAAAAAAAAGTATTAACATGTTATAGCCTGACCAGGAACATAAAAACCCTGGCATAGAGGCGCGTCAATTGCATTTGATAGTGCAACACTGAGTACAGTCGTACCTGTGTTAAATTAATAGGCTAACTTTATGTATCAGGATTTAGAATTACGGGCTAATTTGATATTTTCATAAATTAACGAAAAAAATATTATTATAGGTAACCTGGTTTAAATAAATTAAATAAAACCATCAATCGAGCTAGTAGGATTTATTTTATTATTCATCAATAATCAAATTCAGAACTTTCAACGGCAATGTCTGCTCATGAACGCTTCAAACTCGGTACTTCTTTCCCAATTCCATAAAATTCAACACTTAGAAAGTGACAAAAAAAAATTAAAATAGGTAGATGAAACAAACCACAGCTAATTTTCATAGTGCACTGTACTATACGATAAACATGTCAGTCAATTTGACAACCTTTGTCGGAAACATTATTCAATGAAAATATTGTCCGAACCCTTAGTATTTCTCTTCGACAAATACTTTAACACATTGTGAACCACTTTTCTTTCACGACTTTAAAAATATTTTAGTAATATAATTCACAAAATCAATTGCGCACTTTTAAAATAAAGTTTGTTTACACTTTGACAGCAATAGACTGACATGCAAGGTGACATGTCAATGAAGTTTTCAGTTACTGTTGCCATTAAAAGAAATTAGTACCATTATTTTTCCGCAACATGGCGAGGGTTTTTATGTTCCTGGTCAGGCTATATCTAATTTATTTATTAAACGTCGAATTTTATCAAAGATTTTGGACTAAAGTTTTTGAAAATATTTTACAGCCTACATAGAAAAAAATTAGGATTCTAAATCGTGAAAGAAATTTTTTTCGGAGCCTATTGCCTCCAAACAAACAATTAAATCTTTCCTCTTTTATTAGTATAGATTTAACAACAAAACAAAACGCTTCTTTTTCTTCTTCACGAAGCAAAACTCAAAGCGGATAAATAAATAANAAGTGACTGGCAGAGGGCTACATAGACTGTCCTGACAAGGCTGGGGTCTGCTACGTGGCGAAGCCTACGAAAGACAAACATAAGCTTGCGGAGTCTCCCGGATGTAGCTACGATATGGGATTTAAAAGTTAGTCTCGAATCTATAGTTATGCCTAGATATTTAATTTCATCACTCGAAGACAGTGGTGAACAGTTACAAGGTAGGTCAGATAGAAGGGGGTGAGTATGGGCAATTAATCGAAGACCACTAAGGGTATTTGTTGGGATTTTGTTAATAGAGAACGTCATATAATGGTTTTTTTTTACGTTGAGCGTTAGAAGGTTTTTTTATAACCATAAATAAATCTAAAAGCTAATTCTGTACTTGTTTCGGACGTACCTCCCATTTTCTCGTTTTCGGTTCATCCGGTGGCGGTCGACTTTCCTCCATTTGTTTTCCGGCTGCTTGGAACATCATACTCTACTATCACTTTCACTATAACTATAACTTTCACTTATAACTAACTGCGCAAACCTAATTAACCAGGACAGTTTAGAATGCTCACACTTTATCGTCGGGGTCACCAATGTAGGTTTTTATCGTAACCTATTTTATAAACTCGTGTAAGTGTACTATCGGGGACTCTTCCGCCTGACCACTTTGTAGAAATTTTAGCGTAAGCGCATCGCTCCGGTCACGTGCTCACCCCGTCTCTAATTGGTTACGCATTTTACTATATTTTTACTACGACCAATAAGAGACAATCAGGGCTTAGGTTGCAATACGAAACACCATTGTGCACTTTATTGTCATAGGGTTAAGGTTTAAAACGAAATGTTTCTTTTTCTTCAATCTTTCTTAGTTTTAGGCTGAGTTGCACCATCTAACTTTGACCGTAACTATAACGGTAACCGGTGCTTTTTGTATGGAGTTTGACAGANCAAGGATTGACCTATCTTTCGCAGTTATTAAATAATCTCTGGGTGTTGCTTAAGATAGTAATTCATGCTTCCAAAATCTTAGAATTTCGCACGAAAATGTAAAATGGCTCTTAATACTAAACTTAGGTGGTGATTGAAGTGTGGTTTCGCATTCCTTGTAATGGGCTCTTCCCGCCGCTCCTGCTCGTACTCGTATGTCATACGATCTACGTGTCGAGCGCAATTGTAATGACCAAGTGCACATCATTGGGTAATGATTGCAGTCTTTACGAGTAGGATGCACGCGGTTGTGTTACGGTCGCGATGTCTCGATTTGTAATCGGGTAAAAAATGGGCTGGCTGAAATTGTCTGACATAGTAGGTAGGCTTTAATACATTAGCGCTTCAAGTACCCGCGATTCGAGGGTTCGTAAGGGTTTAATGGGTTATGTATATGTATCATACTCGTAGATTTACAAGTAAATCAAATTATTCCCTTTGTCACTAAATCTGTCTAAAGTGGTTAAATAATCGTGAACTCTGGTTATTTTCTATAATGCGACTCTACCTCAGTAGAATTTTTTTAAATTTTGAAGAGCCAAGCAAATGTTAAAACTTTCCATTGACTTATCTTTACTTGGCATTTTTAATCCAAATTAATTAGCTATCCAAATTAATGATCGACAACGGGTCTTGGGATAATTTTGTATAGGTAAGATTAACATTTTAAGATGGGAAGACCCGGCGCTTGAAATCTTCTTTTTATGTCTGGTATCCGTTCTACCTGATTTGGGACAAAATAGGTATTATGAATTTTTGCACTAAAACGAGCACACATAGAAAAGGCGATGATGTCTGTTAAGTCTTATTTTTAACTGACTTCAAAAAAGGAGGAGGTTCTATGTTCGACTGTATGTATTTCTTTTTACATACGAGAAGATCAATGAATCAGAATTATGGATTTACGATTATTGTATATAGGTAGTTAGTCATTGCAAATCCCACCTCAGATAGGATTGTTGTTCGATTCAATTTGTCACAGATATTTTCTTTGCAATGAGAGCGATAGGCGGTTATCACACTGCGCCGCGCTCCGCCGCTTATGATTTCATATAAAAAATCCCGCGCGCAGACGCGTTGTCAGTGTGTTGTGCCGCGCGTGTTTTCTATACAAACTGAGGTACTTGCATACAATCTGTCGTCCCGCGTACCGCGGCGGAGCGCGGCGCAGTGCGATAACCGCCATACTCGTATACCTACCTACTCTTATCCATAATTTCGCAATGCGATAACGTAGTTTTTTATTTTACTTATGAATCATGCTGTTTATTATAGCTTCTAACCACTTCTCACACTTTAAAAAATTATCGATGACTTACTTTGAACCAGTTACTTATCTACTGTGTACACAAACAGTGGTAAATATTGCAATAACATCGACAAACTGAATCGTCATATTCTATTCATGTAGAGCAGCGCTCTCTGAAAAACATCAAATTATAAACTGCGATCTCCAACCCGCCTGCCAAGCGTGGAGATTATGGCAAAACTCTCCACTATAGTGGAGGAGGCTCATAGTCCAGCAGTGGACTGTAAAGGGCTGTTGATGATGATGATGATGATGATTCATGTACTTATTGCATCTTCATTTCATTTCAGGTAATCGACTTGTAATCAATCATGATTATCAGCCAGTCAAACGGGGATCTTCTTCTTCTTATGTGAGTTGTAATAACCCTGGCAACAGCTTTAAAGAGCCACCATACGCGTCTCAAATTCAAATTATTACATCATTTCAGCCACAGGACGTCCACTGCTGAACATAAGCCTCCCCCAATGACTTTCACATCGCACGGTTTGGTAGCGGCCTGCATTAAATTATTGCATGTCAATGAGTAGGGTTGACAGAAAACATTGCTAGATTGGTACATGCTAGACTATTATTAAGATGTTGAACATGCTAGACTGTTATACAGTTCCCGTACCAGACTGAAACGGCATAATATGCAGCTGTGGTTTCAAGTCCGAATCTTGACGGGGACAAATATTTGTATCATGTAGGTACTGTTTGATTATTCATGTCTGAAGTTATTGCCGTGTAGTGTAGGGGTAGTATAGTATCTTATTATCCGTTATCTAGACTTATGCCCCTTTTCACCATCAATCCCTAATTTTTAATTGACCCTTACGGTAACAAATAACAGGAATTATGTTTACGTAGGGATCACATAAAAATTAGAGATTGATGGTGAAAACGGGCATTAGTCACCATAGCAATACTTTACAGTCTGATTATGATGACATAAGTAGTACCTATTGAGGCCATCTCATCAGAAAATTCACACGCTCGACATACATTATATTCGAGGTACAGTTAATTTGACGAATTTAATATTGCTCATTTGGTAAAAGTTGATTGTATTTTAATGATGCCTGTCGCCTCCGTAAACATGGTCCCCATTGAAGTCAGCATCCTTTACAGCGATGTCATTTGTCAGTCAGTCTGCCATAAGTTCAAATGTAAGCTTTAGAAAATATACGCTTTGGCAGAACCAAGTGTTGTTCTCTACATTTCATAAGTGCGTTACACGCCTGTCACACCTCTCTATTATTAAGACAGTAGTACTAAACTACTGTTTTAAGGTACACAGCAGTGAAGTAAATACAAAAGAGCGTGTCAGTTCTGCGGACAGGGATATGTATATCAAAATGTTTCTGTCTGTCTACCAAATTGAGTTTATGGTTTGTTCTAGTTTTGTTTGTATAAGGTAGTGCTTTCGTCATCGTCTTATCAGTTTATCATAGACGTGTTTTTCAAAACATTGTGTTTTTCGATCAATTTTCACTAAAGATGTCTGAGATAAAGAAAATGTTCCAAGTGGGATGACAATCATAAATAGATGAACCATCTAAAATGTTCTGGAGTCTTTACACCTAGTGGGTAGGAAAATCAAGCTGCTAAGCGAAAAGGAAAAGAGAGTATTTTTTAAAATATTGTGCGGATTTCATCACGGACGCGGGGTTGCCCCGCATGAAAACTAGCGGCCGCCCGCGACTTCGTACGCGTGGACTCCGTTTCACCCTCTTAGGGGTTGAATTTTACAAAATCTCGTCTTAGTGAGCACCTACGTCCTAAAAGGAAAAAAAATCAGTCTCCTAGCACTTATAGTTTCTAAGATTTTATAGATATAGAATTTATTATTGTAAGTGCGTGTAATACGTGAAACGGTTTGCGTGAAACGCTCGCTCCGCGGCGGAATTTCGGAAAGGCTGATTATGATAGTATTAATTCATATATTTTAGAGCAGGACTGGCAATCACTTTTGTGTATGGGCACTGTGGACGAGGCTGTTGACGCCATGTATAACATACTCAACTTTTGTGTACGTTCTCATGTGCCCTTTAGTTATAATACAGGGAGGCGAACATATCCTCAATGGTACACGCCGGCCTTAATAAAAATCATAAAAGAGAAGACTAAAGCTCATAGCCGTTGGAAAACATTTGGAAATATGTTGGATTACGATGAGTTCAAATTGCTTCGAAGAAGAGAACACCGTGTTCAAAAGAAATGTTTTGACAGATTTAAATTAAGCTGTGAAAATAGTATCAAAACACACCCTAAATTGTTCTGGACTTTTGTAAAAGCCACTCGAGGCGGGTCGGGCTACCCCAAAAAAATGTGTTTAGAGGGCGTAGAGTATACTGAAGGTGAGGGAATATGTAATGCGTTTAATTCTTTTTTCCATAGTGTATTTGGTGTACCTAGCAATAATTTAATACCTCCACTATCGGAGCCGTTGTGCATAGATACAGTTTCCAACGTGCAGATAAGCAGTTCAGCAGTTGAAAACATGTTGAAAACCTTGGACACGAAAAAGGGTGCTGGTAGTGATGGATTGCCTTCTCTGTTTTGGTCTCGGTGCGCTAAGTCACTTGCTCTTCCCTTGACACTCATATTTAACCGTTCCCTGCGTGAGGGAGTCTTTCCACACAAATGGAAATCGGCACTTATAGTCCCTATACACAAGAAGGGATCACGCACTGATATAAAAAATTATAGAGGCATTTCCATTTTAAACACTGCAGCAAAAATCCTTGAACGTGTGGTATATAACGTGATTTATTCTACGCTCTCACGTTCCATCCCGGAGCATCAACATGGTTTCATGCAAAGGCGGTCCACTACTACTAATTTGGCATGTTTTTCTACTTTCATCCTTGAGAATATGGATCGCGGTGGGCAGGTTGACGTGATCTACACTGATTTTGAAAAAGCGTTTGATCGTGTGGATCACGTGATCCTGCTCAGCAAGTTACAAACACTCGGAATCCATGGTGATTTGCTCCGGTGGACTAAATCTTATCTCTCCAATCGTTCACAGGCAGTTGTAATAGGCGGATATCGTTCGAATTTTGTAAACATACCTACCGGAGTCCCCCAGGGCTCTCATTTGGGACCACTTTTCTACAGCGCTTACCTGTATGACATAGGATCATGCATGCAACACACTAGCTATCTGATGTACGCTGACGACAAAAAGATTTTTCGTAAAGTTAACACAACACAAGACTGTATATTAATACAAAAGGACTTGGATCGTTTGCTTCAGTACTATAGGCAAAATAATATAACTGTCAATGCAGGTAAGTGTGAGTGTATAACATTTACGCGGAAACCAAAGCCGGTCACACACAGTTATCACTTCGATGGAGTAGAAATCAGTCGAAAACTAAATGTAAGGGATCTAGGCGTGTATTTCGATCATAAAATGATACTATCCGACCATATTGAATATGTTATCGGCAAAGCTTACAAAAATCTGGGTTTTGTTCTTCGCATCTGTAAGCCATTCTCAGATATCGATGCAATCAAAATGGTGTATTTTGCATACGTTAGAAGTGTCTTGGAATATGCTGGTTCCGTATGGTCTCCGCAGTACAAAGTTTACAAAAACCGTCTTGAAAGAATTCAAAAAATATTTATAAATCACCTCAACTTTCGCTGTCGTAATAGCATTAGTAGTTACACAGAAAGCTGTATTGAGCATAACCTCTTATCTCTGGAGCACAGGCGTGTTGTCCTGGACATGGCTTTGTTGTCCGATGTAGTGAATAGCAGGATTGACTGCCCGGACTTGGTCTCGATGATCACGTTTCGTACTCCGAAGTATCGCACCCGCAACGTATCTTTGTTGGATACTCCCCAGCACTATACAAATTACAATCGAAACTCAGTCTTGTCGCGACTTGTTAGTGCATTCAATAAACAATTTGCACACATCGACCTTTTTGCAAGTACTAAATTTACAGTTAAAAGGGACGTCATTAAGGCACTCAGAAACCATTGACTATTATTGACGCAATGAATTGCTTCTTTGTGAGTTTTTGTTATTTTTAATTATTATCATTTTTTTAACATCTTTTATTCATATTTTTTCCCAACAACAATGTACTTTTATAAAAAGGGAAACCTTTCATTGGCTATACTATCAGTCTAAATCTTATAACTAATATTTTCAATGTATCGCTGTTGGTTTCTATAAAATAAATAAATAAATAAATAAATAAATACGCGAGCTCGTACGATAAAATAATACCCTAAACGTACTTTTTTAGTTCACAAGTAAAGGCGCGTGCTCTACCTAGCTTACGTTCAACAAAAGATACACTCCCTGTCAGTCTGCGGGCTTTCCCACTTGTCCGCTTGCAAATGTGACCTCCGGGACAAAACTTCAAGCAAAGGAGCTGTCAATGTCAACCGTGAAAGGTCCACTTTGAATACTAATTGTAATTGTAGCACCATGAAGGGCTACTTACTGTCTCTACACAAGTATCCACTTAGTCACGTACTAGGTATTAGTTGATTAAGTCTATAGGATGCTCTATTGAAAAATTGCTCGTTTCAAACAGGATGATAAAAGAACTTAAGAATATTCTGCTTAAAAGTTACCTACCTAGTTTACAACACATATAGGAAGACAGCTTACTGCTCTACAAATTCCTGAAAAAAAGGTTTAGTTATTTTTTCATGTCAATGTTTTTTTAGTATCGCCTGTTATTTAGCATTATTACTGTTTTTATTTTATCAGGATATACCTCTTAGTTTAAAAGTTATTACGTTTTCTTTACAATAAGTAATAGGAAGAAAAAAAAATCTATAAAATTTTTTAAAAAAATCTCAAAAAATTTTTGACCTCTTTTTTGTCGATAAAAATAGGTCTAGTTTCATCTATTTTCATATGTACACTTTAACGTGACTCACACTGTATGCATCATTCACCCTTATATGCATCCCAGTTTGACTAAGCAAGACAGTGGATACACGAGTGCATTGATGTTATTATCACTTCACCTTAATAAATGTTTTTATAGCTATAGGTATTATAGTAATACTCCTGGTGTGATAAACGATCAGATAACAATACTACACGTTGCCTTCCACGCGACTATGACTCTGACAAAGGCTCAAATTTTAATCAGTTGTCATCAATTTGATAATTTTGACCGATAAACAAGTACGTGATGGTCCCCCAGAAATCCCTAAATTGTTTTTGAAAAAAGATATAGGTAAGTACCTTTTGTATTTATCGAGTGTCATAGCGAGTAATCCTATCTTCAATAGATAAAGCCTCCATGGTTATGACAGCTAATCCTCCATGCTTAGTGTGTGTATTCCTGGAATACATTTTCAGGTGGAGCTCACAACTGTAGCAAAGAAGAAACTTTGTTTTGGCTGTAACTCCATATAAAGCCTGGTCCGTGAGCACGTAGAATTTTGTCCAATGACCCCAAGCTACCCATCCTTATCGCTCGCGCGTAATTATGTTGCTGTCGCGCTCGCACACTCACTGCGGACCAGGCTTTAGCAGCTTTTTGCTTTGGCACCTAAGGGTTTAGGTTAGGTTGAAGAACTTTATTTCCCATAACAAGCAAGGGAAAATATCTAATACAATTGTAAATGACGACTAAAGCAAAGCTTAAAGCTAACATTAGCTTTTTGCCTCTATTTATTTATTAACTATAAATTACACTCACCTTTCAAGCAAATATAATATTGGGAGTTAACTAATCTTGGATTCCTTAACATCCAATAAATCTATACCAATATTATAAAGCTGAAGAGTTTGTTTGTTTGTTTGTTTACTTGAACGCGCTAATCTCCGGAACTACTGGTCCGATTTGAAAAAATATTTCAGTGTTAGATAGCCCATTTATTGAGGAAGGTTATAGGCTATACAACATCACGCTACGATCAATAGGAGCAGAGCAATAATGAAAAATGTTGCGAAAACGGGTTTTCACGCGTACGAAGTCGCGGGCACAGCTAGTTCATAATATGTAATTATAAAGTTCACATACAGATATGATCATAGATTTCTACATAGTGCAGCTGTTTCTACGCAACCACAGCAAAAGCATTACTAAATGACATTTTTCGCCTCGTTTACAGTAATGAAAGGATGTTTCAAATCTAACTGTCCATCAAAGTCTGGTTTGTGAGACATTGTGAAATAATAAACACCTTACGTTGCAATAATGGGACAAACGATAGTACTTTAATGATTGAGAGAATAATATCCCATCAAAAACAATACTTGTCAAAAAAAACCAAGTCTCGTAACTCAGTTGTTCTACGGTAAAAAGTTGTGAGATCCATGTAATACCAAGTCCAGTCCAGGAAATCTTTAACGTTTTACATAAATTATTGACTTGGCCATCGCACTAAATAATTTATTTTTACACGTGTTTTCATGCGATGGCCAAGTCAATATATTTATGTAAAACGTTAAAGATTTCCTGGCCTGGACTTGGTATTACATGGATCTCACAACTTTTTACCGTAGAACAACAGAGTTGCGAGACTTGGTTTTTTTGACAAGTATTGTTTTTGATGGGATCTCATTTCTTTTTGTATTTTGTAGACAGCAGTTATGTATCTAGAAAACTGGACCGAAATTGAAAAATTTTACTCGGCTTGGCGGTTGCACTACCGTGCCCCCAAATATTTTAGTTTTTCCTTGATTCATACACCAAACACTACTTATATTCCAAATTTGAATCTAGGTCTGCTAGAAGTGCCTTAGAATTTTGATGATCGGTGAGTCAGTCAGTGAGAACCGTAGCAGGCGAGTTTAACCCCATAAATACTTTAGTGAGCTATATTAATGAGATCCTTTTCGCCACCATATAGCTATGTTTGTCGATCAGTTGTGGTATGATGTGATACGGAAGTGTGTCTACTGCCGCATCACACCACCATCTCAGTAAAAAAAGGCACTTTTCATTTGTTTAACTGGTCAATTAACTACATTAAACACAATAAAAGGATGGCTTGCTTTTAAGGAACATCAGTAAATGATACTATAGATTTTTGTTACAGAATCATACCTATAAGAATTAGGAAATGTCACTAAGTTTAGCTCAACATATCAGATTGATGGACTGTCTTTTAAATTAAGATTGTATTTTACTAGTTACTGACTGATTGCGCCATACGAGTACATCACTTAGCTTTTTCGGAAATTTAAAAAAACGTCTTGTATTTTTTTATTACTCAACTTTAATAGTTGTATGTATGTGAAACTGTGTTTCAGTGAAACTCATTTATTCGTATGTTCACTCTTATCGTATAAATCAACCAGCAAGCATAAGTTTATGTAATTTGCATAATTGAAAATTATATGCACTTAGTATTTACAAGCGTTTAATTGGCGGCAATTTAAGTAAACACACATACATGGTGATTATAGAACTATGTTATAATGACACTTTGAACAGTATTTAGGTCTGACAGAAATATTGCAAAAGGGCATTATTATAATAATAAATATTATTAGGTTTATTAGTAGTAAAACGATAAAGTGACGAGTGAAAAATATTTGCAAATAAATAAGAAAGGAAAATTATTTCCTTGGTAACCAATACACTTCTGGACTTTTCTACTCGTCCAGTTATGATTTATTTACAATTCACATCTAATAAGAAAACAGACAGTTCTCTTCGAAACTATTGTAGTCTACCTAGATTCCGCAGGGTTATCCCCCTTTTCAAGATCCAGTTCATTGTGCGATTTACATCACTACAATTACTAAAATTATCACCATGTAGTGTGCGATAAAATGGCGTAAGTATTCTTAATTTAATTCCTGTCTCTACAACCTGCCGCTAATGTGTGGATAGGTTATTACTTAAGCTATATTCATATCTTTTACTGATTTAAATCCCTTGCATACTGGTTTCTAAATAAAATAGATCTTTTAAAATAAACAGATGGACCATTTAAAGTGAAAATCTAACATCATAATTTCTGGGTGACATGTAACTTATCTTTCTTTCTAAATATTCATTGGAGGGTTTTATAAACCTTATCGATATCAGACGCATATGAGAATTCTTGGTCTCAAATATGTCGTGTCAGGTGTAATAGTAGGTACCTCACACGATAGGAGATAAAGCAGAAGACAGACAGTGTTTAAACCGTATCAAGTGTACCTCTACAGTGTCTGTAAATGTATATTATCCTTTAAAAGTTGTAAAGTTAAGCCTGGAAGCTGCAGTCGCGCCTATTAGACGAGCTATTACCGCCTTATAATGATACAAACGGCATCAAAAGTTCCGGTTTCTTTGAACCTAGCTATGTGAACTCTAACTAAATGCAATATGGTTCGCTTTTCCTGGATGTTTACATGAGATGTGTTTCTATTTTCGACTCTTGCAGGCGGTGTAAAGGGTGTTTACAGATAACACAGCAAAATCTGGGATTAGTCAGTCTTAGGTTTTATGTCTAGACTGTTACTAATGGTACTTGTTTAAGCACTACTTTACGACTGCAACTGGTCCTGCGTATGAGATATTATCGTTATTAAAGATAAGCGAAATTAATGTTAGCACATAAAATAATATCTTAAATCTTGAGTTTTTTTTATTTATGTTGAAACTCTGAGCTGTTCCTGGAGTAATTTTGAAAATTTTAATTAAGTTTCACTTGTACTTTAACTACGAGTTACGTCTACTAAAAGTTCTGAGTATTCCTGACATGTTTTTGGTCTTGATGATGATTCCTATTCACACGCTTTCTATAGCTCTAGCAACTACACGCCACTAGTGTCCAACTGATGCTCAAGGAAACGCGAAAAATTATGTAATATTCCTCAGTGTGTATGGCTCTTTAAGTACTATGCAGTTAGGGAGTCGACAATGTGATCCCCTTAGGTTCGTCACATCGTATCGTAGCCCTGATACTTCTATGTATCACTTGAGCAGGCCTTAAGAAGATCTCACCAAGTTGTTTAGGCTGTGACATAATCTTTATTCTGACCAGCTTGTCTAAAATGATACAAATTAGCATTCTGTATCCATCTAATGATACTCGTCACCAAACTGTCATGTCCATGTTATATTTTTTATTGACATTGCGGTCGACCTTCGTTTTTCTATAGATCCCGGACTTATTATGATGTAGAACAGGTTGTTTTTAATGAAACAAAGTAACGCAAAAACTCCACCTTTTAATCCTTAATTAAATGGCTTGAGAAGACAACAGTGGATATAACATCGCGTGGTTTATTTGCGAAATCAGACGTTAAGGCTTGTTTACTTTCAAGGATTTATACCTATTTATGTATCACTCCTTGAATGCTAAAGTAACTCTGCCTGTCTGTCTTGCTTTCACGCCTAAACCACTGAACCGATTTTGATGAAATTTGGCATAGAGATAGTTTGAGTTCGGGGAAAGGATATAGAATATAGTTATTATCCCAGTTTCTGAAACAGGGACGCGCGCGATATAGTTTTTCTGTAACAGACAAAATTCCACGCGGGCGAAGCCGCGGGCGGGAAGCTAGTAATCCAATATAAAAAATGAAAGAAAAAGACATTATCCATAATTGAAATTAAAGGCTAAACTGATAGTATTGTCGAAACACTTAGTATTGATTTAAAGAAGTTAATGCCTCTTCTTGTCCCTCTGACGAAGTGAAGAAAGTGAGTATATTTTAATATTTTCAATAAATATTAGTAAAATTAAAGCTCACGGACGAACTCATAAGCTCCAGTATGAATAAGGCCTTACAACAATTACATGGCGCCTTATGACAGGTAATTATAAACATTGACAGTTGAAGACTCGTTTTGGATTGTCAATAATTTACGCCACGACAAGTAATGAACAAATAACTTGGGAATCAATATTTTAAGTTAATTAATGAAGAGATTAAAATGAAGAGGATTTTTGAATTAAAAGGCTATCTTACAGAGTTGCGACAATTTCTCTTCTGTTACTGAGTTCCTATGTGGTTTAGAGGGTCTACTCGTTTTATAGACGAGCTACATAAATTCTAATCCTTTTCACGTGTACTGGGACATTTCTGAAAGTTAAGAAATCGCTTATTACGAGCTTGACTCTATCTAGTAGTAAGCATTAACTAAAACTTGTGTAACGATTCGCTTATCTTTAACTAGCGGCCGCCCGCGACTTCGTACGCGTGAATCCCGTTTTTCCCGCTAATTCCCGTTCCCGTGGGAATTTCGGGAATTCCTTTCTTAGTGCACCTCTACGGTACCTAAGCTACGTCCCTTCCAAATTTCAAGTGCCTACGTTTAGCTGTTTAGGCTGTGCGTTGATCTGTCAGTCAGTCAGTCAGTTTCTCCTTTTATATATTTAGATTAGCAACCAAAAACATATTTACTTTTTTATTTGCTAACTTAGTGCAAACACTTTCGTCACACGTTTGCGACGTCTGTGTTGCATAATAAAAGCAAAATATCAAATATAAGTGTCTTTAATACCTTATTTACGTCCTATATCTGTGTAGAAAAACATGTTATTTATATTTCGCGTTAGTAAATAATGTAATCTCCACTTGGGCGCAATAATGACGCAAATATAGATAAAAGTATAGCCCCGATAACATCATAGTAATCGTTATTTGATTTGACAATAAATAAGGATAATGTCATGTTTTGGGTCTATGTTCCACATCATGTATGGAAGATTATTAGTTAATATTAGATAACAATGTAAAATATAAGTCACACCTCTCATTCGTATTGTTGTGAATATAAGGCCTAAGTATGTTGTTGAAGTATTTTATGCAATATATAGCAATGAACTGGAAGACGTTTACCTCAGAAAAAGTATGGGGCAGCTTTTAATTTGGTAATAATTATTACTCTTATATGTATAGGAGTATCAGTCGGATTTAGCGCTAATTTTATTAATATTCCCGTTAACCAGTCAGTATGCATCCAACATACATTTTATTTTCCGATCAAAACAACTCTTTTCATAATAAAATATTGACTAACAACTAATTAATTTCAAAACACCATCAAAGGTAAATCAACTCTACTAACATAGTCTCTAAGATCAAATTGTTACTAACCAAAATATGGATTGCTTTGTCTGAAAATAAATTATTTTTATTTTATTTTATTTATTTTTTAAAGGAGTTTAATAGGGATATTTCCTGGGTAAAAAGGCGAGAGTTTTTTTTTATTTGTCCCTCAGTTAGCTTATCAAAAACTACTCGACACCTATTTTTCACTTTTTAATACTAATGAAAATGTAAAGAGATAAAGCGTGCCAAAGTTCTAAAGAAAAGGCCCGTGACGTCAGTGAGTGCGTAAAAGTGCAGCACTTTGTGACGTCGCGCGGAACTTCAACTCACTATAACTTTATAATTATTTATTTGATTGACAATTAAAAATATACGTGTTCAATATTTTTTTATATTAAAATTGACGGACTAAAAAATTTTTTTTAGGAAACTAGCCTATTTCTTTTTTACCTTTTTCTTTTTTTATTATTTTCTATTGACGTTCATAAGTGCCACTTGTGGTCTAAACTGAATAAATATTTTTTGATTTTGATTTTGATTGCTAACGCCTTGACGCGTTGAAGTCTTTTCCTCAAAGGTCGGAAAGCACATTCCGGTCCGACCTCCGCCAGGTGGCGTGGCGCTAGCGGCAGAGTAAATACAAATGAGTAGGTCATCTTCATAGAAACGCCCGAGCGCGGTTTGTATGTGAGCTCGCCAATACGTATGCGGCGCGCACGCACACACTGACAAAATTTAGCGTGGATTAGCGGTGAGTTGCCCCGAATTTTGTCAGTGTGTGCGTGCGCGCCGCATACGTATTGGTGCGCTCACATACAAACCGCGCTCGGTGCGTTTCTATGAAGATGACCTACTCATTTGTATTTACTCTGCTAGCGGCGCCCGCGCATTGCCGATCGCGCTAATCGACTCGTCCGGAACGCCTTAAATGGGGACAGGCTCGTTTCGCGTTGCGAACCAGATAGAGGGCGCGTTTCCATTGGGGTACGATAAATTAGAAGGTGGAATTAGGACGAATAATATTATGAAGTTTGAGTTATCGTTACATGAATGCGCATGAAGGACAGTGTCTACTGCCGAATAGAGGCTTCTTTTGATCGGCGTGGAAGACCCATTCTTATGAACCTGACAGTATCTTTATGGCATTTATTGTGCTCCATCTCTGCTCTGATTAATCATTTTTTTCGCTCTGATCATTAATTCGCTCTTTCCACTTTATAATCATTTCTGATCATTTGTCTATCAACAAAACAAACGTAGGTAGAGAATAAAAGAGCACATTGTAGAGCCGACGGTTGACGAAGTGAAGGTGACATAACGTCGATAACACATTTCTGTTGTAAAATAATATGCCATGTTTTCAAATTATAAACTACCTAAGTTTGTCCGATATAGATCGTTTTATCTACGAAGACGCGCCCCACCAATTTTTGGCGCGGGGTGCGGGGAGTTAGATCAGAGCAATCCGAGCGTCATTATTGTAGTGTGCCTGTGCACTCATGGATAATTTAGCGTGTACCGATAACACACAAACATTAATGGAAGAATGGTGGGGCGCGTCTTCGTGGATGAAACGATCTATACCTGTATCTTGTAGTAAGGAACCTTCGGTGCGCGACTCCAACTCGCACTTGACCGGTTCTTTAAGAATCTCGTGCCGTATCGTCCAACAACGGACCTGCGCACACCGACTGGCGTACGTGCGCGGGCGCACGTCTCTCCTCGCTCGATCCAGGCGGGAATTAAACGGTTATCTGCCGTAATTAGCGCGAAATGATTTGTTTGAACGCGATAGCTAGATGTAGACAAAATTGGACTGACCTCTCTGCGAGTGATTGTGGACTGATGGGGTTAAGAGTCGTTGTCTTACGCTTGGATTTTTTGGGAGCTTGTTGCTATGCGGAATATTAATTTACTTTTAGAAGAAAAGTAAATATGTACCTACACCTACCTATAGGTACGACTAACTATTGTAGAATATTTAGTAATGTACGATACTTAAGATTTGAAATACCCTTACAGGGTCATAAGTTGAGACTTTTAGTTTAAGATCACCACCTATGTACACTTATGAAGCAATAAATGATTATTATGATTATGATTACACACGAGACAACAACTCAGGAGGAGAAGGTGGAGGAGATTTCAAAATTGTCTTATCAGCATATTGTACCTAAGTAAGCATATTACCCTTGTGAGTTCTACCACAGAATAATAATAAGTACTACGTACAGAAGTTTTACTTCGCGAAGGTATTTAAAAAAATGTATGCTCAATGTCATTAACAATATGGTGTAATTTAGCCTGTCTCAAAAGTCAAGCACATTTTGTTGACAAACGTCAGTGATCGGCACTGCGCCGAAGCTATAGGGCTGACTTCGGTAAAATGATGTGACGTGAGGTGCCAAACTGCGGAAAATGGCGGAGGAAATACATGATTTAGCATGAATTATCATGAATAATATTAACTACTTATTTACCTCTCAGTGTCTTGAGGCAACTTAAAAAAGTACATTCTGTGTTTTTATTATTATTTAGGCAGTTAAATACTGCACAGTATTTAGTAAGTACACCATTTTCTTTATTTTCTTCCATCATACACAAGAATACGCGTGCGTGAGTCAATGTTCGCTCGTATGTGAGGCCTTGTCGAATAGTATCCTGTAGGTGGGCCATCGTGCGTGTTTTGTTTTCGATGTATTTGCATGCTGCATGCCTGCTTGCTTGCTTGCCTGCTTGCTTGCTTGCTTGCCTGCTTGCTTGCTTGCCTGCTTGCTTGCTTGCTTGCCTGCTTGCTTGCTTGCTTGCTGGCTTGCTTGCTAGCTTGCTTGCTTGCCTGCATGCTAGCTTGCTTGCTCGCTTGCTTGCTTGCTCGTTTGCTTGCTTGCTTGCTGCATGCAATGCTTATTATAACAATTGAACTTTATATAAAATTATTATTGTTATATGATTTAAGTTTTATAGGAAAAGAATTTTATCTCATTTGATTGTTCGACACTTTATTTTTATATGATTTGAATATTATTTGTTTTAAATTTTATACATTGTAAGTTTTATAGAAAATATTCATTATATCAAACCATTTTATATCAGTTAAATGTTATTTGTCTTAAAATTATTCGTTTTAAAATTATATTATTCGTTTATTATAGTAAATAATTATTATATTAAATGATTTTATATAATTTGATGTTATATCCTCTAAGTATTATATGATATGTAGTTATATCATACATTACACACCCCACGTAAATAAATAATTACTACTACAAAATCCCCGACAAATCGCGTACAACCTTACGTCACGCGACAGTAGGTATGTCTACAAAGAAGTGTGACGTACGCGCAGTTATTTCATTCAGTTTTATGTAGTATACGAGTCTCTTTAATGAGAGCATGTCGTCATATGACGGGTCATATTATAATATTACGTCATATGAGTACGAATAATATGCAGAAAGTACAACGGTACTGTGTACTAAAACAGTCAATTAAAAGGTACCTATTTGGAACCTTCTAACTTATTTGAATAGTCTACGGGATTGCTACTGTGTAAGTAGGACGAGCCTCCGATATTTCGGTACTTACTGTTGCAAGATGATCACGGAGTAACTGAAATAAAAAGGTACATGGTAGCAACCCCGTATTAACTATCAATAGTTAGTTAGCATAAAAGTTTAAAACAATATACTCTAACTGATTAGCAATCTGTGCTTCCACTTTAATTAACTGTGTCTACGTATTAAACGTAGGATAATAAATTGATAGGTACGTTTTAATGGACTGTGAAGGGGTTAAATCGTTATTTGCAAAACCAGGACTTTGGAATGCTGCCCGCCTGCGCAGCGTCTTTGTACTTATTCATACAACTCAACGCCCCAGTCACGACTACTCCTCGAAACAGGCTCTATCAGCATGTTCTTGGAGCAGATTATGATCAGGAAAAAGTAAAAAGACTAGCAGTGCTCCTTTGACTGATATTCAGAGTACAACTTCAGTTGGTGCCTATTGGTTGGTTGGTTGGTTAGATTACTGTACAGACAACTAAGACCGCTTATTTAACTAATGGACTGCGTGGAGTAGATAAGAGGGGACAAACGACCACAACACTATTAATGAATAATACCTATTTGTTAAACTTACTAGGTTAATACAGTGTGAGTCACGTTAAAGTGTACATATGAAAATAGATGAAACTAGACCTATTTTTATCGACAAAAAAGAGGTCAAAATTTTTTTGAGATTTTTATTTTATTTTTTATATAATTTTTTTTCTTCCAATTACTTATTGTAAAGAAAACGTAATAACTTTTAAACTAAGCGGTATAACCTGATAAAATAAAAACAGTAATAATGCTAAATAATAGGCAATACTAAAAAAATACATAAAACACACAAAAAAGGCCAACAAATAATAAAAATAGATACTTTTTGAAAAAAATCTGCTTTTAAATTCGTGTTTTTTTGGTTATTTGATAAATTTCTCCAAAAAATGCCCCTATAACAGGTGGTTTTTATTACTTTGTATTATTCTCTATCGTATTATCTTTGTAAAACCAAAAATCGCATGTCTCTATCCCTATCATAACATTTGCTATGATCGTTTGAACAAAGGCCTGCCACAACATTATTCTCCGCTACAGGTAGAGACAATTTTAATTTTAACTAAAATGCTTATTTTACTTCGAAATCTTTTGTTTTTATTTGAAATCTAACTTGTCTTTATCAAAATTACAAATCTAGAGCCATTTTCAGTTTCGTTGTTAACGAAGCGTTGAATGGCGCGCCCGGAGAGGCTTAGTTCAAACGATCATTGCAAACGTTGTGATAGGGATAGAGACATGCGATTTTTAGTTTTACGAAGGTAATACGATCGAGAATAATACAACGTAATAAAAACCACTGGTTATAGGGGCATTTTTTGGAGAAATTTATCAAATAACCAAAAATACACGAATTTTTAAGCAGATTTTTTTCAAAAAGTATCATTTTTTATTATTTGTTGGCCTTTTTTGTGTATTTTATGTTTTTTTTAGTATTGTCTGTTATTTAGCATTATTACTGTTTTTATTTTATCACGATATACCGCTTAGTTTAAAAGTTATAACGTTTTCTTTACAATAAGTAATCGGAAGAAAAAAAATTCTATAAAAAATTTTAAAAAAATCTCAAAAAAAATTTGACCTCTTTTTTGTCGATAAAAATAGGTCTAGTTTCATCTATTTTCATATGTACACTTTAACGTGACTCACACTGTATAGTGTTCGTTCGTTCGTTCGTTTCAGCCGAAAGACGTCCACTGCTGGACAAAGGCCTCCCCCAAGGATTTCCACGAAGACCGATCCTGCGCTGCTCGCATCCAGGCACCTCCCGCGACCTTCACCAGATCGTCGGTGCACCTAGTGGTCACCTAATATAGTGTAATATAGTAATATAGAATACAGTGGTCATTTCAATTTGTCTAATAAGTTATTGGTATAGTTTTGTACTATTTCAATGATGATAAAATAAATGTGTCGAATGAGAAATGGTTTCGCTCATCTCGTACCTTAATAAACGTACAATTTTCTTCTGATTTTTAATTTATACCATGACAGCTACATGCACAAGATAAACTGGTGCTGAATACGACATATTTATTCATGAAAACTGCGTACAGAAATAACTTTTATTTCCATAACACCGAAGACAACGCTTCTAGTGTTCATATTATCGAACCAATCATGAAATAATCGAAGGATGTGCATTTCTGTGTGATGGAGAGGGTCGATGGAATCTGAATGCGGTTTAGTAACAGTATGATGTCCGGTGGGATAATACTCGTAGATAAATTAGTAGATTTTTTAATTCCTCGTCTATGCAAGTTATTGAATGAGCACAGTGTGGCGGTGGATTTATTCTTTGATAGCCGTCAACAGTTTAGAAAGGCAGTCATGGAGACTTTTGAACATGTTTGAATGAGTTGTAAATTGTAATGATTAACAGACTTTTTATTGTTTTCTTTTCTTTTCCTTTAAATAATTAGCAAACATTAAATATTATGTAAGCGGTGTTTACCTTAATATAGCTATACATTTACATTATTGAATTGTCAAAGTGTCTGTGCAAATATTGATGTAATAGTTGATGGTGAACCTAAATAAATAAATAAAATAAATAAATAAACAGATAGAACACCCTTTATTTTACACAATATTATTATATTCTTATAAGAAAAGAAAGAATAAGAATGAAAAGAAAATATACAAATGATACGGCACCAATTTGGCGGTCTTCCTACTAATAGGTATTATAATGCGAAAGTTTGGATGTCTGGATGTCTGTTACTCTTTCACGCAAAAACTACTTATCGGATTTTGATGAAACTTTACAGTATTATTGTTTATAACCCAGATTAACATATAGGCTATAATTTATGACGATCTGTGACAAAATAAATTTCACGATCTGTGACAAACTAAATTTCAAAGCGATAGACATTAGCTTAGTTTGAGAACGCCGATATTGGTCCCATGGAAAAAATAGTAGCTACTGTTGAAAATCAGATAAAAATCCATGAGGTGTTTGTTTCATCATAGAGTGCTAAATTTTGGCGAAATTATACAGTCTAATAGAGTTTCAAGCATAAGATCCTATGTTGTTAAAATTATGGTTTTATTAATTTAAAATCTCAATAACCAATCCTATTTATGAATATGATCAAGGCAATGAATAAAATTAAAATATGTAGATTGAATAACGATGTCAAATGATCAGTTACTAATTGTTTTGTAGAATATAACTCGTTGATAACGATTGTTTATGTGCTTCGCGGTATTTATAAATTGATTTATAAACTCATGTCAATGTAGGTGACAGACAGACAACTGCAAATTAATTCTATAATTTTAATTTGTTTACAACATTAAGATGATAAGCTTACAACAATGTTGAGGCTATCAGACCTTCTAGGCCCCGATACACAAATAGCTTTCGACGAAGAGCTTTCTAATTAATTACAAATACTTTAGTAAATTAGTGATAAAAATTTATGCTTGTAATAATCTAATAAACTACTTATGATAAACAGCTGAATTTATGACGTAAAATCACATGGCTGATTATTTTTTATTGTGTTTTTAAGAAGCAATAGGACAAGGTTTTCATGTTTTTTCACAGGAAAAGTCAAGGAATGGTAACATGTTAAAGATAGATGGAATAATAGTAGTAAACCAACACAGCAAAGTGGCAGATACGTGAACCTGTGTTCTTTATTGCTTGGTGAATATGATAAGGCGCATTTTAGCTGGTTAAAGATAAATTTTAGCATAGTATCAAGGTGTTTGAGTTAGTACATACCTAGCTACTAAACATAATTTGAAATACGAGTAAAATTACAAAATGTAATAGGAATTATGAAATGGTGTAATCCACAGCGACAAAACTAGATAGAAAAGTCTAGGAAGGTACCTAAGCTAAGCAATGCACGTCTTGCTTGCTTTTTCATGACTGTGTGTGTACCCTACACACCATAGACGTGCCATAGAGCCTGTTTTCAATAAATAATTTTCACACATTAAATACTTTTTAATACTGACTATTTCCAACTATTCCATTAATCTTTTCAGTAAAATGACAACGACAGCTGTTAGTCGTCCACAATTTTGATGGAACAATAAAAAATTCACATATGGTTAAAAAATTAGAAAAACCGTTCAGAAAAGGTAGAGGACAGTCGAACCATATCCAAGCGGACGTCATCATACTGGGATGTAGCCTCCCGGGCATCGTCACCGCCCACAAGCTCAAGAGGAAGTTTGGCAACACCATGGACATTGTAGTTCTTGACATGGCGGAAACCTCCAGGCTGGTTTCCAAGTGCAACGTTGCTTTCTTCACAGACCACGACGATGACGCCGAATCTGACAACCCCGAAACTGGCATCGACGACGACGAGGACGACGACGAGGCTAAGGTAACAGACAACGTCGCACGACATTACATTACAAAATACGCTAGAGACCTAAACATCCCTATTCCCGAGGCCATCATCGAACCAGTCCGGATAAAGTCACCCCTCAACAAACTTTTCCAACACACCAACGGTAGCACTGTGGAATTTTCCAAGGACTTTCACAACTTCGATTATTTAGGATTCATAGAGAAGTTCGAACTGAATCAGTATCAATCATTACTAGACCACAGCATGAGAGACATGTTTCACACAAGAGAAGCCACGGATGCCGACAGAAAAAAACTTTTGTATTATGACCAGACCACAATGGAACAGCATCTATGCAGCGCTCTTATCTTTTCTACATCGCGTGACATCATGAGGACAACTGTGAGAGTGGTATGTGGGGCGCCGGCTGACAGTATCTCGGTTTTATTCTATTTGCATCAATGTTATCGAACCAACAGCTGCAGGAATCATCTCGATGGCGATAATACGAGATTCCGCGAAAAACTTTTAGGATACTGCAGAAAACGTTTGACAAATCAACTCCAACGGAGTATCGGGGACATTATCCTATCATCCAATCCTATCAAAGAAATCAGTACATATTCTGATGAACTCGTCATACTGAAAACAATGAAAGGCGGGACCAATTACGTCTGTAACCTCCTCGCTATGGCATTGCGACCTGATGAGCTTCACAAAATTAGAGTCGAAGATCAATTGTTAGCGAGGAAAGATGCTGATATCACTAGTGCTATGAGACCTGGACGAGCTAAAAAGTTTGTTGTGCAATACGAAAATAACTTTTGGGAAGCCCAAGGATACAGCGGTGACATTTTGAGCATACGCGGTCCCATAATCTGGGCTATGGAAAGACCCAAGTTTTCTACGACAGGTAGCTTATCGCGTTATGCGACTTTGACAGGATACATGATGGTCAGGGATAAGGCTGACGCTGATGATTCTAAGGTAGCTGTTCTGGAACAACTCGTGAAGCTGTTTGGAGAGGAAGCAGCGTCTCCGGTTAGTTATACGGAGACAGACATCGCTGATATCTTTGTGCCTCGATGTGGTGATTACGTGGCGTTGCGCAAGCTGACCGGGCAGGTCACTAGGAGGTACTTGGAGTGGGGTGCTCTAGATGTGTTTGCCGAAGGAGATGTAGCTGCAGCGTTGGAAGCAGGTCACACAACGTACCTGCATTTGCTGAGCTGCCTCCGACCTCAGGCTCAGACTTATGAAGACCTGAGCTCTTCTGAATGGCCTATCACTCTGAGCGCCAGTCCCTTGGAACGTTGGTTCTCCCAAATTAATTACAAATCGAGTATGCGCTTTGCTTTTTACACGACCGTCATTTACCTTGGTGTGAAACTGGTGCAATCTTATATTCGAAAATCAGGATGATGAAATATTTTTAATGTTACTTATATTGTTTTGTTAGATGTATTTTTTCGAGTTATTTTAATTATTAAATCACTGTGAATTATATTACTTGTCTAACTTACATAAATAACTTCTGTTTCTGGGAACAGGCTAATTATTAATATTATTATCACGCCTCGTCTAGCCCAATAGGGTCGAGTCGTCCCGATATAGGGCTACATTATGCATGGGGTCATTTGGCCTTCGCTCCGGTCAGTGGGAGGTCAGGCGCATCAACTATGTCAAGTTCACTCTGAACGTGAGAAACTACTATCCGTATCATAGATACGAGTATGCCACGGCTGTTTAATAGAAAATGTGATTAGAGACTTGGTTAATATTAATTCACTTAGCTGAGAACTTGTTGAACTATTTTGGGAAAAATAGCCTTGTGGCAATAAAAAAACATAAACTTTGAAATATCTGTAATCTCTGATAAATAAATACTACTCCTATAAAAATATCTCAAATGAAATTCATGACGTGCAAGATATTGCCTTCACACTTTTGGTAGGCGTTAAGCTTTAGATGAACTGAAGTAGTCTCAAGGTGAGAAATAAACTGAATAAAAGATGATTAAACTGAATAAAAGATGATATTTCGGAGTAAAATTTTGCTTCTGAACAGGCAAAAAAGTAGATGCTCAATGACTTTGTATTGGCAAAACGATGTTTCTGAAAATAGGAGCAGAGTTTACATAAACAGCTTAAGAATACCTACTTCTTTTAGTTCTTTAAAAAGATCATCAGTTTCTTTTAATAACTAGGTGCTAACTAAGTTAGGTATGTTTTAGTAAAAACAATAGTAATTTTTTGCGACCTTCAGGCCATAGTGATAGTAGTAAGTAAGTAAGTACATTGTAGTTCCCCTTATCATATCTCTAAGTGGATGGCCATCCACTTGAAGTGGAGTGCATTATGCATTGTTATTTTACGCTATGATTTTTAAATTAGCAATTTACTTATGCGATAATAAAGGTTAGGTAAGTTATTGTTGTATAATTGGAATTGCAAATCTTGAATAAATACTTAATCGTATTATTGCGATAGCGAAATAAAAGTTTGTTATTAGTATTATTCTGTGTGTGAGTAATTTAAATTTTATTAGTACCTAATAGGTATTCATCACTGTGCCTAAATAACAACTATGTAATTCAAAAAGTTTATAAGTAACCTTGCAGTCCTCATTGTCTTTACTTAAAAGTAACAAAACAAAATCATAAATTATGTAATCTGTTGGCCTAAAAGTTATCGTAATGTCACAAGATCATCTTTTGAGATCGGACTATCGGAACTTCTACTAAAAAAGATATCGAAGAAAAACCCAAAGAATTTTAAATACCTATTTAATTATTTTAAATACGTAAAAACGATTGCCAATACTGTCTACTTACTTAATTAAAAACGTTTTATTACCTAAATAAATACATTTTCAGTAGTTTACTTCAACTGACAGACTTATCATCGCCGTGAAGCATAACAGAATATCAATTAGCGAATCTCTTGCTATTGTCTGTCTCCTCTCAATCAAAACATCTCTCTAAAGAGAGATCTAGGAAATCATTGTTTTTACGAAGATCGCCTAACGAACCGCGACGGACGCTTCCTCTTCCTCGAACACTTGTCAGATACCTACTCTAACTTTTTATTGGGAAATATTTCCGCCTTAGAGTTGTAGAAGTAGAGTCTGGTGACAAAGTATTTATAAAAATCTTTAGCTCCTTCGCAAAGATTTGTAAGTCGAAAGACAAAATGCCGTTGAGGCGTTGACTCTGCTGTACCAAGCTACAACTTCTTAATCATCGAAAAGAAGCTAATACAGAGTAGTTATCTACTATGTATTAGCTTCTTTTCCTTAGGTAAATTTAAGGTTCGGCCAAACAACGCGTGCGCGATGGCGATCAGTAGAAATCAGTGGGATCGCCATCGCGCACGCAGGCTGCTCGCGTTGGTTCGGCCGAGCCTTTCGTTACTGACTCAAGTAGGTAAGTAAGTGAGAGACGTGATGTTGAGGTGCACCTACAGGGTGTCCTTAGCTTGGATCTGTGGTTGAACTAGCACCGAATTGATCCTTGACTCATTACAGTTGATTCATGACACAACTGAATGAAGTAATGATGACTGTGTAAGTAGATGTTCTAATTTAGAACTTGGTCAAACAGCAAGCGTCTTGGTCAATTTGTATCGGAAACTGGAGAGGATGTTTAGACCAAAATATCAGAAAATTCTAGAGTTTCGGCACTTAAGAGATAACGATAGAGATCACCCCATAAAAGAAAGTTTGAGTTTACATAATCTCGATAGATAAAGCATCCATGACCTGTCACCGTGGCCGCACGTACGAGACATGTTGTTTATTTGCAAACCCATCACAAGGAGTGCAATACTGATAAGCTACAATGTCCTCAGATGTCAGTGGCCAATGTTACCTACATTCTGTCAGCATCAATGGAAAACTTGGACGAATTAACTAATTCGTTTAAGATGGAAAATTTTGCAAAAACTGGAAATAAGTGAACAAAGTCGCACATGGTTAAAATAGGGATTAATAATACCACAGAATAATAATACCACAGAATAATAATAAGTACTGCTAATACCCAATACAACCATCGATGATGATTAGACTCTATCCATTCTTTTCTCAGCCCTTGATATTCAATAAATTCTTTAAAACCCGAATCAAAGATTTCACATGAAAATAAAAACATTGAAATGTTTCATCGTAGTCATCGTCAAAGACAAAATTCTGACTGATTGTGGGTCACTACCGACACACGCAACGCGCGTCATGATCGAGCATAACAATGAAGAGTGCCTCAAGAGGTCGATGCTTGAGTCCACAGAATAGATGAGAGTAGAGCGAGAAAATATTCTTCTCAAAAACTATACTTAGAAGAAAATTATGGGATCTGTACCCAGAACTCTAGTAACATTCCTCATAAAGAAAGTAGTGAAAGTAGGTATCTAAATGCTGAGATTTTAATATCAGATCAGGAGGTATTGTAGATTTTTAGTAGAGTCCTCTTAGTACAGAATAACATTTTACGGAATTAACTTATGTAGTACTATCATCATACCTACCATGTATAATTTTCGAACAGTGTCAGAATTGACCGCTGCTGTAATTGGTTGAACCATTCATTAATTGTGTAATTCACTTTCGTTTCCACGCGATCCATACGCACCATGTTGCATAAAAATGTAACGTTCTTGGCCAACACGCCATGGGGTAATGGAACCATCGGCCCCATGAAATGTGTGGGTTAAGATTTTCCTCATTTGGATTTTATTTTACTTATTTTATTTTATTTTATCTTACATTTCTTCAATAGGTATAATTTATTAATTTATTAAAATTCTCCCGCGCATTTTGAAACTTTTAATAACACAGGGCCCTACTAAGTACTAATATACTTATACTATTACTTATGTATTTATAAAAATGTTTAATGTTTTAATAGTAAATAAATTGGTTTAAAATGTTGTGTAATAACATATTTTGCATATTTAATAATTTTATCGTTCTCTTGGAAAAAGACGATTTATTGTTACAAATTATCATGCCTTACTATTTGATATTACCAAGTAAAAGTTAATGTATAAAACAATACATAGTATTTTATACCAGCAGCAAACACAATATTAAAAAGTCGTAGTAAAATTAAATACAGTGTTTAGCTCGATGTACGACGTAGGTACGTGCTTTACATAACTTGGTAACATGATTCCATTATAATACTTTGTTATGTCAGTAACTTTATAACAAACACGATTAACGTCGGATTAGCGGTCTCTGTTGTCATTCCTCTTTGTATTGGCTGCGACGCGTGCGCAGATCCGCGAGCGCGACGCATCACCATTGTTGTATCCTCGGATTTCACGCAGAATAAACAAATTATGTACTGCGAATGTTCTCAGAAATATGAACTCAGCGCTGTTGTGTGTGGCTGCAATTGTATGCTACCAGAAATTATACGTTAAACAGAGTTATCTTACGCGTCTCTTGATCTTGTTTTTGGACGTGCTCCGATAAGGAATGAATACGAACGACAAATATGCAAAGTACTTCCTTGGGTCATGTTAAGAAAAATCTGGTCAGAATGTCTGTCTGCAAATGCGCATTTCAATATTATTATAAAAAGTCTGAGACTTAAATGATACTATCTTTTGCATTACCCAAATTGTAACAAGCATTGCTTGTAACAACGTCTAACAAAATCCTTATGAAAGAAGGATACTATAAAGTATACGCTTATTTACGCACAAGAGTGCGTGGACTTTACCTGCCAAGCTCGCACACTTGTTACGTGTCATGTAGTTATAAATTAAGTTTAGTTAGAAAAAGGCTGAATTTTTTCCACCACTTCATCTCAGCACCAGGCCATAACATGTATGTTGTCCCGAAGTGGTGGTAGGGCAAGGTAATATACCTTGGGACGTTTATTTGTTGTATAAGTGCCCTGGAAAAGCTTACTTACTGAATAAACTATTTGAATTTGACTAAGAAAAGCATTATAATCTTTCCTGTTTTTCTTTTATGAGTCAGTAAGTAAATGAGTAGGCTAGTGTTTACGCTGAATCTTTAAATGAGTGGAAATTAAGATAAGAAGTACCATAAAAAGCAATCTGCAATGACCATGGTTTTTTGGCTTCTTTGTGGGTCAGCATTCAATCATCCGTGATCTTAATTGCTACGATTATCTGATGAGTAATGTGACAAAAACTATTTTTTGTTGTACGTAGAATTTTAAGTATGTTTTTAATCTCTTTTTGATTAAAATAATTACAGTTCGCGCGTCCTCCACTTGCGTAGATTAAGCTATGGTTCAATCAAGTTTTTTTCGGGTAGTCCTTTTCAAGTTAGGTACCAAAAATTCGATAAAAAATATCCGTGTCAGCAAAATATTGTTGTAAGTAGGGTAGTCATAAAAATGGTCTATAACAGCGCATAAAAAGTACCCGTCTATATTCAAAAAGTGTTGCTATAATACCTTCATCTTCAGGTTGGATGAAATAGTAGCAAAACACATGGTTTATTATGATACAAAACTGATAACGTTTACATTCATATACTTTTAAACACCTGTGCCGGGTAGTCGTTAATCATTGTGCTCTCTCATTTGGACTGTGAAAGTGTGATAAAATGGAGGATGTCAAGAAAACCATTATGATCGTCAGGAATCTGGAGAACAGTGCAAGGTCAGAATCACTAGTAACATGTAGTTATGCTTAGCGAAACAACATAAGAAAGTTATTAGGAATCTAGATGATATTATTTATTTGGATGAGTCCCTTAAAGTACAATGTAAGTACAAGAACATATTTTTAACAATGTAATTTTATGTGTTACACGTGTATCATGTCTAGGTATTCGTGTTTTGTTATTATATTATCAAATTGTACGTCGATTTGTGGCAAGTGACGCGGTGTCATATCAAAGTTTACATTTCTCACACTCCCAATAAATGCATGTTTGCGGTGTCCGGTCAACCGATATGGAGATAGGAGGTTATTTTTGAATCGCCTAGCTTATAATGTAACTAGTGGCTGTGCTATTGGCAAGCAAACTAAAATACTTAGGTATATTTAGAAAATAACACTGTCGTAAAAAGTGCTGTCTGTTTCCTTCCTTCTGAGCGCTATTTTAGCTTTCTTTAGATATCACTTTCAGACCTGCCCTCCTATGAAAAAAGAAAAAATATAATTTGGCAATGAGACTTTAATTAATTTTAAAATAAGTATGGAAAATTTGCAGTCGTACCTACCTATAATATTGACACTGATTACGCTACGCACAAGACTATGAACTGACAGGTCCTTCGGTAAATTATTTTAGTCAAACAATACATACAGATAATATTAATTTTCAAGTGGAATAGGTAAACAAAATGATAAACATGCTATGACTATACACGCATGTACCCCAGATCCTTTAGTACGTCGAGAAAATTTAACAAAACAGGTTATACGGTCGTACCATTTTAGTTCAGTGTGAAATTTAAACAATTGTGGTAATCCACTAGCATTTTAGTCCAATTTTAGTCATGTTTATGTAATTAGTTTGCACGTACGTCTGACAAATTCACAATGAAGTCACAACTCGGCGTGTACAAACAGATTGAAATATCATCTGTCGGTAAAATCATGAGTTGACTTTAAGGCAGTTGTCGAACACATTTGTGTGTTCATTACGTGACGGTCTCACAGTTGTGCATTACTAATTTTGTGACGATATTTTTTAATAACATAATATGAAATACCCATTGTGTTCATTTCACGCTTGGTCTTCGCAATTAACATAATAATTAATCGCAGTGAAGCCTCTCTCAAATCATTCGATAGAAGTAGATATCAGTTGGCTCGTTGTATAAACCGTTCTTGTTCTTTTTAAAACCTTTATCAAGAAAAGAACAATAAAAAACATTGTCGCGTTGGTGATCGATGTGAATTTGTGAAATGTAATTTACTTTTTTGATGAGTTTTGAGAATCCGTTACAATTTTGAGTGCGCCATGATCACGGAAGAATTGATGCAGTCTATTTCTTATTAGGGTCTTGGTATGTTTTACGTTATGACCGGATGACCAACTACAAGTGACATCACATGTGGGTATCTTATAATACACTAATTATGATCAATTGCTTTGAATAAATCTCCAAAATATCGCAGAAGACAACAGTTTTATCTTTTTTTTATTGTAGGTACGACATACAAACTTTTCATGTACCTATCATTAGTTTTGAATTTTATTCTTAAAATTAACTAATGACGTACTTACTCAAAAGCATCATTCATAAATCGTAAATGTATTCATCTGTCGAATATGTAAGTTTAAATCTTTGATAAGCAGAAAACGCAGTAAATAAAGACCGAGCATTTGAGTTATTCTAGTAAGTAGTTCGACTGAAGTATTTGTAACGATTTTACACGCTGTCAAATAGGCAGAATAGTAAAATTAATTATTCACGTTTTCAAACAGCTTACGTCAATGCAGATCACGTATAACTTGAGGTCAAGTGGCCAGCCTCGGAAACAGCGTGTTACCTGTAGCATTATAATTCCCACGACTGACGCTTGTCACTGTTATCAAATCGGAATATTGCGTGATTATTGCGAAACTCACCAATTGTAGATACAGGCTGCTCGGAAAACCGTATGCGTCGGGCTGATGGACGAAAGTTGATTTGGGTTGGTACCTTTTCCATTCTGTACCTGTGGATTAGAGTATATATTATAATAAGGATATCGCACAACATTATTATGCGATACTTATTACCATTAACATTACCTACTATTCAATTTATTATGACTATACATTTTTACTTAAATATTTTCTCTATTATAGTCTTAGAAAATTGATTAGCCTAATTAAATCGCTAATAAGGTAGGTAAGTAGGCGCCGGAAAAAGAAAATAATGCATACTTACTTTAGAACCAGAGAAAATAGATTACTAAATAAATAAACGTTAACCACTTAAAAAAATATTGTAATCAATCATATAATCAATCATCATTAAATACTTACATACAGTACAGTGTTACATACCTCAATACGGCCCTGTATTTTGAAATCATTTCCGACTTCCGGTTCATGTAAAATTTTCGGGACCAAGTTTCTTTGACTTCCGTTTTCATTCTTATCTTTTTCCTCCGTTGTTTTTAATCTAATACAAAAGAAGAATCGCCGCTGAATACAAAAGGTTTTTTTCATGCCTTTTCAGCGTTTCTGTAATCCAACTTCACAAAAACTGACCAACTTTTTCAAATAGCTAAGCAACGCGCGATCCTTGCCAGTTATAACTCGGCCGTTTAAAATATCACCAGTTAAGTTGTTGGTACAAAAGCGAATAGCGGTGTTGCGAATTGGGTCGCATTTTATTGTTTTGTTCGATGCTGGCATAACGCAAAGATTCTGTATCAAAACGTTAGTTCGGAACGCGGCGCAGCTGAGATTGACAGCTCGCATTGACGTACGCGCGAATTTGTTTAGTGCGAAATGTCATCCATTAAAATTAACGAAAAATGCCAAAACGATACAAAATTGAACGGTTTGAGTGCGTTTTCAGATAAAAGTTTAGCTCCAATCAATGGTAGATATAGGTCGAAAAGTTTGTCGAGTGATAAGTTGAACCAGACGAATGCTGATAGGGCAGCGATCCTGGAGGATGTTGAGGCCCACCACATAGCAGAACAGTCGGAAACTCCTGGGTGCTTAGTGCAAAATAGGATAATGGAGCAAGGATCGCAGACTAAGATGAATGGGTAAGTTATTTCTTGCATTTTTGGATCACTTTACAGGTCGTTTTCACCTGGTTGACCTTTGACAGGTCTCAATAGATTGCATTCATTGAAAATAAACAGGTGTGTTGCGTTGCGTTCAAGGAATTTGCGAATTTTGTAAGTTCTAACAAATTATAAAATGTAAGTAATTTAATTTTAAAATAATTTAAAGCATTATTCATTTTAAAAAGTCATCATAAAGCAACAATTTTAGGTATGTATCTCAACAGTTACCTCTTGAATACATATTTCATAAAATAGATGGCAATAATTTCTGCTTTTAATTTGTCTTGTACAGACAACACCACCAACTACAAAATACTTTTCCTAATTTTGCTCTCCGATGAGTCCGTAAATATTTTTGCTTATCATAGTAATAAAATGTATCTATGTATGGTTTAATTAAGCAACTACACTTAAACATGATCCAACTAGGCAGCACCAGATGTAGGATTTTCCATTCGACAAAATATTTATTTAAAATATCCTAATTTGTAAAATAACAGGCAAATATTTATCTAAGAAAAAGGTTTTCCTTTTATTAAAATGCCATGTAGTTCAAGGCTGTTGTTTAAATTTTGTATGTTTTATTTTTTATTATTTAAAATTATAAATGACATCAGATTCTTTTTTGGATTTTACAATAAACAACATTAGCATAGGTATAATAATATTTTTTTCACTTTTTTACACTTGGCTGGGTTGCACCATCTTTCTTTAACTGAGACAAACATCAAATATCTGTCAAACTCCATACAAAAAACACTGGTTATCGTCATAGTTACGGTCATATTTGGGTGGTGCAACTCAGCCTAAGTATATATTTTTTATCAATTGATTTCAATTATGGACATCGTTGTTTATGATTAGAACTTATTGAGTTTATTACCTTCAACTCTTTTAGATGTTAACCTAATTATTTTAAATCCTTTTTGATTGTTTTAATTTTATTGCACTGAGCTTTATCAGTATTTGGCATCATTAGTATTTTGATGTAAAATTATATTTCATTATCAATGACTGAAAATTCTTTGATAACAATCCGTGATGGTAATTATTCAATGGATTGATTTTCAATGGATATTTAGTGTAGGTATTCTTTTACTACAGGCTTATATGCCTCTTTTATTTTTAAACTTAATTTAATAATGTTCTTATTTCTTATTAGAGAAACAGTGTGACAAAATTAATGAACTGTCTGAAAAATATTTTTTGGTATTGTTTATTAATATTGATAAAATCTATATCGTCAAGCAGACTTTATTTTTTTTCTAATACACATTAAAATTCATTAATTCCTTCACCTTGAGCAATAAATAAACTTTGCTGCTGACGGATCATGAATACCAAATCGTACACTCTTTGCATCGAATGGATCATCAACCATCACTGCTTATACATGACGATAAACATAAATAAGCTGTACGTTAACTATTTCCTTGACAAATAAAGCTCGAATAAAAAACAAAAATAATCTATGGTTTACTGCTCACTTTTAATTCATATCAGCTGGGTTTCTTAATTTCTTCATTGTTATGAATTCACCCAAGGAGTTTTATAATTTGACCTAAATACTAATTTGTTACCTATTCTTTTCTAAGATACTGAAATATTAATTCACAATTTATTTATTTTGTTACTAGCTTTTGCCCGCAGCTTCACCCGGGTGAAATTTAGTTTGTCACAGATCGTCATAAATTATAGCCTAGATGTTATTCTGGGCTATAAACAGTAATACTGTAAAGTTTGATCAATATCCGTTTAGTAGTTTTTGCGTGAAAGAGTAACAAACATCCAGACTTCCACACAAACTTTCGCATTTATAATATTAGTAAGATAGAGTCTAAACATTTTATCAACACTGTTCCAATTACACACAAAAATAAAATATTTTAATTTTAGTATTCAATCAATTAAAATTAATCAATTAATTTTACACTGATAAGCCATAAAGTACATTATCAATAATCTATTGCCTACATACAATCGAGGTCAATAGCAGCCAGTGCGGATTGGATGAGGTGATAAGTAGGTATATGAATATCTTATCATTATACTTAGTAGTTATTAAGTCCATAATTGCATACTAGTCATGGCCTGTTTCGGCTACTATGTAGCTGCATAAAGGTCATAGCACACTTATCAACCCGGAAAGGGATCAACACCGTATCGCCTTTTGTCGTGAGGCGAGGCGTTTAGAGTAGGCGCACACCGTTGATTTTTCGTCGGCCGATAGTTTAGTCGGGCAGTTGATCAGTATGGGCATGTATGGGAGTGCGGCACACTACGCCGATTCGATTTGGCCGATTCTTCATACAAATTAAAATCGGGCACAACTATCGGCCAACTAAAAATCAACGGTGTGCGCCTACTCTTACGTCACGGTGCGGATAAGTGTGCTTTGCGGTACGGAGTTTCACACGAAGAACACTCCGACTAGACTCCGACATCCACGGCATCCACCGCCTCGAGTTGGTTTTCCTAAATAAATACGGCTACGAACCGTTTTCGGGACGAATGTGCTTTGAATAGTTGGGACATTTAGGCCTAGTTCAGAACTTCAGACAGCGATAGTCGCGCGGTTGTTGGATAGTTCTCGTACATTTACTTCAAATCATAACCGCATGGTTATCACATCTGTACCTCGCCAATGAGAACCATCTAGAAACCGCTCGTGTTTGTATAAGGTCTTAAATATTTCCATGTGAAGAACTATAAGATAGATTGTTCCAACTGTCCCACCATATTGTCTAGATTCAGAATATAGAAAATTAGGCTCAAACTTAGGTAAAATTACCTATTTACTTTCTCGACGCTGCACGCTGCCTCTTACATAGTTGTGACGGATTGACTACTATGACTAAACGTTCATGAGTCCAGTTAAATGCTCGTACTTATCATACTTACTCTTGTCCATGCTGGACTCGAACCCGCAACAAACTGTTAAAGTCAAGAAAGCAAAACACCGATAGGAAACGAGGGATTTCATTCTTTTCACATCTATTCTTTATCGATTTCCTATAAGAATTGTAGAAGCATACCTACTAATTTTACTTGAAATATTTTTATTACATCACAATCCTCACACACGTCTTCAACCTTATTTAGTCTGTTTATTTGTATTATGCCCCAATGCTGATAAGTTATGTAAACGTTTGCTTATGATATTTAAGTTCCGGTAGACGACTTTATAGTACGAGTTATGATTTCATATTTTACTTACTGTGTCTACTTTTTATTCATAATAGGGTATTGCTTGTTAGCCCTTTGAGTATGAGATTTTAAATTTTTCATCAAACCATACTCGGGGACTGCTATTTCATAATTTACAGCGTCTCCTGGTAACAATGGATAACCCTGTAACATCATGGCCGTCCCTAATCTCAAATTTTGGCCGTTAAATCACGGTTTTCAAGATTTGGGAATTTAGTCTTTTTAGTAGTAACTAATGAAGTTTCTTAGAAGAAAATAAATTCTGAAACGTCTTGGACGCTTAAAACTCGATCCAAAGTTAAAAATGCAGAAATTCAATACTGAAGCAAGAGTTCAGTTTCATCACGGTAATGCTATCTATACAGTATTCCAACTCGGCCATATTTTTGAAATAAATGTCAACAGCCGCGCGGTACGTCACGGTATGACAACATGCGATAGGGCTGCCCACCTGCAGACCCTATTTTCATTACCTACATCTGCCTATTTAGAATTTCTATCTAGTTTTGTGAATGTAATTTTTATTTTATTTTGACAAACAAAATACTTTGCGAATGAAATAGGATAAAAATGCATGTTGTTTTGTGATTAGTAGATTTAATTAAAAAAATATATTTGTATCAAGATTTAGTAACAAATCTTATTTTAAGACCATAAAATGTATGCGCCTCGACTGAGGCGTACAAAATGCTTGATATTATACAGGGTGTTAGATAAATGGGTTTATAAGCCGACACTAGCCCATGTTAACATGTGCTTATAAATGGTATGGTGAAATCAGAAAATTATTATCATCATTTTAATAATTTTAATTTTCATACAAATCTGTCGGTGTCGGCTAGTGTCGGCTTATAAACCCATTTACCTAACACCCTGTATAAATAGGTACGTGTAATTATTTTTATAAAAAATAAGAGCGCTTACTGTTTAAAAAACAACACATCGTCCGTTTATTACTGTGGCACATTCGCGACTTTTGCATGTCGAGCGCATACCGAGATTTGAATTTCGAAGGAAAGCTCGCTTTTCGTCCGTATAAAAGAAGTTACAATACTGTATGATAGTACATATTACCGTGGTTTCATACACCAACGGTGACCAATCACAGGTTTGTTTTCGTGAAAAATATTGTGAAAGAAGGAACTCGATCAAGCAACAACGCATTGCAACCTTCAAATAAAGTAAACAAGCTGCCAACTAATGCGAACGCAAACATTCTCTTGGTAAACGTTGTATTTTAATAAGCGTTATCATCAAATAACAGGACGAATCAGCATTACCTGAGTAGAAGCCTCAGTTGTCACTTACCCTGCCACAGACGTACAATGATTAGGCTTACTAATGTTAGTGATTTATCGGCGGTAGTATTTGCACAGTAGTCGTTATCTATTAATGTAATAGCAAGGAGCGCCAGTGCACGATAAATAGTGATAAACTCGCCGATACGTTTCGAATTAGTACGTTCCATGTCGCCCTACTGACATCATATGCACCCTGTGGTTCTGACGAGGGTGACACTTTGACCTGTGATTGTGATCTAATATTTGTATTCTGTGACACAGTGGACTTTGGAAAATGACTGAAGATACCAAACCCTTGTTGCTGTGAGTATCTCTTTTGCATCTGAGAAAATGACTCAATTTTTCTTTCAGTAGGTACCTTGTTAATGAAACGACGTTGATGCATCATTCATTATTATTGGCACACATTTTACGTTAATTAAGAAAACACGTGCTTAAAGACTCGACTCAACCACTCGAGTGGTAAGTGATTGTAAATTATATCATCGGCGATACATAAGAGCCACGTTTTAGCACAATAATTGGAATATAATGCAATGCATAAAGTTGGTAAATGATGTAAGCATAAGATTATATTGCATCAATGATTCTAATTAGATCTTTCTAGGATTAGAATAACGATTATTTTTCATTATCTTAGATGCTAGAATATGTACTTAAAACCTCCCAAACGTCAGGATGATTTCCGTTATTTTTCTGAGCTATTTAAGTTGAAGCGTTGCCGCCTCTGCACGTGTTTGTATCGAGGTTTTTCCGTATCTTTTGTGTTTACTTTAGACCCTGGACATGGTACTGTTGTGTTGGTATTGGTTTCCGTGGTGAAAATCCATAGGCTATTTAACACTCTCGGATGGACCATGGATAGGCAAGAACCAGGTGGGAAAGAGCACTCAAATTCCATCTATACAGGGTGGAAACGTTAAGTGATCTCACTCGATTATTTCTAAACTATACAAGATATTGAAAAACTGGCTACTGATCCTGAAAGTGCTTCATGAGCTCTTTCAAACGGTACCAATAATAGGTTACAGAATAAACTGGATCTATCTGAAGATTCAATGTTTCCAGCTTCCATACTAAATGTATGCCAGACACACAATATTAGAAATGTATTTTTTTTTTTATTTAATAATAAACTCTTAAAATAAACTCGTGAATTGATTCTAATTTTAAATTATTCATGGAAAACATTGGTTTTAGGCTTTACTTGCTATAATATTGTCAAGAGACGAGTGTCATGACTGTGGTAGTACTAAATGTATGGAAGAAGGAAACATTGAATTTTTGGATAGATCCAGTTTATTCTGTAACCTATTATTGATACCATTGGATAGAGCTCGTAAAGCACTTTTAGAATCAGTAATCAGTTTTACGATATCATGTGTAGTTTTTAAAATAACGTGACTTTACCAAATGTATGGAAGCTGGAAACATTGAATTTTCGGATAGATCCAGTTTATTCTGTAACCTATTATTAATACCGTTTGATAAAGCTCATGAACCACTTTCAGGATCAGTAACTAGTTTATTGATATCTTGTATAGTTTAGAAATTATCGAGTGAGATCACTTATCGTTTCCACCCTGTATAGGGATTCGTATACGATTTCGTATGTGAATCAAAATTCTGCTTGTACAAAAAGTCTACTCTCCATCCAGTAAAGTTCACCACGTGGATATGTCCCTCACCTTCTTCTAGCAGCTTTTTAACGATGACATCCAGTTTCATCAAAACCCTAGTTTTCTAATTGACTAAAGTATTGACTAGAATTCTGCTTGTTCAAAAAGTCTTTCTCTCCATCCAGTAAAGTTCACCACGTGTGGATATGTCCACCACCTTCTTCTAGCAGATTCTAACGATCTTATCCAGTTCTATCAAAACCCTAGTTTTCTAATTGACTAAAGTATTGACTATCATGTAAAACATGACTGTTTACACATCCTAGCTCAATACAGCGGACGGTATTTCGTAAACATCCAAACACGTCATGTTGTTTTACATTATGTCACTTATGTATGACATAATGGACGTCATAACATCGATATAGTTTTATGGGGGCCGGGCCATTGACGAAAGTGGTTTATTGTGCATTGTTAGCATATTTAACAATGACATAATTGGAAAATGACCGAGTAATTTGACTAGTGCGGTTATAAGAATGACCTTTTGAGATATGAATGAATATGTTTGATTGGTTATTGTATAAAAATAATTCTAAATTTCATGACGAGGACGGCTACATTGTTGTGGTGAACCAGTTCCTAACATTTAGCTAAGAACTGGTTCACCACAACAAATAGTATAGCTTTAGGAATTTGAAGGAATTTTACATAGTTTGTATGCCAATAATCATATAACAAGCATACTTATTGTCATACCAATTACCTACTATCTAATCATTTCAAAAGAAGTTGAGAGCCCTCGCTCATCCATTTATTTTTTCCAGGAAATTCTTCCAATTTGGCAAAACTAAATTTGAGTGGATATTGCCATGATTTCTTCAGGTCTTGGTATCTCTATAGGTATTTTAAAATAGTCTGTTCATGTTAAACTTATGTCATCAAGTTTTAGTCAAGTGCCGGACACGTTTAGCTGATAAGAGACCCCAATGAAGGTCGAAAATAGGTCAATAAACTTGCTCGGTGTAAGCAAACAATTTGATGTTTTCGACATGAGGTATCGGTAGCACCTCGAGCTATACCGTGGTATCTTATGTGCTTGAAATAGGAGCTATTTTATGACATAAATATTTTTTTTAGTCTGATCTCGATTACACACACGATATCGCCTACCGATAGGCTTGTTGATAATGCGGCGATGTATCAAACGGAATCGTTTTCGAAGAGAATTATAATTTGATTTTTATCTGATAATTTTCATTTTCCTGTAACAGGTAAATGCATGCGTAGAAATGATGCAACCCATAGAAAATGTAACTTTCATAACTTATATGTAGATTTTTATTGTATAAAGTCACATAAATCTCACGTAACTAGCGAAACTAATAATAATCTCGATAGAAGCTCGATAATATCAATTATACGAGTATTTTACTTATTTCGGTCGGATTATCGTAATTTTTATTGCATTAACTCACCCAGGGTCAAAGTTTCAAGTTAAATCTGCTAATACAAAGTATCTTCATCGAAGAATACAAAGTCTAATTTATTAAAAAAAAGTTGTTTTAATACAGGTTACTTAAATACTTTACATGCACGTACAAAGTCCAAAGTGTAAAATAAACAGCTTCCTTATTGGCATGTAAAATTATAAGTTTCCTATGCGTTTGCTTCGAATTACTACAAATCCCAAAACAACCTGGGTAGGTAACTAATCAATCTTGAAACTTCAAAAGTGTAAATATAGTTCCAAAATACTGAACTGTCCTATCTATGACATTGACAGTGGGGCGCCACCGTCAATACCGGATCGCTGGTTCCGATTTTTGCCATGTTGGAAACCATATAGTTGAACGATGGTAGCGCCCCCCTGTCATTGAGTTTGGTGGGACAGTTCAGCGTGGGTCATCTATATGTATACAGATTATGGACACTAATCTGTGACCATACGCATGCGAGATACAGCATCTAAACAAGTGAATAGCTACTCTAGTATACCTACTCTAGTAAAAATTTAAAAATATTAGATCAAGTTGTTACTAACTGGATAAATTAACGAAGGAAGTAATTAATGAATACAGGGTGTTCACGTTAGCAGTTTGCTAAATGAATTTCGATTGTTTAATTGGCAATCGGGTAGAATACACTAAACAATTGAGGACGAGTTGCACAAAAAGAGGTGTGCCGTCATCGACCAGTAAACTATTTACGGTTAGTTCTAGATAACTATTGACAGAAAACAACTAAAACAAAGGCCAAAGTTAAATTAAATAAACAATGGAAAAGCCACGCTAGATTTTACCTAACAGTAATGATATTTCTCGTAATATTATTACTTTGCCCTCGTTATGCCTGGTTATGGATATGGATAACTACACCTAGGTATGTGTCCTAGAAACATTAATACCTCAGATTAGTGTTATACTTGAATACTGCGCGACTGAAAAGCGAGTAGTGAAAAACTGAAAAATAGCCCAACACTCGTATGAATTCCGCTAGTGTTGGGAAAGACTTGAATCTTTCAGCTTCGTTTCAACAGAGTTTCAAGTCCTTTCAATAATTTTTAAAGCCTTATCCGATTTATCTGAAAATACTGAACTTTTTTGAGTAGTAAGCTTAAATCTAATAATAACAGTAGTATGTACGTTGAATAAGAAGGAAGATTTAAGTAGGTACATTATTTAATTATGAATTAACTAATTAGCTAAAATAGGTATGATGACTGATTTACCTTGACGAATATTGCATTGTTTTGAACTATACAAGAAAACTAGAACATTCTTTACAGTTATACTCACACATTTAAGTATTATGACAACTTTTCAGTTACAAAGAGCCTTGAGCGTTCGAAAAAATCGAAGTCATAGAATCTGTTTATAATGGACTTCGAAAACTTAGTTCTTTCCCATCACTAACTTTAGCCTGTCTAAAATGAATGGCTGAGGTCATCCAACAGACAGCAGAACAATTCGATTCGCGTCGAAGCGATTGTTTGCGGTAGAGCGGTATTTAGGAGCGAACACACGTGGATAATCCACAAAACAATGTGACAAACGTGATTCTAGTCGTTTCTAGATTATGTTAGTAACTTGTATTCGAATATGAAAAAAAAGGCTTCACACAAATCGATACGTACGAATTTTTCAAGTTTTTAGTCTAGGCGCAGACCACCAACTTTTATTGTTTTTTTGAGTTTTTTGTGAAGTTAGTTGTTTGTGAAGAGTTGGACGATAGTTGGGTGGGGTTGTTAATCAGTATGGACATGTGTGAAAGTGCTCACATTACACCGATTTGGTATCGGCCGATTCTTCATACAAATGTTAATTAGAAGCGGGCCCAACTATCGGCCAACTAAAAGTCGGTGGTCTGCGCCTAGGCTAAGGCAACAACATGTAGCAAAGCATTTTCTTTCATAAATAGAAGTTAGAGAAGAAGCAGGCCGCTACCAACCGGGCAACATGGAAAGCAATGTTCAGCAGTGGACGTCCTATGGCTGAGATGATGATGAAGTAGAAGTTCTAGAAACTCGTTCTGTACAGTTATTATAAAACAGAAAACATTTCGAGGTGTTGTTTGATCTATAGGAGCAGGAGAGTCCATTAAAATATTTTATTATATGTATTTTAGTACAATGTACTATTGAGTACGGCCGTTTGGTGTAGTGGTTCAGAACGGACTACTATGCCGAGAGGTCCCGGGATCGATTCCCGGCCGGGCAGAAATTGAAATGATGAATTTTAATTTATGTGACGGGTCTGGGTGTGACTATGTATAATATTTATGTATTTAAAAAAAAAAGTAAATATGTAGTATATCCATTAAGCTAGCACCCATAACACAAGCATTAAGTTGCTTACTTTGGGGCTAGCTGGCGCTGTGTGAAATTGTCCAAAGATTTTATTTATTTATTTATTGAGAACACGACAGTTTCGAGACTCGTGTTTCGGTACTCCATTGTATTTTGTTATCACTGATTGACAACATAATAAAACCTAACTTTCTTTGTTTATTAAAGGTCTATCTCTTACCTAAGTCAGTACCTGATGTATGGGAGCGGGTCATGAGTGTTTTTAAGACATCAAACGTCAAAGTCAGCAAGACTTCAGAGCCCCGATTACGGTAACTTTTAACGTTTCCAATCCAGACGCGCTTCTGATTCTGCGATACGATTGGTCAAAACAGCTGACGTACGCTGTTGAACGACCAATCGTATCGCAGAATCGAGAAGCGTGTCTGGATTGTAGACGTTAAAAATTATCGTAATCGGGGCTCTGATTTGTAATTCTGTCGTGTCATAAATAACATGTCAATGTCACCCCTCTCGTGCCACTCCCATATAGATGACCCACGCTGAACTGTCCCACCAAACTCAATGACAGGGGGGTGCTACCATCGTTCAACTATATGGTTTCCAACATGGCAAAAATCGGAACCAGCGATCCGGTATTGACGGTGGCGCCCCACTGTCAATGTCTGCTTGCTTAAGTGAAGCAGCAAATCGAATGCACAGCGTTGAATAGAGCTCTGTGACTGGTTCGTATGTCACTCTGCGCGTCCACGCGTACTGTGAGACCTCATAGCAACGCACAGCCCAAACCACTGGACGGATCGGGCTGAAATTTGGCATGCAGGTAGATGTTATGACGTAGGCATCCGCTAAGACAGGATTTTACGCAACTCCACCCCTAAGGGGGTAAAACGGGATCCACGCGTACGAGGCGCCCCTAGATTAATCATAAAAGCTGAATTTATATTAACCTACAGCCAATCTTAACATATTCGTACTCGTGTCACATACCATATTCACATAATAAAACTAAGTCGTAATAAAATTGCATAATAATAATATAATGGCGTGTAAAATGGATTAATGGTCCGATTCAAAGGCACTGCGAGGTATTTTAATATCGAATTAATTATTGTGACTAATACTAATTGACACAGATTGTTATGCGACGAAGCGTACCCTTGAGTTAGGTTTTGATAAGTAATCTAGAAATTGTTTACCTTCACTAATTTATTTCACGGTTTTAATGGTTCATGAATAATGTTTGCCGGTATAGAATTCTGAAAATGTTATCGATAAAGAATTACTACCGGGTAATTATGAAAGTTGTTTTTCATTCGGCGTTTATTCCAATAAATAACTTAGTTTTCCCCATTTTCAGTGCAAAATAATTTTGGAGGCATCTCTGTAAAATTGTGCCTAAGTTACTTTTCCTTTTGTAATTTGGAGGCAGTGATATCATTGTAAATTCTGCCTAGTCCAGAATATATCATTCTTTGACATTTCTTATTATGATGTACCTGTGTTATCACAGAAATCAGAATAATATTATTGACGGGATTGAACCTCCAACTATTGTACAGTCACGGAATGAAAAGGTTCGTCAGTTTTCAAATTGATTCCTTCAACGAATCGCGAGCACATATTACCTTTTGAAACTATGTTACAGAATAATCTCGAGTTAGAGAAAATTAAATAATCTTTAAATGTTCGTCAGTAAAGTACAAAATTATTCAGCTCAAAGTTGTTTGACGATTTATCTTGTCAAGAAGATTATTATGATTGATAAACTAAAACCTTCTTGTTGGTTCAACCTGCCATTATTATTTCTATTAAATAAAAAAAACTATTGTCAATTGGTCAATGTCATCATTGCATTGCACTGATGGGATAAAAAAATAAACAAGCAAAACCTTATTCGTTAGCAAACGTCATATTTATTTAAATGTTAGCAGCACTGTTTCTTGCACGGATATGTTGGCAGGTTTGACTCTTACAGTACCTAGTGCAAGCGAAAACCGACACTAAGGTGACGAACCTTTTCATTCCGCGACGACTGTACCTACTAAAATGTCAAGATGTCGTCTTTCATTTTGTATTACGAGTAGAACTTTGTTCCCGATGCATATTATAGTTTATCTAGATCAATATCATTTATGTGTTTTTCAAATATTTTCCTCACAATCATCTCGATGGTGCCTTATCTATGCGACATAGTATTATAATGTATCACATAAAGTGTACAAGATAATGTTTGATTGTTCACATCACCTTGGGCGTATCAGTAGCACGTAAATAATAATTGGTAATTCTATGTCCAATTAGATGATTGATGTAATCATCGCGCGTTTTGGTTATTTATTATTTACTATTAACTAACATGAATATTCATTTAATTGATTTAAATAATATGTCTACTTATATTCTTCGTCGCCTGTGAACGGTAAAATTGCGTCAGTCTATCCAAATAAGTACAATGTATTTGCGGATAGAAACTTAAGTATTGCTGCCTACTAAAGAAAAATAATATTTTTACTATCATACTAGTAATTTTGAGATGCCGGTTACTTACGGGCCAAAAGCTTCCTCGTTGTGAATTAAAAAACCTTTATTTTATCAAAATGTTAAGTTTCTTCCGGCCTGTCAAATTGAAACAAAAAATATAACTCTTCTTACGACATTACTAATGTTGCGGTTTTGCCGATTCTAAGTAGTGGTTTGTGATTTTAGAGTTTTGGGTTTCTCAAAAAGGTCGCTTTCGAAAATGGGGTTTGTATTCCACACTATCTTGTTCTCTCCGTTCAAAAGTTTTAGAGATATATTTTGCTACCGGTTTCTAGTCATAGAAATAAGTTGAAAATGTACCTTAGCTGTACTTCTAAATCAGTTTATGGAAAACTAGGAATCGTCCACCATAAAAACACCGTTGACAATCATGGTGATTGGCTCGCATTATGTATTTTACGCATCTATTACTGCAGCGCAAACAGATCTGCACAAATTGCTTTGTTGTTCGCAAGAAATGAATATGCACGCATTCACTGAACGGGCATCATTTGAAATTATGTACTAAGGCTGTTGACAGACTTAGCGGTTTTTCCACGGTCCTGCTGCAATTTGCGGACATGTGTATTTCATTTTCCCTACTCATGGACTCATATAATAATATGATCAAGCGATCATATTATATGAGAAAATATTATTGGCAGGTAGCTAATTGCTCATAAGATAGGCCCCCTTAATTGATATTTATTGTCCGTGGTGCATATCTTTTCTTAAAGGTTTGTCACCTGTCATCCGCTTTGCAATGGAGGAAAGTCGAACCTTAATTTTCGAACTCCTATGTTCTTCTGATTAATTTCGTTGCGGATCCAATGACAGTTTAACTTTCCCTCGGGACAAACTTGACCTTCTTTTTTGGGTTTTTATGGCGGTCAAGCAGTAGGTCCTGGCTACACAGGAGGTGCAGTGGTGGGAACGAGAGGTGGGAATATTGAAAAATATGATCGAGCTAGCCTCTACCTAGTTATTTTGTGCTGAATCTGAATAGCATTTAAACTGCGGAAAATATTGGTATAGTGAGTCATTGCTTGAAGTATGGGAGCGGCATGGCAGGGGGATATTGACATTATTATGACGTCTCGCTGATCTTCGACTGTCACAACAAAAACACTTCTAAGCGCTAGCTCTGATCCATCTGTACTTCTGAGGATTTTGGACGAAATAAACAATTTTTATTTCTATAGTCTAAAGTGAGGCATCAATCCTTTTGCGATGGCACGGTAATACTTGATTTAGAAAATCTTATAGCCAATCGTTCGTTTCAGCCAAATGATGTCCACTGCTGGACAAAGGCCTCCCCCAAGATTTTACACAATGAACGGTCCTGCGCTGCCCGCGTCCAGGCTCTTCCCGCGTCCTTTACCAGATCGTCGGTCCACCTAGTAGGAGGCCTGCCCACGCTACGTCTTCCAGCCCGTGGTCGCTACTCGAGAACTTTCCTGCCCCAACGACCATCGTCTTTACGAGCTATGTGTCCCGCCCACTGCCACTGGATTTTAGCAATTCTGCGAGCTATATCAGCCAATATTTTTATTTAATCCTTATGGGAAACACCTGAGCCTTTAGAAAGACACGCTTCTGATTACAATAGAGACGATGAACAGAATTTGTGAATAGTTGTTATGTACAGATTCTCTCTATCATGCCAAACGCTTTCAACGTTAACAACACTTGCAGGCATTCGCCATTGATCGTGGTCGTAATCTGTCTCGGGTGTTTTAAACTTTATTATACTCGTCTCATCATCAATCTATCAAGCAAGGTCTTATTCGTAAGTCAAATACCTTTATATGGATGTCAGACGTGCGATCCTTTCAAGAAATGCAAATTGATCGCCCAAAAAAGTACAGCATGTATTATTAATGACCGTGGAATGTTACAGCATTCTGAATATTTATAATTTAGAGGTAAATGACAATTAAATGGCACTTCACTGATCCGTACTTGGTGTTCGTGTAGTTTTCATTTATTCTGGTGTAAAGTTGAATAAATTATATGACGACTAAAGCATTATGATTGACTGTACAATATAATTTAGGAATACAAAAAAGGTTGCGAAATGTGCGTCCATTGTGCATGTGTCTGGAAAGTAATTTGTCTTGACAATTGCCACCTAAGTTATGCTTAGTGCAAAGGCCATACAAATTGATTTTAAGCATACTTGTTACTTTATACTTGGCAAGAATAAAACAAGCATCCGTAAAATCAATTTTAAAATAAAACTACTTCCGAGGAAGCATTATTCTTCTTCTTCTGCCTTGCCTTATCCTGTTAAGCGGGGTTGGCTTTCCCGATCATGCGCCTGCGCCGACATTTGATTCTTTACGAGGAAGCATTATTTTGAAAAAAAAAATCCTAATGTATTGTATATTTATTCCCTTAAATAATTGAATCCGATAGTTAGAAGGGTACCCAATCGTAATGCGTTCAAAACCGGTTTTATAATTTTTAAAACCCACTAATTGCCGGAAGTTTGTTTCCAATCAATGTATGCCAAGAGCCTATAAAATGAGACATTTCTCTATGTAATAAAATGATTTAAAATCCGTTATCGCATTTTATTAAACATTTGATGTCAATTAAACTTTAGAGAAAAAAAAACCACACACTCTGTTTTTACAACATAAAATACAGCCTATTGATTTGTTTACCAACTTTCTATGTTTATCATAGTTCTATTTTAAGCCTATAGACGCTCATGTTGAAATAAGATGCCCCATTGACACAGCGTGAAAATGATCCATGGCGTATCTCAAATCACATGATTCTAAGCACTCCTTACCTAATACTAAAGCGGCCTGGTATGGACCTTATCTAGAACTGGGCCTTTCCATCGGCCTGCAGTTCCTCACAAGTTAATTCTATTTTTTCCTCAAAAACTAACGTAACATCTCCTTCTTTCCAGTTTCAAAGATGGCAAAGCGACATACGGCACAGACAGTCCGGCGAAAGGCAGACGGGTCCTCTTCTGCGTGCACGGGAACCCCTCGACCGGATGCTGCGCGGTCATCGAGACCAGCGCGGATGGAGACGACCCTGACAGACAGAATGGCAGCATCTCGGAAGTCGAAAGTATGTACAATTTTATTATCACAACATTTTTATTTGCGAGAGTCACCACCTTTTTTCCCACTTCTACAACTCCTGTGTAGCCAGCATCTACAGCTGCAACATAGGCATGTCAAGGCATTTGAAACATGTGAAACGTTTATGTTGGACTATGGATTCTATGAACAGAGTTGAGACAAACCCACACCAGAAAAGGTTCTCTGTTTTGAATTGAACTTCAATGATAGTTTGTCAATAAATCCAATTCGGAATGCTTCTTCTGCCAGTTAATTTCTTCACTGAATGAAATATTCTGACCGAGGTCGCTGGTTATCTGCCTTGTCAGTTAACACTTGCTAAATAGAATCTCGGCAGTAGATATTTTTTAATTTCATATTCAATTTCTCAGGGGTACGGGGCATAATCTTCTTAATACACTCTAATAAACTTTGTCATTGTACGAATTGTCTCAAATACTATCTAGGATGTTTAAATGCGAAATGTATTAAATAAAAATTAGCGATACACAACCACATACAGCTATCTAATTCGCAGTTTACCTGCATTATCTGCTACATTCCAGCAGGATGTCAATAGGATGCACACCGTGTGCCAACATTAAACAATGCATCAGTAATTATAAACTATTGACCTATAACGATGCATAAAGCATAATTTCAGAGACCTGTCGACGCTCGACGGTCTATTGTGCTAATAACATACGTGGGAATTAGTCGATGGATGCGTAAACAAGTTTGAGTCTATGAGAACGCGGTTATTATTTGCTTAAAACAGTTTGATTTTAAAAAGATTTACTCATTAATTTACTTGTATTTAAGGATTCAGTATTAGTCCCCTATTGCATAAATTGATAATGTATTCCGCAAGAAATATAGAAATATAATAAAACGGTGCGGTTTGAATTAATACTTTAATGTTAGAATGAGTTTTCATTATGAAACCGTTCCATTTAACGCATTTTTCTCATTGTCATGCTAGAATAGAGCATGAACGTCACTCATGTCTGACGTTGTCAAAGTTTGTCAACAATTTGGATGTGAACAATGCGATCAAGATCAAAAACGCAATGTACGAAAATTTTATTTAAGCCATTATGCACCTACGATTTGGATTGGATACAAAAAATGCGATGAATGTTGTTTAATAGTATGTTGTGTTGTGGTGCGTACCTACGTGCCGATGCGATCTGAAAACATGACTATGCGGTCTCTGAAAGATACGCTATAGATCAGTGGTTCCCAAACTTATTTAGTCTACTGCCCACTTTGAGAATAAATTATTTTTAGCGCCCCCCATTTTTGTAGTCTAGAGTCGAGCTCAGTCGATGTCTAAGAGTCCTCCTAGTAGATGACGCCTCCCAAGCCTCTACACAACGTCTCGATTTTTTTTCTGGGTCTCTTACCGCCCCCCTTTAAGCCTGTAGCGCCCACAAAGGGGCGTTATCGCCCACTTTGGGAAAGACTGCTCACTATAGATCGTTTCATCCACGAAGACGCGCCCCATCATTCTTCCGCTAATGTTTGAGTGTTATCGGAACCACAGAATAAGTAATAGTACAGGTACAGAAGGATTACTCCGCAAGACGATTTAAATAAATGCGAGTCTTGCTACGACGCGATACAGTGGAATTCAGCTCGCACAGCACTACGTACCTACAATTTTATTCACCTACAAGTTTTGTCTCTTTCTATCGCGTGCCTCTGAACTCTTCTTACGCTGTTAGGGTTGCTGTCTAGTGAAAAAATAATTAATCTACTTATTTGTAATGAGGTACGTATGTAGGTAAGTATGCATTCATTATGGAAAACCTTCATAGTAGGTTAGGTTCCTATACTATCCTAAGAATTATTGATTACCTACATGGCCAACATACCTTTCAGCATCTTTGGGAAGCGAAAAAAAAAGATAAATCCGGTAGATTACTTTTCGAATTTAAACACCCGAACGCCGCACAATATTTCTTTCTCTTTATGTCCATTTTTAAATAATACTTCGATCATAGAATTATGACGCGATACAGTGGAATTCAGCTCGCACAGCACTACGTACCTACAATTTTATTCACCTACAAGTTTTGTCTCTTTCTATCGCGTGCCTCTGAACTCTTCTTACGCTGTTAGGGTTGCTGTCTAGTGAAAAAATAATTAATCTACTTATTTGTAATGAGGTACGTATGTAGGTAAGTATGCATTCATTATGGAAAACCTTCATAGTAGGTTAGGTTCCTATACTATCCTAAGAATTATTGATTACCTACATGGCCAACATACCTTTCAGCATCTTTGGGAAGCGAAAAAAAAAGATAAATCCGGTAGATTACTTTTCGAATTTAAACACCCGAACGCCGCACAATATTTCTTTCTCTTTATGTCCATTTTTAAATAATACTTCGATCATAGAATTATAATCATACTACAACGCACGCCAGCGTCCTGACGAGTGCGCGCGTGACACTCGACTGATATAATACCCGCCGGCGGGGCGCTTCGCTGTAGGTAATTATCGGATGTACCGCGCGGAGTGAGCCAGGCCTGTCGGAACACGCTAAATCATCCATGAGTTCACACGCACACTACAATAATAACGCTCGGATTGCTCGAATCAAACTTCAAACTTCCCACGACCAAAAATTGGTCGGCATCTTCGTGGATGAAACGATCTATAGTGTTCTTGGCGAACCTAAAAACCTTTCAAATTGGCTTAGATAAGCGTGGGTGAAATGGCGTCTCTCCAACACCGCCTCATTTTCATATCCGCAAGCTGACCCCAGGCCATCTATACAGTGTGTCCGGGCTTGTAGTGATCAAACTTTAAGGGCAAAATCTAGGGACAATTTTATCGATAAAAATACTTCAAATTTGGGGCCTGACCCATTTCTCGAAAAATTACATCGATTTAAGTTTTTAATTTTTAGTTTACACCTCTTCTTTAAAAAACAAGTGAAAGCGTGGGTAGCTTAACATTAATAGGCAAATATTTTATATCATGCGATAGCCAATAAAATTATCTATTAGTAGAAAAGAAAACAGACACAAATTTCATACATTTTATGGGAGTAAGAATGGATTGAATTAGAAAAATACATTACTTTTTTCACTTCTTTTTCAGTTATTTTCCAACACATGAAAAACCAGGTCGTTAAGGTATGTTTTATTTGCATTGTATTATTAGTATTTGACTATATATATAAAAGAAAGTCGTGTTAGTTACTCCACTTATAACTCAAGAACGGCTGAACCGATTTAGCTGAAAATTGTCAGGGAGGTAGTTTAGAGCCAGGAGAAGGACATAGGATACTTTTTATCCCGTTCGAAATTAAAAAAAAGTCTGCTTATTTATTGCCATTAAGGCGGAACAAAGTTCGCCGGGTCCGCTAGTACCTTATAAAATCAACATTTCTTTACCTAGTTCACATAGTTTTGGCAACAGCTATTTCTAAATGACTCCATGTTGCGCCCCCGTATTTATGTTTTTATACCTAACTAGCGACCGCCCGCGACTTCGTACGCTTGGACCCCGTTTTACCCCCTTAGGGGTGGAGTTTCGTAAAATCCTTTCTTAGCGGATGCCCACGTCATAACATCTACCTGCATGCAAAATTTCAGCCCAATCCGTCCAGTGGTTTGTTTGGGCTGTGCGTTAATAGATCACTAAGTCAGTCAGTCAGTCACCCTTGAGTTATATGTATAATTTAGATTGGATTCATAGTTCAATACTTGGATAAATCTTTATCTCTATTGGTGATACACTAACACTTTATTGAGATCACCTCGGAGGTGAAAAACATAGGCCGTTTTTTATCACTCTGGGTCATTTGTTCTGCATAGTTTTTATACTAACAAAAACCTTACAATACCTTTGTTTTTGTTTCCAGGGCATTGTCACAGATCGAGAAATGAAGAAATAGACAAGAGAGCGCGTAGAAAATTAATCATAGCCAGTGTATTATGTGTAATATTTATGATAGGAGAAATTGTAGGTGAGTAATTTATTTTTATATTAACACTAGCTGACCCGGCGAACTTTGTTCCGCCTTAATGGCAATAAATAAGCAGACTTTTTTTTAATTTCGAACGGGATAAAAAGTATCCTATGTCCTTCTCCTGGCTCTAAACTACCTCCCTGACAATTTTCAGCTAAATCGGTTCAGCCGTTCTTGAGTTATAAGTGGAGTACTAACACGACTTTCTTTTATATATATAGATTAGAACATAAAACTTTTCCTCAAGTAAGGTGAGGTCAAGCTAAGGAACGAAACTTCGACCGTCCCTCGAGTATGAAACATTGCAAACGACGTGATAGTCGCCATGTGTATTTATTTCATCATTATCCTTTATTGATTCCGTGCTATCCATCCATACTAGAGCTGAGTACTGAGTAGTAGCAGATTTCTCCCAGCAATTCTTCGTCCTGCTATTTGGAAAGCATGCGGCATAACTGCATAAAGACATATCTACAATGTATTTGATGTGTATGCCTTACAATATTGGCATATCGCCTATGCGCATGGAATGTAACTATACAATTTTTATTGGGTTACTATTTCAAGGCGGTTCATTTGTCCAGTTGCACTTGCGGCCTTCTGACCCACTTAACTCATTTCTCGTAGTTGTACACACACTTTACAGTGTCATATTACGGTCTTCGGACATTAAAAAAGTTTTCAGTAACTATAATTTTGCTCCTAAACCATATGGAAAATCTCTTTAAATTCAAGTGATGACAACGAATTTGAGTAAATAAAGTTGATAAAAGTAAAATAATTTTGAGTTTCTGATATCATATCAGCCATTTCTCTGTACATCTTTACAAATCAAGATGTCTCTTTAGAAGATGATGAACGAACACATTGGAAAGGATCGTAGCAAACATCTCCATCAACCGGGTGGTGCCTGGATACGAGCGGCGCAGAACCGGTCTTTGTGGAAATCTTTGAGGGAGGCCTTTTTTCAGCAGTGGGACGTCTTTCGGCTGAAACGAACGAACGAAACATCTCCATCTTAAATTGAAGGTTGATGTTAAGTGAATGCCGTGGTGTAACCATAATATTAATGAAGCATTATAACCAATTCCAGGTGGTTACATATCGAACAGTCTTGCGATAGCCACAGACGCGGCGCATCTACTCACAGACTTCGCTAGCTTCATGATCTCGCTGTTCTCACTATGGGTGGCCAGCAGGCCTGCCACCAGAAGGTAAGGGTTCTAGTAACCACTGGTTATTGTTTCTTAACGAAAATTTTCATTTATCTGGATTTATTCCAAAATTGACATTGTATTTATTTGACATTTAGAATTTAATGTATAATTTATTACTATTTAATTAATTTTTAGTCTGCACTCTGTATTAATTTTAACTGTGGAAACTTTGCTGATTTCTGTCCTATTTTTTGTGTGATTATTTGTCTATATATCGAAATTGTTTGTTTCCCTAATATAAATAAATAAATAAAGTCCCAACCTAGAAGTTTGGTAAAAACACATCGCTTAAGTTTTTCTTAACCTTTCATATACATTGTGCAGTAGTCCAAAATATAAGGTAATAAGTCATTAAACGCTACTAAATTGCTTGAGTACCTTTTACATTTCCGCAAATGTACTTTAGCCTCGGTACCAAACCAAACCACTGTGATTTTTTTTGCAAAATTTCTAAAAATGTCTAAAATACAAATATTTAAATCCCTTGACGTGACTACACGTTAAAACGACGCGCAGTAGTTGCACACACAGGTGCGTGTTATGTGACGTCGCTTTCAGATATTTCCATTCCAATTTTAAATGTTTGTATCTTCATTATAGGCTTATTAGACTACGTGGACAAGCTCACGGACAAAAGCTTGAAAAAATAAAAATAAAATGTCTGTTCCAGGATGTCCTTCGGCTGGTACCGAGCGGAGGTGATTGGTGCTCTGACGTCAGTGCTTCTTATCTGGGTGGTGACGGGCGTGCTGGTGTACATGGCGGTGCAGCGCGTCATCTACAAGCAGTTCGAGATCGACGCCACCGTCATGCTCATCACGTCCGCTGTGGGCGTGGCTGTGAACCTCGTGTGAGTGGCTTCATTACTAAAGCCTGGTCCGTGAGCACGTAGAATTTTGTCCAATGACCCCAAGCTACCCATCCTTATTGCTCGCGCGTAATTATATTGCTGTCGCGACTGTGCGGCCCGCGCCCGGAGTGAGTGTGCGAGCGTAGCTCTCGGACCAGGCTTTACCATTCGCTGAAATTCACTGTTATTCGTTGACGTTCGCCGTCATTTGCCCGACGTTCGCCGTCATTCACCCACGTTCGCCGTCACGCACTGACGTTCGCCGTCATTCGCTGGCGTTCGCCGTTACCTCGAGTATCAGCGCGTCATCTACAAGCACCGTTATTCTCATCACGTCTGCTGTGGGAGTGGCTGTTAACCTTATGTGAGTCACTACTAAAATTCGCCGACATTCACCGTCATTCACCGTCACTCGCTGACGTTCGCCGTCACGTGCTGACATTCGCCGTCACGTGCTGATGTTCGCCGTCATTCGCCGACGTTAGCCGCTACCTCGTTCTTCACGTCTGACTTACTAGGTTAGATCTTGGGGTTGCTCTTTATCTAGCTGTGGTCTACAATGATATCAGCTGTCTTATGGAGGGCTACCCGCTCTAACGTCAGTGCTTCTTATCTGGGTGGTGACGGGCGTGCTGGTGTACATGGCGGTGCAGCGCGTCATCTACAAGCAGTTCGAGATCGACGCCACCGTCATGCTCATCACGTCCGCTGTGGGCGTGGCTGTGAACCTCGTGTGAGTGGCTTCATTACTACCATTCGCCGAAATTCACCGTTATTCGTTTGACGTTTGCCATCATTCGCCGACGCTCGCCGTCATTCACTGACGTTCGCCGTCATTCGCTGGGGTTCGCCGCTACCTCGAGTATCAGCGCGTCATCTACAAGCAGTTCGAGATCCACGCCACCGTCATGCTGTAGGCGTAGCTGTGAACCTCATGTGAGTGGCTATTTACTACTACCGCGACGTTCACTGCCATTCGCTGACGTTTGCCATCATTCGCCGACGTTCGCCGGTACCTCGTTCTTCACGTCTGACTCATTAAGTTAGAATCTTGGAGTCGCTCTCTGTCTAGCTGTGGTCTATGATGATACCGGCTCTCACATAATCTTTTAACATAACTCCACCATAGTTTCCATCGCTTTTTAACTAAATTGTTTATGTTGTTATCCACAGCATGGGGCTGACGTTGCACCAGCACGGGCACAGCCACGGCGGCGGCGGCCATGGACACTCGCACGGCGGCAGCAACCCCGTGCTCAACAACAAGGTACTTTATTCATTAACTAGCGGCCGCCCGCGACTTCGTACGCGTGGATCCCGTTTTACCCCCTTCATCTATCTTACGCCGTTTAGATTTTTTGATACCAATGTTTTTCCCGCTAACTCCCGTTCCCGTGGGAATTTTGCAATATCCTGTTGTAACTAAGCTTTGAGTTTACTAAGGTACCTGCATGCCAAATTTTAAGCGTCTAACTTAAGCAGTTTAGATTTTTCATACAAAAGAATTTTCCCGCTAATTCCCGTGCCCGTGGGAATTCCTAAGTANTAGAAAACTGCGCAGTTTTTAAATTATTTTGGACCTATGGAAATTCTTTTTTTTTCTCATACATTAAAGTTATCGTTAATTTTGTGATTTTTTCAAATTTCATGACGTAGTGGCTTAATTTTTTTTTAATCTTTTTTTTGGGTAGACTTTTCTCAGATTTCTTTTTTTTTACAGATTCTCTATTAGTTGCAGATATTTGAAAAAAATAATCACCTTCCTATCTTTGATGCAAGATACAAAATTTTGCTAGAAACATAAAAAATATTTTTTATGTTTCTAGCAAAATTTTGTATCTTGCATCAAAGGCTAGATAGATGCAGCTAGAGATGGGTAGTGGGTAAAAACCCATTTCACCCGATTGGGTTAAAACTGGGTTAAAACCCATTCTGTTGGGTGAAAACAAAAATAGCGTTTTTTTTAAGTGAGAAGTGGTATTTGTTGCTAAGGGGGGTTCTAGTGTTACGTAATGCAATCTGGGGGGAGAGGAGGTCTTGAAAAACATTACAATGCGTTACAGTGGCGGAAGGGCGGTTCGATTTCAAGTTTTTAAGCAGTAGTACTTTGTAGTTGGTGTTGTTATTTGTAACTTTATACCGTAATATCCTCAAAGAGAGAGTTTGGCATCTTTGGCATCCCCCCCTCCATGTCCTTGCCATGATCACAAATTATTGTGTTCCTACTAAATTTCTTCTAAATCGGTTCAACGATTCTTGAATTATCACCATTTTATAAAATAATCGGTCACATCATCATAACGTGATCAATTTTACGATTTAGCCACGATATCAATGCATATTAGTGTAATAAGTCAAATTTAACTTATTACTTATTAATCAATAAACTTAAATGAGAAAAATTCAATAAAAATAAAGAAAGATACCAATTGAAATAATTATAAAATTATTTGTTTTCACCCGGTGTAAACACCCACGGGTGGAATGAAACGGGTTTTTATTGGGTTTTTACCCTCATGTGGGTTTTTACCTGGGTGGAAACCCATCTCTAGATGCAGCATGTGTCAAAAATTGTATGAAGCCGAGCGTGCCACTTTTTAAACGTCATTAGTGTCATTTTAGCGAATTTTAGTGATTGCCGCAACGTAAAAGTAATCGTATCATCGTACTGCATTCGCAAAGTCATCGAATGATATCGTGTGACTCGATTCAAAAATTAATTAATTCCGATAAAACTGATATTTTGTAAAATTTATAGCTAGTCTGACTGTAGATTAAAATAATTTTGTAGCGGTAGACGTTATTCTACAATTCTACATTATTAATTTGCAAATAATATTTTTGTTGTGCCTAATGTTTATGAAAGTAATGATCGTTATTACATTATGTTAAATAGTACTACTAGTAATTCATACTTAATTCCATACTTTTAAACATCCTAGTAAGTAAATGACCTAGTTTCATAAAAATAAAGACTATTTTACTCAAGCTTTTTATTTTTAATAAATGTAAGAATGCGTAGTTTTGTTTTAACTCTTAAGAGTACATCGCAGGATATGTATTAAAAACAATGCTACTTTATACTTCTTCAACTGCTACTTTATTCTAATTAATTATTTGTTACTTGTGCTGTTAATTACAATTCTCAATCCGTAAATAATTGAATTTTGCAATATCCTGTTGTAACTAAGCTTTGAGTTTACTAAGGTACCTGCATGCCAAATTTTAAGCGTCTAACTTAAGCAGTTTAGATTTTTCATACAAAAGAATTTTCCCGCTAATTCCCGTGCCCGTGGGAATTCCTAAGTATCCTATAACCTGCCCAGGAGTACGAAGAATAATTGTACCAAGTTTCGTTAAAATCCGTTAAGTAGTTTTTGTTTCTATAAGGAACATACAGACAGACAGACAGACAAAAATTTTACTGATTGCATTTTTGGCATCAGTATCGATCACTAATCACCCCCTGATAGTTATTTTGAAAATATATTTCATGTACAGAATTGACCTCTCTACAGATTTATTATAAGTATAGACTAGCTTTTGCCCGCGGCTTCACCCGCGTGAAATTTAGTTTGTCACAGATCTTCATAAATTATAGCCTATGTTATTCTGGGTTATAAACAATAATACTGTAATGTTTCATCAAAATCCGTTCAGTAGTTTTTGCGTGAAAGAGCAACAAACATCCAGACATCCAAACTTTCGCATTTATAATATTAGTAGGATATTAATACTTTTTCTTTACAATCAAGCCTAGATTGTAAACTGTTTGTATACCTATTACAAATAAATAAATATTAATCACTACTATTCGTGTCCTTGAATCGTTGTCATTTCATCAGTTATGCTGTCAATATCTCTAGTTAATAAAAAGAAGTTTTTTTTTTATGTGATAGGAGGCAAACGAGCAGACGTTGGCACCACTGTTGAGTGATAGGACCTTACTCTATTGAGGGTAAATGCGACAGTGCTCCTACAACATCGGTTTAGTGCTCACCAAATGGCACCACTAACAATAAGTTAGGATTGATTTTAGGTTCGGGCAAACCAACGCGATCAGCCGGCGTGCAACGATGGCGATCAATGCATGTCGCAATCACTGCACGCCGGCTGATCGCGTTGGTTTGGCCGAACCTTTATAGCAACCGTAATTATAAAACACTGATAATGAAAAATAAATATTACTTGCGTTTACACTTACAGAAGGACCGTTCGGGCGATTCGGACGCGGAGAGTTCCGCGTCCCACGCGCACGAACACGGAGAGAACATCAACGTGCGCGCCGCCTTCATACACGTGCTCGGGGACTTCTTGCAGAGCTTCGGCGTGCTTATTGCCGCCATTGTTATTTACTTCAAGGTATGTTCTACCAAAATGCTATGCAATGCTATCGCAGAATTACTTCAAGGTAAAAATAGCGCCTAACACAACGAGATAAGGTTCATATTGCGAGAACATCAACGTGCGCGCCGCCTTCATACACGTGCTCGGGGACTTCTTGCAGAGCTTCGGCGTGCTCATTGCCGCCATTGTTATTTACTTCAAGGTATGTTCTACCAAAATGCTATGCAATGCTATCGCAGAATTACTTCAAGGTAAAAATAGCGCCTAACACAACGAGATAAGGTTCATATTGCGAGAACATCAACGTGCGCGCCGCCTTCATACACGTGCTCGGGGACTTCTTGCAGAGCTTCGGCGTGCTCATCGCCGCCATTGTCATCTACTTCAAGGTAAAAATAGCGCCTAAGGCCCAGTTTTTTTATTCATAGTTAAAATAACCAATAGTCAAATTTTGCTACTAATGGTTAAATGTTAACAAAATGTAAAGTAATAGTTAAAAAATGTAGCAAAAGTCAAGCTAACCATTGTTCGAAAAACATTTGTTTCTGATATTTAACCACTTGCCATTTGACATCTGTCAAATTTGACTATTGGTTATTTTAACTACGAATAAAAAACTGGGCCTAAAACAACTAGATAAGGGTCATATTGCGAGAACATCAACGTGCGCGCCGCCTTCAAACACGTGCTCGGGGACTTCTTGCAGAGCTTCAGCGTGCTTATTGCCGCCATTGTTATTTACTTCAAGGTATGTTCTACCAAAATGCTATGCAATGCTATCGCAGAATTACTTCAAGGTAAAAATAGCGCCTAACACAACGAGATAAGGTTCATATTGCGAGAACATCAACGTGCGCGCCGCCTTCATACACGTGCTCGGGGACTTCTTGCAGAGCTTCGGCGTGCTCATTGCCGCCATTGTTATTTACTTCAAGGTATGTAGTATTATTGGTTATCATATTGCGCGGTTTTGTTGTAAAATTGCCCATAAGAAAGCTTTTAAGGTAATACTGACATGGTCTCTGATCGGGCCAATCAAGGTCTTCGTGGAGACGTATGATGTTAATGGGTCGCCGCTAGGCACTGTCGTGTGCCCCGTCGCAAAATTTGGCTACCCTACCGTATCTTAAGGATAAAAAATAAAAATTCAATTGCACTTTATTGCATAGTAGTGAGATTCGTGGTCTACATATAAATGACTAGCTTTCCGCCCGCGGCTTCGCCCGCGTGGAATTTTGTCTGTCACAGAAAAACTTTATCGCGCGCGTCCCTGTTTCAAAAACCGGGATAAAAACTATCCTATGTTCTTTCCCGGGACTCAAACTATCTCTATGCCAAATTTCATCAAAATCGGTTGCGAGGTTTAAGCGGGAAAGCGTAACAGACAGACAGACAGACAGACAGACAGACAGAGTTACTTTCGCATTTATAATATTAGTTGGGATTAGTTGGGATTTTGCAGAATGTTTCTTCTGTTGTGACTATTAGGCCTAGTTTAGATAACTATAAGACAGTTCTCGTACATTGGCATCACGTTTACTGCACAGTTACCGCCTCAGTGCATCGTCAATGAGAACAGAAACGCGCGCGTCTGAACCAGGCTTTAGTTTTAGATATTCTGGGATACAATACACTATTATGCTTGATATACCGTCGTCACAAATCCTCCTAAGCAGTTCTTCGTAGACCGTAGAGCTAAATTAGGGTGAATGCTATAGTAATTACCTATACATATTTATTGGCATATTGGATTGTTAATAAGTAAGAGACAAAAATATTTACTACATTGGACTGCATTTAGCTCAGAAAAAAAAATTGTCCCTTTTCCTCTCTTAATAACTTCCATTAGGCTTGTTTCTTTTTATTTTAGGCAAGTTGGCCAATAACTATGTCTTGGCTAATTACTATAGCGATCACCCTACTCTACTTAAATTGCAAAGTAGCACCTATCTCAACTCCATAAGAACCATACATCTTACCCTTACGTATTTGCAGCCGGAGTGGAACCTGGTAGACCCAATCTGCACGTTCCTGTTCTCAGTGCTGGTTCTCATCACCACTTTCAACATCATTAAGGACACGCTACTCGTGCTCATGGAGGGATCGCCGAGGGGCATCGACTTCCAGGTCAGTAGTATTGAATGGGTGATGAGAGGGTCAGGATGGTGATGAATGGGTGATGAGAAAATTGGGGGTGACCTATTGGTCAATGAGGAGATCCGTAAACGAACCAAAGTCGCTGACATAGCCCGACGGATTAGCAATGGGCAATGGGCAGGGCACATAGTACGCAGAACTGACGGCCGATGGGGCAGAAAGGTTCTGGAATGGAGGCCGCGTACCGGAAAACGCAGCGTGGGACGTCCACCTACAAGGTGGACCGACGACATCGTAAAGGTAGCAGGGAAGCGCTGGACGCAGGCCGCTACCAATCGATCAACATGGAAAGCATTGGGGGAGGCCTATGTTCAGCAGTGGACGTCCTGTGGCTGAAATGATGTTGATGATGATGATGATCTATTGGTGACGAAAGGGTCTGGGGCTGTGATCTATGGGCAATGAGGATCAGGAAGGTGATATTATGGGTGATGAGGGTCAGGAATGTGATATAATGGAACGATGATGGTGATATGATGATGAGAGGGTTAGGATGATGATGAATGGGTGATGAGAGCATCAGAAGGAGGGCTTATTCTTAGGCATGGGATGATAAGGAAGGTGGTTTGTACGCTGCTTGTGATCATGGAGGGCTCGCCGCGAGGCATCGACTTCCAGGTCAGTGGGGATGATGAATGGGTGATGAGACGTCCACCAACAAGGTAGACCGACGACATCGTAAAAAGGTAGCAGGGAAGCGCTGGACGCAGGCCGCTACCAATCGATAAACGTGGAAAGCATTAGGGGAGGCCTATGTTCAGCAGTGGACGTCCTGTGGCTGAAATGATGATGATGATGACCTATTGGTGACGAAAGGGTCGGGGGCTGTGATCTAGGGGCAATGAGGATCAGGAAGGTGATATTATGGATGATGAGGGTCAGGAATGTGATATAATGGAACGATGATGGTGATATGATGATAAGAGGGTTAGGATGATTTTGAATGGGTGATGAGATGATCAAAAGGGGGCTTATTCTTAGGCATGGGTTGAAGAGGAAGGTGGTTTGTACGCTGCTTGTGATTATGTAGGGCTCGCCGAAGGGCATCGACTTCCAGGTCAGTGGGGATGGGTGATGAGAGGTTCAGGGTGGTGAAATATGGGTGATAAGCCTAGGGCTGGATCTGTGGGTGATGTGAGGATTGGGGTGGGGGTTACCTATGGGCGATGAGAGGACGACCGTGGGGTGATGTATGAGTTATAAGAGGTTCAGAGGGTTATTTATGGGTTACGAGAGGCTCAGTGGGATGATCTATGGGTGATGAAAGGATTGGAGTGGGGGCTAGGTGATAAGAATATCAGGGTAGGGCAGGGGTCGGCAACCTTTTTAGTCGGAAGAGCCAAAAATTACTATTTACAAAATTTCAAGTTTTTAAAGAGCCACAAAAATTTTTCTTGCCAACAATAAATAGCCTCTATACTTTCATAAAGTTTGTTGATAAAAAAAGTAATATATTTATTCATAAGAAAAATATCTATTTATTCATATATAAGTAGTGTTTTTCACAACAAATAATCAAATGATAATGAATAAGATAAAAATGAAAACAATTAAACATTTACTTACTTACAACACTAACTTGTAGGAACTTCAACAACAAACAATTGAGCAAACTGCTGAGGTGAAAAGCGAGTATAAGTAGCTGAGAGATATAAGTAATGCCTAAACCTCGTTTATCGTTTCAGAACATTTTTTTTAATAAAATGAATAATATTTGCGAATGGAACTAAAAAGCCGCAGCCTCACATCCAAAGAGCCGCATGTGGCTCGCGAGCCGCAGGTTGCCGACCCCTGGGGTAGGGGATACCTATGGGTGATAAAAGGATCATTGGGTGACTTATGGGTGATGAGAGGATCAGGGGGTGATCTATGAGTGATGAGAAGTTCAGGGGTAGATCTATGGGTGACGAGAGGTTCAGGGCGGTGAAATGTGGATGATGGGAGAATCAAGGAAACAACCTATGGGTGATGAGCGGTTCAGGTTCCCTTTTCTATAGGCCAGACTGCACTTGAACGGAACCGCACACAAAGTGTCATCTTTACATGACGTGGCGCTCACCCCACAAATACGGTCCTACTTTTTAGTTGTCATTATAACTTACTGATAGAACACGTTTCATTACTATGTAGCTCACTAATAATAATGTTTCATATACAGGTTGCTCACTTATAATGTTTCGTTTCCAGGATGTAGCCAACACTTTCCTTTCTCTGCCGGGAGTCGTCCGCATCCACAATCTACGTATGTGGGCGCTTTCGCTGGACAAAACCGCGCTTTCCGCCCATCTCGCCATACGTAAGTATACCTCATTATTGCTATCATTAACATTATGATCATCAAGTCATTTGGTGTCTACTGCAAAATTCGTTCTCTAATTTACCGAAGACATAGCTCGTAGAACTGATGACCGTTCGGGCAGAGAAGAACTCGAAGGATGACCACGACCCGGAAGACGCAGGCTTCCCACTAGGTGGATCGACGATCGGGTGAAGGTCGCGGAAAGTTGTGGAGATCCTTAGTGGATGCTTTTGTCCAGCAGGAGACGGTATTTGGTTGAAACGACCGACAATGGAGGATTTAGGTGTTAGGAAGACCATTATCATTGTGTAATATGTCATAGCTCTCTTTCCCACGTGAAACTTCTGTACTGTCAAGATATACGGCTTAACCGTTAATTAACCTCGGATCATTAAAGGTTGAATAATACCGGGGATACCAGGCAACTGGTGACACCAATAGCCACTAGCTATATCGCAAAAAATACCAGTTCATTGCCACTTCTGCTTGCTTATCATTTTGGCTATTTTGTCCTTCAGACTAGAAACGGATGACATCATCTAGATTTGTAGTCAGCAGTCAGAATTATGTTCACTATTTTATCACCGTGATGCATACAAAAGTGGCCATTTACCAAAACAATAAAATAACATAACCATCACTCGGCTTCCAGGCAACGGCGTGAGCCCTCAGAAGGTTTTAGAACAAGCCACGAGACTAGTTCACGAGAAGTACAACTTCTTCGAGATGACGCTCCAAATCGAAGAGTTCAGCGACGGTATGGAGGCATGCAGCCAGTGCAAGATGCCTCAGGCGTGAGGCACTCCCCAACTTTGCCGGATTATACCACCTCACGTTAAGGTAAAATCAACTTTACACTTTAAGCATACGGTCCATTCTCTATTACAGTCGAAATGATAGACGAAATGGTTTTACACAAATGTGCGGATTTTGCGGAATAGTTGAATTTGATGTTTAGGATTTATTGGTATAAATATTATGATGATATACACAGGAATGTTAGAGAAGTCATTATTATGCTGTTGTCTGTATAAATATGGATTTTACAGAGTATTTAAATAATTCGATATTAAGGGATTATTATAACTATATTATTATAATAATGTTTACAGCCGTGTTCGGGGAGTTCTTACTATTTTTATACATATATGTAATATTTGAAATATTATGTATTTTTGTCTACTTTATGTAATCGTATTGTAAAATACTACTATGGTATATAAATCCCTCACAATCCATTACCAGCACCGCATATTTCCATTTTGTTATTAGTCGTAGAAACTTTAAGTTGGTAATATTTTATTTATTTATTTATGCTTTGCCTACTACAACCAGTTATATGAATAATAATATGAAAATACATAGATACAAGCTGAAATACTATGTATGAATATACTGAAGCTTATAAATGTTTCTCTCTAAAATTGATTGCGTATTTTTGTCCATCAGATTTCACATAAAATAAAATTTAAAATACGCTGTCTAAATAAAAAGAACAGTTCACAATTATTTATTTAAATGAAAAAATACTTGTGATATTAAAATATCAAACCGAATTTATCAAAAGGCCCGTATCTACAAATAACACTATAAAATCGACACAAAGATTCAGGCCTTTTTTGTGTCTTTTATAGTACGGGTCTTTGTATCTATGTAGATATATTACGTAGCCTAATATTTCTTACGGTAACTAAAGGCATTACTCAAAAGGTAACCCGACCGTAACTTATGTACTTAGTTGATAGTAAACGTAGTATTTATGATTGAGTATTCTAATTACTAGCTATTTAGTAAATAGTAAATATATACAATTTACTATATTGTTTTCATTCCATTAAAAAAGACAATACTTTTAAATGGATTTTATAATCGAGAGATTATTCAAGAATTATATCGATGCGTACTCACATGCAGTATAACTTTCGATAAATCGTATTATTAATAATATTAATAAGAAAGCAATATACAAAAGTGCAATTCAATTATTATTTTTCATATTTTTGGAGAATATGTACAAAATTATACATACCTTGTTTTTCCTCTTTAACTGTTAAACTGGCATTGCCAGAAAGTTTCTATATTGCTTTTAGACCTTAAGACAGAGCATTATAGTTGAAAATAAAAATAATTTCGATTTAAACTTATACAAATTCAATAACTAAAGCAATACCTATTATGTGTCACTATGTGCCTTATTTTAATGTTAGATTTCAATTATTTTACTCGTATTTTTTAAATAAATAGAAAATTTTCGATAGCTGAAACGGCTATTTAGCAAAATAAATAGAAATTTAAGTCTTTATTTTCCATGCACTTGCACTTCTATTCTATAATAAATATGATGTTCCTAAAAACATAAAACGAAAGCAAACATTTTCATGTTAACTAAGTATTAATATTATTGGTCTAGAAAATGATTTTGCTATCAAAAATAGAAATTATGATTAAAAACTGCATGTATTTATATAAATAATTTAAGTATTCTTGAATATTTTGTAGATATTAGTGGAAATAGTTCACTTTAAGGTCCAGCCAAAGTATCGCGCACGCGGGCAGTACGCGTTAGTTTGGCTGAACCATTAGTGATGAAATGGAGTAATTTCGCTGTTTTCTTTTTGAAATGATATCAAATGTATGATATTATTAATAAGTGTCCTTATTGTTAGTGGTCTTCCAAATATTGATAGACGTAAGTGATGATCGTGTCAATGTATTTTGAAATGAAATTATATATTTTGGAATTATTCACTTTGTGTTTTTATTTATTTATTTATATTATTTTTAAATAACATTATTTGGTGGCAGGGAGAGTAGTTGGTGTATGTTGCATAGAATATTTATTGAGGAATGTCGAGTACAAAATCAGGTAAAGAGCAATGGGAAAATAAAATCATCATTAGGTCAATAATGAGGGCTATCGTTTTAGCGCTCACCAGTTAGCGCCACTGTAGAGTAAGGTCCTGTCACTTGCTAGTAGCGAAGACAGTGGCGCTAACTTGTGAGCGCTAAAGTGGTAGGAGGACTATCGCATTTGCACTCATCAAAATGGCGCCACTGTAGAGTAAGGTCCTGTCAATCGCCAGAGGTGCCAACTGTTAAGTATAAAAACGATAGCCCTCATTCTCCACTGCAGGAGGACGGCCCTCTCTAATTTACCAGAGACAATGGAGGATTAGGCTATGGCGATTATCACACTGCACCGCGCTCCGCCGCGGTACGCGGGACGAGAGATTTAATCATTGTATGCAAGTACAGTCGCGGAATGAAAAGGTTCGTCACCTTAGTGTCGGTTTTCGCTTGCACTAGGTACTGTAAAAGTCAAACTTGCCAACATAACCGTGCAAGAAACAGTGCTGCTAACATTAAATAAATATGACGTTTGCTAACGAATAAGGTTTTGCTTGTTTATATTTCTATCCCATCAGTGCAATGTTACAAAATGTAGTTTTTATTTATTTAATAGCTAATGGCAGGTTGAACCAACAAGAAGGTTTTAGTTTATCAATCATAATAATCTTCTTGACAAGTTAAATCGTCCAACAACTTTGATCTGAATAATTTTGAACTTTACTGACGAACAGTTAAAGATTATTTTCTCTTACTTGAGATGATTCTGTAACATAGTTTCAAAAGGTAATATGTGCTCGCGATTCGTTGAAGGAATCAATTTGAAAACTGACGAACCTTTTCATTCCGTGACTGTACCTCAGTTTGTATAGAAAACACGCGCGGCACAACACACTGCGGTGCAGTGTGATAAAATCATTTATGACTAGGGAGAAGTGAGAAATATGCCAATATAAGTACCGATATCGAAGACAACAATGACCTGACCTTTTTGTCTTTTTATCCGACGGCGCCAGAAGGAGGGTTATGTTTTTCTTTTTAACTTACATACTTCATAGACTTTTATACCCTTAGGCCTGGTTTCCACCAAAGCGGAGCGGAGCGGAAAAGTTTCGAGCTGTCAAATTTTTCTATAGAATTTGACAGCGGCCTCGGCGCGGTGAAGTGGACATAATGAGGGTTTTCGCGATTGAAAAATCCGCCAGATGGCAATACGTAGACGCGAGGTCCAAATGCTGCATGATTGGTTATTTTTGACATGACATTGACAGATATCAAAATCAACCAATCACGCAGCAGTCAGACCCTACATCCACGTCCCGCCATCTGGCGGATTTTACAATCGCGAAAACCCTCATTGGTTATTCAAAACACTTCTCCGCTCCGCTCTGCTCCGCCTTGATGGAAACCGGGCCTTAACTAAAGCCCGCTCTGTGAGCACGTAGAATGTTGTCCAATGACCCCAAGCTACCCATCCTTATCGCTCGCGCGTAATTATATTGCTGTCGCGACTGTGCGACGGGCGCCCGCAGTGAGTGTGCGAGCGCGATAGCAACATAATTACGCGCGAGCAATAAGGATGGGTAGCTTGGGTCATTGGACAAAATTCTACGTGCTCACGGACCAGACTATAGTCAGTGGTTAAATAGGTCATGTCTGGCATCAACGAAAACAAAACACTGTCGGCACTCGGCAGTATCTTTTTAATCAAATAAAGGCGCATAGTAGAAGTAAAACGGCAGGTAGTCGCCTACCAGGAAGTTTGGCAGGCAGCGGGAGGAGGTCACCTCACTGAAGTATGCCGCCGATTTTCGTGCGCGCCTCTCACGTTGCGGCGATGTGTAATCCACCTCGTATAGGCCGAAGCGTTCGCTGGAATGGAATGGGTTATCAAGACAGTGTTTAGCTAGACCAGTCTTTCACAAAGTGGGCGATAACGCCCCCTTGTGGGCGCTGCAGGCTTAAAGGGGGGCGGTACGAGACCCAGAAAAAAAATCGGGACGTTGTGTAGAGGCTTGGGAGGCGTCATCTACTAGGAGGACTCTTAGAAACCGACTGAGCTCGACTCTTGACTACAAAAATGGGGGGCGCTAAAAATAATTTATTCTCAAAGTGGGCAGTAGACTAAATAAGTTTGGGAACCGCTGAGCTAGACTGTTAGGCGACTAGAAACTGTTTGCTTTCTTAGAAACACACACCAGTGCTTAACTCACTCAATGCCTGAGGTTTTGTAACGTCAAACGTCAGTGAGATTTCGGATCTTCAGATTTGTTGTCCAACTACAACGAACCGTCCCATCAGTGACATTGAAAGGGGGGCGCCACTTTCAATACCGGATCGCTGGTTCCGATTTTTGCCATGTTGGAAACTAAAGTTGAACGATGGTGGCGCCTCCCTGTCAATGAGTTTGGGACAGTTTTGTGTAGTTCATCTATACAGGGTGGAAACGATAAGTGATCTCACTCGATTATTTCTAAACTATACAAGATATCGAAAAACTGGTTACTGATCCTGAAAGTGCTTCACAAGCTCTTTCAAACGGTACCAATAATAGCTTACAGAATAAATTGGATCCATTGCCATCTTCCACACATTTAGTATTATGACAGACATGGCACTCATCTCTTGATATATTATAGCAAGTAAAGCCTAAAACAAATATTTTCCACAGATAATTTTAAATAAGATGCGAGTTTATCTAACCGACTTTTTAAATTTATTAGTTAACAAAAAATAAATTACACTTCTAATATTGTGTGGTTGGCATACATTTAGTATGGAAGCTGGAAACATTGAATTTTCGGATAGTTCCAGTTTATTATGTAACCCATTAATTGGTACAGTTTGAAAGAACTTGTGAAGCACTTTCAGGATCAGTAACCAGTTATTCGATATATTGTACCTATAGTTTAGGAATAATCGAGTGAGATCACTTATCGTTTCCACCCTGTATAATATGCTCTGTCACGTCATATAAATGTCAATGTCATCCCTTCCGTGCCGCTCCTATACCTCTGGCACTGATTAAGTTAAACGCTCGAGTTGTAGAAAATACTTGATGATCCCCACTGGTGAGGTTTTCGGGGAATCTTTATCGTTTATAAACATACCTGAATAAACCTATGGGATGAGATAATACGGCATAGTGTAATTTAGAATAGTATAAGAATGCTTACGAATAACCACGCATCCACTCGAAGTTGTCTATGAGGCTCCAGTAAGTATACGCGAACACGCTGCATTTGTCTCTGGTTATCGCTGCGTGGACGGCACGGAGGTATCTGGAAATTTAAGACAATTTTAATGTGAATCAAATCTCTCTACCGTAAACTACTTATAGGTATCAATTACCCTTATCGCATTTAGGTTCTCAAAACAAAAATAACTTTTAGTTGTCTACCTACAGGTACTGGAAAGATAAAAATAGGTGAGCAGCGATCATGCAAAGATTCAGCCTTTCGGCGATTGCAACTTACCCGTCTAAAGCCTGGTCCGTAAGCACGTAGAAATTTGTCCAATGACCCCAAGAATTTTGTCGCGACTGTGCGACGCGCGCCCGCAGTGAGTGTGCGAGCGCGACAGCAACATAATTACGCGCGAGCGATAAGGATGGGTATCTTGGGGTCATTGGACAAAATTCTACGTGCTCATGGACCAGGCTTTAGCCAGTAGAGTATAGGCCAAATTCTCCATTTGCCTCTGGTAAATGGAGCGTCCTGCTCTTGCAGTGGAGACTTAACTAACACCCGTATTCATAAACGATGCTTGCTTAAGTGAAGCAGCAACACTATGCGAAGTCAAACGCACAACGTTGAATATAGCTCTTTGATTGGTTCGTGTGTGTCAAGCCAGGCGTGTTCATCTCCGCGAGTTTACATCGAAAACAAAACACGCACGATGGCCCACCTACAGGATACTATTCGACAAGGCCTCACGTACGAGCGAGCATTGACTCACGCACGCGTATTCTTGTGTATGATGGAAAAAATAAAGAAAAAAATAATCTTTTCTTTATTTTTTCCACTATTTTTTACTTAACTATACTTAAATATAACACTATTTTTTATTTAACTGCCTAAATAATAATAAAAACACAGAATGTACTTTTTTAAGTTGCCTGAAGACACTGAAAGGTAAATAAGTAGTTAATATTTTTCATGATAATTCGTGCTAAATCATGTATTTTCTCCGCCATTTTCTGCAGTTTGGTACCTCACGTCACCGAAGTCAGCCCTATAGCTTCGGCGCAGTACCGATCACTGACGTTTGTCAACAAAATGGTGCTTGACTCTTGAGACAAACTAAATTACACCATATTGTTAATGACATTGAGCATACATTTTTTTAAATAGGTACCTTCGCGAAGTAAAACTTCTGTACGTACTTATTATTATTCTGTGGTCAAGCCGCCACTCAATTATTGTCTATGAATATGTTTTTAGGACTCTGTATGCGTCCACGCACACTGTGAGACCTTGATAATGTTTGTGAATACGGGTGTAAATGACCTAATGTTGATGATAAACTTACCCGTCAATATAGTTGATGCGTTCGATATCGGTAAGACCTGGCTCCGATGATATCCCATTCTCGGTGATCAATACTGGTGGGTTGTTATACGTGTTCTTCACCCAGTTGAGAACCTTACGCAGACCCCATGGCACTACCTGGAAAAGCATACGTAATCTGCCAATTTGTGCCTTATTACGTTAAATATTAACGTTTATCAAAATTAACTGCCGGAAGACCCAAGAGATGCGATATGGAGTGAGGAATTGCACACCATTACGGATTGGTGCAGAGGATGTGGAACGTGTCCACAATTTTACCTACCTCGGGAGCGTCGTGTCAGAGACTGGAGGTACCGAAGAGGACATCACTTCTCGCATTGCCAAGGCTAGAGCCACCTTCGCACAACTTCGCCCCGTATGGCTGTCACGGAAACTGACCCAAAGGGTCAAGATCAAAATTTTCGGGTCCAACGTTAAATCCGTGCTGCTCTATGGGTGTGAAACGTGGAAGGTCACCAAGGTCATCTCGCACCAGCTGCAGGTCTACGTCAACCGCTGCCTTTGCCGAATTCTCGGCATATACTGGCCTGAGAAAATCTCTAACGTCGAGCTATTGGAACGCTGCCACGAAATTCCGATCGACCAGCAGATCAAGCGCCGCAAGTGGAACTGGATTGGCCACACTCTCCGAAGGGATCCCGATTACATCCCCAAGCAGGCTCTGGATTGGAACCCCCAAGGAAAACGCAAACGTGGTCGCCCCAAGCAAACTTGGCGGCGCACTGTGGCAGACGAGGCGAAGAAGATCGGCAAGACTTGGAGCGAGATCAAACACATAGCTCAAGACCGAACGCGATGGAGGACTGTTGTGGACGCCCTCTGCCCCATCTAGGGGACATAGGACCATAAGTCACGTTAAATATAAGAGCGCTTTCACATTAGGGCGTTAGAAGCGCGGCAGCGGCGTTTTTGTAATGTGAAGGGAGGCATCAGCTGTCACATAGTATGAAATTTTCGGCAGCGCGTCTGTCGCGCGTTTGTCGCGCTGCTTAATCGCCTAAATGTGAAAGTGGCCTAAGTGACATCTCCAAATCGTCTGGCATAGCATGGGAATTGGCGAATATAGGCGAAATCCTCCATTTACCGCTGGTGATTTAGGTTCGTGCTCTACCTACTGGAGATTAATGACCTGATGCGATTTTTAATTGGAACATTATTTTACTCGTGCTGAAATTACAGATAAGAGAAATAACGTGCAAGCATTTTGATACAATGATGTCATAATACAATATTGTTGCATCATGTTGGTAAAATGATAACAAAAAGAGAGCTGAAAGGGCATTGTAATAATTACTCGTACAATAATTGTAAACAAGCGTATTCTCGACTATAATAAGAACAAAAAACAAAATTACTTTGTTAAAAAGAATCTAGACTTTAGCACGCTTTTACGCAAGTACAATATTGTTTAACATTCAAAAACTTACCCTCAACCAAGTCGAATTAGTCTTAGGCCACTCCTTCTTCTGCGTCAGAACGGACCCCATATCGTCATCAAACGACGGCACCGCCCCCAACTTAGTCTGTCTCATTGTCGCCAAGTACGTCGTATAATGGTTGAGACCGAGGAAGTCCGACGCTCCTTGTATGGTGTTGACCTCTTCGGAAGTGAAGTGGGGTAGGCGGGAACGCGCGAAGTTTTGACGTCGGGAGTTGGCATCGACACGCGCACGCATCACTGGCGGGTAGTCGCCTTGGGACGAGAATATTGGGTGCGCGAACCAGCCGAACTGAAATAATTATATCCTCTCATGTATACTTGGGCTTGGTTGCGCCACCTTATTTTGACCGTAACAGTTACAATAACCGGTGCTTTTTGTATGGAGTTTGACAGATTTTTGACGTTCGTCAAAGTCAGGGTAGGATGGTGCAGCTCAGCCTTGGTAATTAATGGTTTGTTTTTATTTGTATCTTTTCCCTCTTTGTATACCTAGTTATCTTAATAATTTTTATGTAACTCAGTAACCCACTTCCTGGTTGTTTAAACACTGTCCTGTGTTTTTTTTAATTAAATCCGTTTGAGGAATCACTGATCCTGATAATACAGTTTTTTACCTACTAGTTTCCAGTCCAAGTTTTTGTGACACTAAAAATTAAGACTAACCCTAGAGTAACGTAGTTTTACTAATTACTTTACAATGTAAATTACTGGGTTGTTTAAGTGAATAAATATTTATTATTTATTATTATTATAATTAAAGAATCTTATTAAGTGTGAAAGTTTTTCAGTGAAGATGTTACGATAAGTTGTGCGGGCAATCTTAATGCTGTTGCAACTTGTACAGTCAGGGTCAAATAGTTCGTGACACCCAATGTACCCAATGGAGATAAAAAATCCCCCGCGCAGACGCGTTAACAGTGTGTAGTGTGCCGCGCGTGTTTTCTATACAAACTGAGGTATTTGCATACAATGATTAAATGTGTCGTCCCGCGTACCGCGGCGGAGCGCGGCGCAGTGTGATAACCGCCTTACCATTTGTATTAATTGAATAAGGTTGTGTTGCCAACTTTCTATCCATTTACCTAACATCCTGTATAAGGTGGTTTAAAAAATATAGAGGAGAGTCTGAAGGGTCAGTTAAGGGTTTCATATTTGATATTGCTGAGACTGATAATAATGATGACTCAACTTACAAAGAACTGTCTTGTTGTCTCCGCAGCTATCTGGTCTTCCTTAGTCGTGGTGGCAGGTTCAATCCAGGCCAAATCCAGCGTGATGCCCATAAAACCTGCAGCAAAACAAATGTACCTTTATAAGTTAAGTTATAAAGTTGAAAATCGATTGCAGACTGGCAATAACGTAAATTTATTCAACCAAGCAAGGTTCTGGAGTGGAGGCCTCGTACCGGAAAGCGCAGCGTAAGACGTCCACCCATAAAGTGGACCGACGACCTCATAAAGGTAGCGGTAAGGCACTGGATGCAGGCAGCCAGCCACCAACCGGTTATTGTGGAAATCATTAGGGGAGGCCTATGTTCAGCAGCGGACGTCCTATGGCTGAAAATGATGAAGATGATTCTTTCCAAATGCTTTTGGAAGAAAGAAAGAAAGTATTTTGAATACATACTCTTTTGTTTCCTCTTAAATTCTTTCTCGAACATTCTATAGGTCTTCCCATGTGCCCTCAGGACAGTATGGGCGCACATGTAATCTTCAAACCCACTGGATCGGCCGCCTGGAGCGTCGTTGCCTCCATACCCGTCGTGGCAGAAGGTGAGAGGTTCGTTGAAGGTTATCCAGAAGCGGACTGAGTCTCCAAAGTGGTCTAGGAGCACCTAATAAAAGACTTTATTGTGTTAGTTAACGGACTATATTGAAGAATTTGAAGAGGACTTATGAGTCCAGCCAGCCAGAACGAACGATTTTTTGGCAACAAAAATACTGAAGAAATACTAAGATGACACCTTGGACGAATAGGTAAGTAAGTAGTAGGTAAGGCAAAGGTAAGGTCAATGAACACCAATCTAATGGGCGGCTATCAATTTTAGGATTCACTATTGTTTAGGACAATATTAACAAAATGGAGATATGGTTATAGGGATTCTAGGAAGAGTTTTAAGCCAATGACTACGAAATCCAAGTATGGCAACATCACAACGAGCATGGCTGGTTTTAGAATCGCGCTGACCGCTCGCTGATCGTCGGCGCTGACAAATCGAAATGTATAGCTAGTGGCAATCAAATACGGATCTTAGAAGTAAAGAATATTACCCTGGCATAATCCACAAAGTAGTCAGCAGTAATAGGGTTGGTCCACCCGCCCAGGTCTTGCAGCACTTGCGGCAGATCCCAGTGGTACATAGTGACCAGGGGCTCGATTCCGTTGCTGTGAAGCTCCGCAATCAGTTCCTTGTAGTATCTGATGCCGTCCTCGTTGATTTCACTGTAAGGTTATTGGTTATAAAGATCGGTTTTAACCAAATGCTTCATCATCTTCATTTCAGCCATAGGACGTCAACTGTTGAACATAGGCCTCCCCCAATGCTTTCCATGTTGATCGATTGGTAGCGGCCTGCGTCCAGCGCTTCCCTTCTACCTTTATGATGTCGTCGGTCCAAACTACCTATGGATATTAACAATGATAGTTACTTGCTAAGCCCCGAAGGCAGTATCCTCGGCCAGGACATGGAGAAGCGGTAGAAGGCCACGTTCAGGTCCTTCAGCAGAGCCACGTCGGTTTTGTACTGGTGGTAGGAGTCTGCAGCGACGTCGCCGTTGTTGTGGTCAAACACCCTCTCTGGGTGCTCATGGGTGTAGCGGTCCCAGATGCTCTCGCCTTTGCCTGGTGAGAGAATTAAAGGTATTTTATTTGCTTCTAATAAACTACCACGAGGAAGGTCTTGGCTTGGCATGTATCATACCCACAGATCACAGAAACTAAAGGGAGATGTGAAAAGGGGGCGGGGCCGGTGTCGCAGCAATATGCCCAAAAATAGAACATAGCTCGTGACAGCAGCGACGTCACTATGCAAACAGTTTACATTGCTTACGTAGCACTAAAGATTATTCGAACGTTGAGTACTGATACCGCAGTGGATAATGATCACATATTTTGATTATAGCCTGACCAGGAACATAAAAACCCTCGCCATGTTGCGGAAAACTAATGGTACTAATTTCTTTTAATGGCAACAGTAACTGAAAACTTCATTGACATATCACCTTGCATGTCAGTCTATTGCTGTCAAAGTGTAAACAAACTTTATTTTAAATGAGCGCAATTGGTTTTATGAATTAAATTGCTAAAATATTTTTATAGTCGTGAAAGAAAAGTGGTTCACAATGTGTTAAAGTATTTGTCGAAGAGAAATACTAAGGGTTCGGACAATATTTTCATTGAATAATGTTTCCGACAAAGGTTGTCAAATTGACTGACATGTTTATCGTATAGTACAGTCCACTATGAAAATTAGCTGTGGTTTGTTTTAACTACCTATTTTAAAAGGCCACGTTTCCGAGCCATAAGTTATCACTGGTAACACACATTGGTTATACACTCTAGTCTTCAGGCATTGAGGTATTTTGGACGATAAGATGTTGCGTAGTTTCCCGAACGCTGCCCAGCCGAGTTGGATTCGACGATTGACCTCTTTCTCGAAATTGGACCTACCTAGCTGGATCGTTTGTCCGAGGTAGACATACCTACTTGTCGACAATCTCGAGAATTGAGCTTCCAACTGAAACTGGTTAGGGCGCAACATGGACATTCGACATAAGCTTCGTTTTGTCCATGTTCATCCTCAGGCCTACCTGTTGGGAAAATCGATTAAAGTCTTCGAGCATTGTGCCAAGATCTTCCAACGATTCTGCCATGACCACAATATCGTCGGCAAACCGATGTTTACACAGTACCACGATGTACCAAACATTTAAACTTTCAAGTCTCTTACTTTAAAAACCGAGGACTGCAATACAAACTTCTAACCCCCTTTTTAACTCCCATAAGGTTTGAATTTTGCAAAATTTCGTTTTAGTGACTACCTACGTTCTAAAAGGAGGTGTATTCCACTTTGATCACCTGGCTTTGATCAGCCAGGTGATCAAAGTGGACTTACAGCGACAATTTAGTGTCCTTTGAATTCATTCTGTGCCTTTGATCACCCACGGATACGATGTCCTAGGTGAGCCGAGTGGACTCTAGTTAAATTATTATTTTAGTGTCCTTTGATCATCTACAAACAAATCACACCTCCTCTGAATAGTCACATGTCCAATTGTTATACCTACTACATATTTTGTTTTGTAACATTTTTGATATTTTCTAAAAACCGCAATAAACAAATTGGACATGTATGTGACAATTCAGAGGTATAATTTATTTATAGGTGATCAAAGAACACTAAAAAATAATTTAACTGGAGTCCACTTTGATCATCTTGGTGATCAAAGCCAGGTGATCAAAGTGGAATAGACCATTAACCCCTATGAGAACTCTTTTGAGACTTGTAGTTTCTGAGACTTCGTGATGAGTGAGTGAGTCACTTAGTCATTCAATGACCTTTCTTTCTACTCAAATTATACGTAGGTACCTCCTATAGTAATTATAATTAAAATCAAATAAGTAAGTACCTACCAACCTAAGTAATTAAAATAAAGACCCTACCAAAAAATTAACAAATTACATACAGAAAATAAAAACGAAGAAATTCTTATCCTATTTAACTACAATCGCCCACGCGCCCATCCCATTTGTCCGCCGCTGAACCGTACCCTAATATTCATCTCGGTAGATGGCGGCACATAGTAAGAATTTGCAAGGAAGTTTGTAAAAGTCACTAATTAACACTTTGATTTGCTCGTACCTTAATATTCATCTCGGTAGATGGCGGCACATAGTAAGAATTTGCAAGGAAGTTTGTAAAAGTCACTAATTAACACTTTTATTTGCTCGTTTAAACACAGTGAATGATTCAAATAGGTACATACAGTGAATGGTTTAATTACATAAAATATCTTTATTTATTAAATTTTCAAAATTAGGTATTTACGAACAGCGCTATTCATAGCATGTAATATTTAGTTACTAATTTACTAATGATGTCGATAGATGGCGTTTGACAGCTTTGCCTTCATGAATATTTACGTACCTCAAATATGTTTGTCAGGCGCAAGAAGATTTTAACCAATGACGATAGATGGCGCTTTTCCACGTCTTATGAAAATCCCAAATATTTTACGGGACCCTATTTTTTTCCAAAATAAAATTAGGCCTATGTTACTCGTGAGTTATGTAGCTTTCGAATGGTGAAAGAATTTTTAAAATCGGTCCAGTAGTTTTTGAGCCTATCCATTACAACTAAACAAACAAACAAACAAACAAACAAACAAACAAAGTTTTCCTCTTTATAATATTAGTGTAGATTAACCCTACACCTGACGCGTAAAATTGAAAGAGTAAACGGAACCATTACGTGACTGGCGTGATCTAAGTTTTTAGTCTAACCGATTTGACTTACACTTTCCGTTTCGTTTTCGTGTTTCTTCCGAATAGCTTTCTTTGTAACAACAGGCATAAAGATATTAAACCACTCGCTTTCTATATCACGTTTTTCCAACAAAAGGCAACACTAAATCTCGGTTCAGATAACAAGGCGAAAACGTTACGTAAATTTGATATCATAACAGTCATCTTTTGACCAGTCACCGGCTATAGGCGCTTTATTCGGTCGATACAACAAGACCTTGTTAGAGCAAGATAACGTCAGATCGTCGATAAAACCATTGTTTGTTGATACCGGTATTTATTTAAGTTAACAAAAGACGGTTTGAGAAATTAGAACAGTTGTTAATTCGCCTTGGATGCATATCTGGGTAATAATGAAGTTTGATATCATTATGTGACAATCGAGATATAAATAGTAGCCAATTAGAAACCATATTGGGATATTATGCTTTTGCTGTCAGTGCCACTAGATTTTTTTCTTAATTAAAATACTTCTACCTCTCTCTACTAACTTGGAAACTAATATTTAGTAGGTACAAATTTATAACCATGATTTCATAAGTAAATGACTAAAACTTCTCATCAACGAGTAGTATTTTATTGTTTATATTAACACTGATCCCTAAACCGAGGTCACGTGATCCCATCGCATCATAATTCCATGCATTTATACGACGCTAAATAAACTGTCGACGTAGCATCATCAGGCGAATTGAAAAGTGTCTAAAATATTTCGTGACGCGACGAAAACATGAAGCTGTCATTTTAACGTCCGATAGATGGCGTGTGAGCTAACGTAGATAAATCGGTCGGAAGTCTCCGGTACATTGCCTTCCCTAACGACCTGTATGGAATCAGTTTAGGGTTAAAGGTGATTTTGTTCGCCTTCTGTATGTGTGTCTTCACAGCGATAAGGTTTTTAACATAAAGTCGATACTTTTGCTGGAATTTCTTTTTGAGCGAATGGGGAAATATTTTATGGGAGTTTGCAAAATTATGTTTGATGTCATTGGTTTTTCATGTATGTGAATATTAAAAACGCTCGGACTTAAAGTTTATATCAAGTTAAGTCATGATTTCGAATTTCAAAGGTCATGATCTACTAAATAGTTTAAAAATAGGTATGTATTAGGTAAGTACCTATGTATTTTCATGCAATAACTTACATATTAGTTATTAAAAAGGTTAAAAGGACGCCACCGTATTAAATTAATAAATCTACCAATACCTATTATGCTTACAACGTGTTAAAAATGATGAATGTAGATAATCTAAAGATCTAATTATACGCAAGCCAAAATGAAAAATTAGAAATGTCTCTAATAAATCCAAAAACAGTTAACGTCAAAGATAAATTACACATAACTAAGTTTGCTCTACTTTCACACTCCTTAAGTCTGATGACATCATCAAAAATGCTATTAATTAGAAAGCCCCATACATTGTGCAGTGACAATGGACGTAGGATCGAAGATGTTAGGCCGTTATAACGCGTTACCTAGATTAATGTGCTATCGCATGTGAAGAGAGATCTTTGTGGGAACCACTTTCGGATATAGAGTGACGTGTGACACAAGGGCGCTAAAAATGACGAGCGTAGGAATTTGACTGAGTGAAAAATAACTAAACAATGAAACATGAAATGTGTTCATCATCAGTCTCTACTACATGAGGATAATCTCTTTAATTTTACCAGAGGCAAATTGCGAATTTGACCTAAATTCCACACGCTGTCTAGGTGAGTTGCGGATACCTAATTTTCCCTTTCTTTCCCTTATTTGCCTCTTATGACGTCCACGTAGGAGTGATCCTATTCATATCTATACAGGGTGTTAGGTAAATGGGTATATGAGCCGACACTAGCCTATGTTAACATATGCATATAAATGGTATGGTGAAGTCAGAAAATTGATATCATCATTTTAATTATTTTAATTTTCATACAAATCTGATTTTACAAATTTTATTTTGTATGAACATTAAAAAAATTAAAATGGAGATATCAATTTTCTGACTTCACCATACCATTTATATGCATATGTTAACATAGGCTAGTGTCGGCTCATAATATACCCATTTACCTAACACCCTGTATATAAAAAAAACAGTTGAATCTGTGTCACTGTCTCTTTACTCCTGCCATACACATTAATGTGCTGTGCTCCTTGATTTTGATAATACAAGTATAAGCCAGCTTGTTTTATTTAACAATACCTGATACTAATCCGTACAATAAACTACCACTTTCGTATAGAGTTAATGTTAGATGATAACCATCTAAAAACTATACTGAAAACCAACGTTTAAAACACTAGTTCACTAGAAATACCTATGGGCACTGCACATAATTATATGCATTATCCACATACCCGACCGGTGTGTATGAATTTATGAAAGTTAGGGAAAAAGTAGTAGAGATTTTTCATTACCTATTTGATAAGTACTGCTGAAAAGAATTACACATTGTGTCCATCACCTCGGAACCATTTCACTCAGGTGATATCATTCAAGTGAACTGAGTCGCCTAAAGCAGTCGTCTTTGTTCACCTAGGAATAAATTCATCCAGGTGAACAGATGCGACAAGTAAACAGCGACTTAAGATTGTCATCCTTCGCAACCGTGTGTCCGCATCCGTGTTATCGTCCTTTTGTCTCTGACACTCCCTTACTATTTGATTTATAGATTTGTGCGTTGACTGCTTGTCTTGGCTTATTAATGAATTTATTTTAACGCTAATGAACAAAATACGTTCGGGACAAGTCGAACCAATTTATCTGGATCCCAAATGAAGTGTTATTTTAGGCTTATAATTAACTTCGGATTTCATTTGTGCACTTGTTCGTTTTAACTTTGTAAAGTCAATTTAGCTTGGATTATTCTTCAACAATCTTGGAACAGAAATAACCGATGAAATGTAAACTCTATTGGAACGTCTAGATTTCTTACAAGAATAACACTGGAATGGAACTCGACACTTTTACGTTGGCAGTTACGAACAAGATCTTATTTTCTTGATAGAAATCCAATAAGAGAAAATCATAATGAAATTGGGTCCCCATAGTGCTTGGAGCTTTTTGTGATGCTGTTCTGGTGTTAACAATCAATAGTTTTACTATTCTGTTGATAAAAAGTGTGAATACTATTCACTACTAAAGTCAATTATCTATACTTCTATACTAATAATAAACAGCTGAAGAGTTTGTTAGTTTGGCTGAACGCCCTTATCTCAAGAACTACTGGTACGATTTGAAAAATTTTTTTTTATCCACAACGAGGAAGCTCTTGGCCTGTATCTCACCTGATGGTAAGTGACGATCAGGCCGAAGATGGAAGCGAGAGTTTTTAGTGTTGGATAGCCCATTTATTGAGAAAGGCTGTAAGATATAATAATATTATCATACTACGACCATTACGGGCAGGGAATCAATGAAAAATGTTGCAAAAACGAGAGAAATATTCAAACTATTTTCACGCGTACGTAGTCGGGAGCACAGGAAGGTTTGAAACGTTATGTAATTCCTAATTCATTTTAACAGTGGTTCAATTGATGTTATATTTGATTGATTGAATTGATTTATTATAGATGCATAATAAAGATATTAAGTATTTTTCTTACCACACGCAAAGAAAAAAGTTTAAAAAAAATAACTAGCTAGGCTTACAAACAGCACGGAAAGGAAGTATAAATAATAAGTTGCATACTAACTACATTCGCCAGGTGATTGCGAATACCAGTAGGACATCCTTTTCCCCGGGCTATGTGTAGGACTATTGTTATCTAGCAGGTGTTTATGCCTGTCACAACACGTGTGTAGTCACCATCTGAAACAAAATGCTAACATTAAAAATGCTATATTAACTCTGACTGTCTATTTGCTTGTTTTTACATTTTAAAGTCAAATTAGATTTATTTTTAAGTATAGATAGATAAAGCCTACTTTTTGTGGTAATTGTTGTAGGGGGTGAAATTAGGGGATGAAATTTTATATCCATCATTTCTTAAGCCTAGATATGAAAATGATTTAAGTTTGTGTTTTTGGCAATGAGTGCTTCAGATTTTACATCATTTTTTTTGCTGTATTCTTGATCGCGGGATGAACTACACTACAAGTGAATATTCAATGAGACTAACCAGAATCCAAGCAAGCAAAGCCCTAGGCTCAATCTAGTTGCAGCAAGATATAATATCCTTAGCCCATTGAGTTCAAATTGTACAAACCTAGCAAAACATAGCAAGTAGTCCCAAAATAGTAGACGTCTCTATCAATTCTAACCTATAGTCACTAGTGACATAAATGAAAGTAGCAAAAAGAACCAAAGAAGAAATAAAACAGTTTCTCTGTGGACCGTTGTTTCATTCTACGTCTATTGCAACGAAACCCATTCAGAAGGCTTTTTACTAACGCTCCAGAGCATAATTAACATCCTCTTCGTTGAATGAGAGCTGCAGTTTGCGTGTTGGTGGCAAGAATGATACTGGTATTATGTACTTGAAACAGTGGATTTGAGGTGAAACGTTGTGTTTGCAAGGAATTACATTCGCAAGAACATTTATGGGAATTTAAACAAACATTTACATCATGATATACCTAAGGTGTTGGAAAAGAAAGATTTTTTAAAGTGGTATATTTTAAAAATATGAATCATGTACTAAGTTAGTGTAAGAATCGTGACAAAAGTAGTACTTATAAAATTATTTCTAGATTGGTTAGGACATTGCAGACTCGACTTATCCTAGTGTTCTTATAAGAAACATTATTACGTGCTAAGAGTACGCAATACGCCTTCGAACTGAAAAAGGCGTGTCATAATTATGAGGTTTATGTCATAAAAACTAACGTTAGAAGTAGTTTAACGTTTTTCTTTTTCTTATTCACCGCAAGCAGACGAATAAAGTACAAGTCTTACATAAGAGGTAATTATCTCTACAGAAAGTCCCCATTCTGGCACTCGTCCAAACACTAGGATCGGCTGTGTATTACGAGTACTTCATAACATTAACAGTAACAACCAAACGCGCTTAATCAAAACGCTGCCAGTCATAAAATACAAGTCGCGCAATTATTTATTCGCCAAGTCCTTTGAAGAGAATTTCAGTCTACACGTACGTGTGAGAGAATGCAAGCAAATTCAATTCTTGGCACAGAACCATCCACCCAAGGAAGATTTAGAGTTCATTCCGGACCGTAAGTTATTTGCCCATGAACATCTGGAGCTACCGATTTTAGATTGAAATTGTTACCTCATGGAATGAAATTGAAAATTTAATTTCGGCTATTGTGCCGATCGCGGCTGATTAAAGATGGCTGTTATTGGTGTTTAGGTTGGGATTGTTGATAAGAATATTTCTACTTCTAGTTCTTTCAAGATTCAATTTGTAAAATGTGCCCAATATTCTATTTGGCAAGTTTTTTGAAAGGTTTTCCTTGTTTCCGTCATCTATCGTTAGGATAGGAGAGATTTATCTATTTTATATGCTTCATGATGCGTAACAAAATTCACCTTGTCAAGACACCATGATAGGTGTAGTCTTACTTACCTTGTCATACTACATTATTATTTCCTATTACGTAAACCTTGTCATACCATTTCGCAAAATCCCAGTAAAACATTTTAGCGTTGAAATATTATGGCAACAGAATGTGGGTGAAAGCTAAGCGGTTTCCGGACGAAGTTTCGACCGGAGTCGACTGAACCGACTAAAGACAGATTTCCCTGGAGCAATTATTGAAACAATAAACCTAAAATTGCAGCGTCCCTTAACTGGCGCGGTCACCGATCCCGACTTTCCACCAATTACGGCTTCCTCACTGCGACCTACTTTGCTGAATAAGAATTCATTAAGAGCCATTCACGTTATCACAATATGACTGTTAGAGCTGCATTCAATTTTTAATTAATCTCGAAGTAAAGAGCCAAAAAGCAAAAAAGCTTCAGTAGCTTCCACGAATGAAGTCTTTGATGTTCCCATTTTATTGCAAGGATTGAGGACTATTTATGTCTGGTTTTCTGGAATTTGTACGCGGGCTTGGGAAGTGGTGACGCTTGTTAGGTAAAATCAGCAAAGCGTCAAAGGTTTAGTAATAAGCGCGTGACCGACGCTTTGCATATAATGAAGGGAAGAAAGCAAGATCGAGCGTAAATCATGCTGGAACACCTAGCTTAATTTATAGTCTCGCTCCACGAGCTACTAGATAAGATGCACTTGTCTTGTGTTATGTATGAATTAGTAGTGAATTTATTCCCCTACTGTGGAAATTCAAAACTTGACTTGAGAAGGGGAAATAAATTGAGATAAAAGCATGACTTATGTCTTCATCTACTATGTAGATTACCTTGATTTATCTTTGAACAGAGTTTTGCAGAATTTTCAATGCGTAACCATAATGGCTAACCAAATATGTAAAATTTTTGGACTTAAAGGTACTTACTTTTTTTAATTTCAAAGCCCGTTTTGCAATCTTTGTACTGGACAATTAACTTGACACATTCCTTTTAAAAATACCTGGTAAAGCAGCTCTAAGAATAAGTATTAAAAAACTATAAAGCTATCTTTTTTCTCAAACTACGAAGCACGACCGACCATCGACCCACTAAAAGTGCAAACACAAAAGTAATCCACACAAACAGGGTGAGAACCATCAGAGTGGTTTTTCGTAAGTATTATGTGCCTATTTAAAAAAAAACCTGATAAAGCGGCTCTTAAGTATTTTAAATTAAAAAAACTAAAGCCACCTTTGCTCTAACACCAGTCCAAAGTGCGTCCGACCATCGACCCACTAAAAGTGCAAACTCAAAAGTAATGACCACTACAAACAAGTGAGAACCAAGAGTGGTTTGTCGTAACAAATTGCGCGCGTAGGAGCGGAGATGCCGTGTATTGAACTTGAGTTAATCGCATAACTTCACTTATCTGCCACTGCGCAGCTACCGGTTCCGCGGGTACAGTCGGCCACAGAGGGTGTCGGGTTTCAAATTGTCTAAGGATATTTAAAAAAAAAAAAAAAATTGGTAGTTGGTACCTATTGATAGAAAACTACTACAATATTTAGTGAGTCAGTATTGAAATATATTGTAGTAGTTTTCTATATTTATTACACTGAAAAAAAAAAATGTTTGGTTACCGCTTACACAAGAAAAGTGACCACTGAACACTGGTTATGAGGAACAAAATGTTGTGTAAATTAAACAAATAATTCTGTACTTAGTGAGCTAGACTTAGTTTGGTTATAGTTAACACTTAGTTCGGTGGTCACTTTTGTTGTGTAAGCAGTAACCAAACATTTTTTTCAGTGTACTATCAGTAGATTGTATCTCAGTGATTTACACAGTGTTTCATACGATTACGCCCGTATTCACAAACGATACTTGCTTAAGTGAAGCAGAAATTTGAACAGCGTTGAATAGAGCTCTGTCATTGGTGTGTGTTACCCTGTGCGTCCACGCGCACTATGAGACTTTATAGTATGTTTGAGAATTCGAGCGTGAAAATGTGTTTAGGAAGTCATTAAGATGGTATAAAATTTTAAACTGATGGATTTTTGCAGATAGTGTCTATTAACCTATAATTTTGTTAAGGAAATGAAATTTTTGATGTATATCTATTCTTACAATATCATCATCATTTCAGCCATAAGGCATCTCACAAGATTTCCACGTTTGCTAGTTGGAAGCGGCCTGCACCCAGTGCCTACACCGTTACAATGCCCATCTTGTTGGAGAATGTCCTCTCTTCTTTAAGCGATAAAAATCCTTCTGCACATTGATGAAATAGCTCAGACGAATCCACGCTCTAAAACTAGTTCTACATTTCTGTTCGTGACTGTAGGCTATTTATGGGTGGTAAAATTTAATAAGTGTTGTAAAGTTTAAATCCATGTGATACTTTTATGTTTAGTTTTAATTGGATGTGTCTCTGTTGGTAATGTTCGTTTGTTACCTGTTTTCATTCTGGATCAGTCATAAACATTTTAATGTTATGGGCACGATTCTTCAGAATTGATTCATTAAGTTAGATTATTTTATTAGATTTACAATTAGCATAGGCAGTTTTAAAGAAAAATACCTACGTTGCTGTTTAAAAAAGTTGAAATTTTCTAGATGAGTTTGTTCAAACCCCTTTGCTCGTATTCACTTGTATCTGTGTTGTTCACAGAACATATAAAGAGTATTCTATGTTCTGTGGTCTTGTTGGTTGTCCTACATAAATAAAATATTATAATGTTATTGATATTAATTCAGTTGAACAACTAAAAAAATAAATGAGACAAAATAAAAATTGTTACGTATTCAAATTCGCATCGTTTCTATTACTTAAGTGTTTACGTACGTATGTAACATTTATATAGAGTTACAGAGCGCAATTATTAAAAATTCTTAAACACAACTAAAGTTCGTTAAAAGATTTTTCAAAAAGTTCTGCCTGACTGTACCTTCACATGCTAACATCGTCTCATCTCAAGCCCGAGTGCGAGCGTAGATGAACGCTCAGATATTTACTTTTTATTTATTGACATTTTCTAATGTGCCTCCTCACCCATTCATCATTCGGTACCAGAGATCCTGATAACACCTCATTGTTTGCGGTACAGCTAATGGATTATTGATAAAACACGTGGGTGTTCCTAATCTCGCGACGGAAAATCTACAGCGGACCAAAATATACAGGGTGACATTGAAATTGTTTGATGAAATTAAGCCTTTGACGGGTAATCTACCGCTAGGCGTTTGAAGATTTGATTGTGTACGTTGATCTCTTTGCTAAAAAAACTCGGCGTTGCTTTTGGCATTGTGTCGTGGAATTTATTTTTTGTATATTTTATTATAAATTTTCATAAGCGACCCTTTTAGACCTAGTCAAACTTGATTTAAGTATTGATAAATAAAATAGATGAAAAAAACATACTCAATGGTTGATAATAACACAAAACTGTTATTAGACTTTAAAAGCCGGCAAGGCATTTGACATGGCTCCAAACTGGCTACTTCATCCTCAAAGCCGAAAGTTTAACCCTACTACAAACTACTGGATCACAGAAGCGGCATTTTAATCCAACTTCAACCACGAATCACGGAAACAGCATTTGAATCATAAACAATTCCGATTTCACCCTGTATTGCGGCAATACTTCATCAATGAACGATTGCACCCAGATATTAAGTGGACGCAATTTATCGACGCCTAAATTTAGAAAATTTGATATCGTGTCTGCTCTTTAAGCCGGTAACAGTAACTCTAGAACGCGTACGAAAACATTAGTCAACGTAACGACAACGGTTTCTGAGATTAGCCTACCGAGCTTTAGGCCCGTATTCATATGTTCTACTTCATATGAGTTTGGTTTGTGTAGAGAAGATACGAGAGCTAAAAAATTGTTTGACAAACGAACTGCTTTATACATTTTGTTCGAGCATTATCTACTTACAACAAATAAGGGTTTTTGTTCAGATTCGTAGGCTAGTGATAATAAATTTTAATTACATTAAAATAAATTTAGATTAATAAATACGTAGTGGAAATCGAGGAGAGTTGTTAGCTCGTTTATTATAGGTGTAAAGAAATCGACTTTGTTTCAATAAAATTCATTTGTATTATATCTCTCCTCGGTCTCTCCTAAGAGTAGGCGCCCATCGTTGATTTTTCATCGGCCGATAGTTTAGTCGGGCAGTTGATCAATATGGGCATGTATGGGAGTGCGCACACTACGCCAATTCGATTTGGCCAATTCTTCATACAATTTAAAATCGGAGACAACTATCGGCCAACTAAAAATCAACGGTGTGCGCCTACTCTAAAACTGACTTTAATTGTATTTACATAACTAGTATAGTTGGTATGGTATTCAAGCTTATCAGCTGTGTTGCTACACCAGGTACTCAATTGTTGGAGCAGATTATAAATGCGGGTGCAATAGGCAATTTGTAATTTTCCAAGCGTAGATTTATAACGAGTCAAAGGTGAGAATTCGTATATGAAAAATGCTGTAACAGATAAAACTGGGTGGATTAATCTTCGAATCGATAATGTGAGAGACATCGCAGTTTACAGTTACGCACCGTAATACGTTCCTAATCAAATTATGGTTTTTCACATAATCTATGCATTAAAAACCGATTGGAAATCTAAAGGCGTTAAGCGGCCCATTCATTTAACGAATTTTAGAGATAATATTAAATAATTGCCAATAAAAACTAATGGAGTAAAAATAAGAAAATAAGGAACTGACTTACTGATAAAGTTCCGGAGATAAATAATAAATATCCAGTAGTCTAGTACACTAAAAATAAAAAATAACCATCAAGCTGTCAAATGGGATAATAAAGAATCTTTTTTTTCTTATTAGAACAAGATAATATTTACTATTTTATGATATCCGTTAGCGATCAAACTGTAATTAACAACAAAAACGTGTGAATAAAAAATATTGCCTCCTTTAATTCAATCGCTAATAACTTTAAACTCGTCAGCTTGAAACAGCTTAATTAATAAGTAAGCCTAGGAAAACAAACCGCACCTATAATTAAGTCGAAATTAATTTAAGAGATTATTATTGTGAGGTTGAGCGTTTGCTATACCTCCGGAAGCAATAATGTTTTATGTATAACTATACTGAAATTTAATATTCGGTGTGTACGAGAAGTACCTATGAAACTATTTTGAGTAATTATTAATTAATTAATTTTGCTAGAAAAACCGATTACTGTGGCTCATAGGATAAATAAATTGCCATCCTACAAAAAGCTCCTTGCTTGTATCAGTAAATGAAATAAATGTCTTCATTGGAAGTTTTTTGATACCGTTATTATATTAAATTAAAATAGTAGGTACTTACCTAGTCTACACTAATACATATTTTAAACAGAAATGATTTGGTTCTTTGTTATTTGTTTATATTAAATAGGCTCCGAAACTACTGGACCGATTTTAAAAATTCTTCCACTATTAGAATCCTACATTAGTTCTGATTTAACATATTCGGTACGGAGTTCGCCGGGTCAGCTAGTAATAATGTCTGTCTGTACCAAAGCCGCAACGCACATCAACTTTGTGCTTTCCCATACCGTTGCCAACAAATTCTAAATTGATTTAAAGGGCGCTCAACTTACTTTAACTTTATCGGCTCTAGTGTTGTTGTTTTCAACTTACAACAACCAATTAGTACTGTAAAAGTTTTTCTTTGTTGTTCTTTATTATTACAGTTATTGTTTCTAGAACAGTTAAGTCAACTAAGTCGCTCTAGTTTCTCTTTAACAACATCATTAACTAGATTGTTATTTCTAGTCTGTGTTATTGTTAACTGATGATTGATCCAACTAAGGGCCAAAAAAATTAAATTTTTAATTAGACACGAAGAAAACAATTACAAGTATAGTTACAGCATATCAAGTCTAATAATGTTATAAGTTGTAACAAGTACAATTTTGCGACAATAATACTTATTTCTCTGATTCAACTGCATTCGCAGGGGAGACCGAGGAGAGTAATTGTAACAGAGGTGGGTTGTGGTAAAGACAATTTCTATATTTATTTGTCGAGCTAGGAACTTCGCGAATTCATAGGCGTAGAGAAATCAACTTTGTGACAACTGAGGAGAGCCCAGTCTCACCTACATATAGTTAACAAATCTCAAATATCTTACTGTACTATTTCAAAATTAAAAGACTCGTCTTATAAACGATGACAAAACAAAGTCTTCAGAATCAATTACCACAGGATGTGTACTGGACAATCAAACGAAGGCGACGATCCGGACCGTTGGACGTAATGGACTAAAACTCCATTAATTAAGCGTGCCGACTTAAATACACACTAAAAACTAACTTTAAAAGAAAATTTTACGGTGAATTAAGACATCCGTTTACAAAGTATGATAGCAGGAGGGAGGGACGGAGAGTTGGATCCTCACGATTTAAAATGGTCTAATTTGATACTTAGGAGAGAAAGGAATACGCAATAAAATACTTTGCTTGACAGCAAGCAAGTTGCAACCAAATATTGTTTTTCACAGCCAGGATGACAAATCATTAATGATTAATGACATAAATAAAAAAAATCAGAGGTTAAAAAGAACAGCGACTCTTGTAAATAATATAAAAAACTGCAGAGTACTTTTATTTCTGGAACTACTCTGCAGATTTTTTTTGCAGTTTTCAAAATTTTATTTGATAATGAATATTATTTTATTTCATTTCTGAAATATCCATTACTATAAAATAAATCTAAACTCTTTACTTCCTTAACTCTACCTGTAGTAAATACTTATAAGACTGATGCTATTTTCATTCTTTCATCACACTTTAGTTTTATCAACTAAAAGATGCATAGAACTGTAAGATAATTCTAATTGTAAGCGCTTACTTACGCGGAGCTCGCATGAATGTTATTCGAAGCATTACTGAGCATTCATCAACTAAGCCCATCGTATTACGTAGGTAGCCAGTGCTTATAATAAGTTATGAGAGCTCATAAGCTACTTTTATAGATGACTACTATATTCTTATCAATAAAAATCTCCGTATGAAGAATGGTGAGGTCCTACCCAGTGTTACATCGTTAAGATTTTATCCCTTGCTCAACGTGAACTAATCTGTGTGCGACGTACCCACACAATGGAAAGGGTTGTATAATGGGACATTTTTTACAATTTTATTTGTGTGAGACCCCAAAGGACTTGACGGTGTCGTGTTCTATGACAGATTGATCGTTACAAAAAATGTTAAAATGTCTTACGATTTTTTTTAGCTTTTATTGGATTTACTTTTTTTAAAATTACCATACGAATGTGTTTTATTAAAATTTCGATATTTATTAATTCTTAGTCTTCAAGAGTTGATATTTTTCATTTTTCTTACAAATAAATTATTCTAATAATACTAAATATTATTATTTAAAAAATAATTTTATATGATAATTCATTTAAGTTGTTTTAAGATTATCAAGTGAAGTAAGTTCTCGAACTTAATAATAATGTCTTGATCATAATAATATTAACGTTAATCAAATAATGATTAATTTTAGTGAAACGTGTTAGATGTCATTTCAAAAATAAGAAGCATGACTCGAAATAGCTAAGTGTATAAACAAATTGACAGCACACCTTGTTTGTGTAGTGCCACACGCACCGCATGGACCTCTTAACATCGGAACAGCTATAGCTAATTTAGGTAGCATTGTGAACCTCACAAGAGGCGCGTCTGAATGAGATTATCACGAGGAGAACCCGTTGGGAGTCATTGGTCATAAATCATATCCCATAATACCACTGACAATAACCTCTTTCTTTCACATCGCTTCCTAGACGAAATCCACCACATGATAACGAACCTTACGATCATAATTATAAAGAAGATATTCCAAAGTAGTAATCAATAGATGAAGCAAAAGGTAAGTATCGTTAAAATGACAGGCGGACTTAATATTCCGTTTGATCGGACCAATTGTTGGTATTGTGTTTACAGACGGTTTTGTGAAAACGAAGAAAGAATGCGTAGTGTGTATTACGAGAACTTGGAGGACATGCATCAATCAATCCCGACGTTCAGTCGTTTTCGGCTAATCCAACGATTTTAAGTTTCTTTGACCGATGGGAAATTATTGTAATAAGGTGGACTGTCCATTACGTGTCATTGCTTTTTGCGCCGGTCCACTCCGACGCAATAACAAGTGAAATATTTTTTATACCGTTATACAGAAAGGTTAATTTCGTTGATCCCAAGTAAACGATGAACTTGACGTTGATTTTATATTAAATTCAAAAGTTTTTTTGATTGAAAATATTGATGCTGTCTGTAATTTTCAATCAGTAATTTTAACAATGCCGTTATGTGGCATGTTTTGATATTTGTACCTTAATTGGAAAATACTTATCTTTAGTCTTTCATTTTTTGTTAACGTGCCTTAGTTTCGGCACAATGTAAAAAGTATTGCAACACAAGTCTTACATGTTAATTAAAATCCGAGCCATCAAAGGGATTCGATACTGAATCCTTCATCACATGACTCTTTTTATTTTCATGTCCAAACTAAATTGGAATTCGTGTACGCATTGTGGCCGGGGAATTAGATCCTCCACATTCAAAACCCCACTATCCTATTGAGATCTCTCGGAAGGGAACTGGATCTGATAAGGTAGATCGTCGATACGGCCCTTTTTCCTTGCGCGACACCTTTGTCATGACAAAGCCCCTGTTTGGTCTGAACTGTGGCATCTGAATAGGCTTGCAATAACGCGTCCTGGCCAAAAGCTCGCATCCCGCTAGATCGGCCGCAGATACACTCCCTTCCAAAGATTTATTAATCTCTCTCTTAGCTGGAACAATGAGCGCTTGGTAGGCACCTGGCTTTTTTTTTCTCGACACTCGAGTGCGCTTGAGACGTATTCAGTTTTTGCTCGGCGTTCGAGTGAGGTAAGTGGGGCCTAGAGAGTGATTGAGGCTACTTTAAGAATTCCCCCGTCTGTAGACGGTGTAATTTTATGTAATAGTTGTTTCGACTTTACTATGTGACCTTCGAAACTTTCATGTTAGTAATAACTATTTGTCACTAAGTTGAATAGTTTCAAATTGTTTTAGGAATAGCTCGTTTCTTGACTTTGACTGTGTTAAATTTTAATGTTTCTATTGCCCGATGATGGGAATGAACTCACGTTTTCTTTTGTTTGCTATGATATTAATGTTTCACGCCCTTCCCAGAATATAATCCATTGCATCTCCGAATCCGTCGGCCGATCAAGTTACGCGTTTAATTTGTCTAGATCTCGTGTTAAAGGACGGGTGCAATAAATAATGTTTTTTATCTTGACATCATTGCTCTAGGCAGAAATTCTTACACGTCCATTCGCTGAACCAACACTTTACTTTTATTTTTTACACGTTATCTGTTAAGACTATATTTCTGGAAAGAATTAACGTTTTCTTGACCTTTGTTTAAACTAACATTATCATTGTTAAGCTTATCAGGTGTATAAACTATGACCTGACCAGTGACTACATGTACATTTTTGAATGAATTTTGATTTAAATGACTATTATTTTGAACATCAAGCTTTTACTTTAAAAGCCAAACCAATTAAACCCTCCGAAAGTAATTTATTGGGTGTTTTTGAATGGGGCAATCATTTTATAATGCCGGGGGTTATAAAAATGATAAACTACTAGCATTGTCAGTTATTTTAGAAGAACCCAAACATGCCGTGTACAATGAAGGCGAAATGTGTGCGTTTTATGATCTAACAATGCCATCAGCTGCATCGGTCGATGCCATCTTGATAACGAACCCACATTTTGGCAAATATCTCGCCGCGGGATGCCGTCACAATATTTTAGTATCTACGACTGTATCTATCTGGTGGGCTTTGTCGTTTTTTTCACAATTCACTAGCAAGATGTGAGCGCCATCAAACGACGAACCTTTTATATAAATTGCCACTAGAATTTACTACTTAATCACAAAACTTTAAGGCTAGGATGAATGATGATATACAATTAATAACAACGATGATATACAATTAATTCAATAATCCATTATTGCATAATTTCGAACTATTTTAATTTCTTCTGTAAGTATGACTAAAATTTATATTTAAATATGTTTTTTTTGCCATTATAATTGTATATTGATAGAAACTTCAATACATTTTTTTTTCAGCTGTAAAACGAGAGTCGATGAGAAATTTCATCCTAGCTATAAAGCTATATTTAGGCGCCCAAGTTTCGTTGTAAAAAAACGCATAATTTACGTAACCCAAAACTTTGTACCGTGTTTTGATCACTCCCCTTGTTCCCAGAACGTTGCACAAAAGGGAAGTGGAATCACTCGAAAAACTACGGTTTGGTCCCAAACCTCAATCTTTTGTATATTATATTAAACCGCCCTTTCTCAAATTTATTGTCAAAGAATGATATGATGTCTTTATGTCTTGCTTCCATTGTGGGACACTTATCTGATCGTCTACCGTATTATTTATAATGGTTTCGGATGTGGCATTACTGTTTGAATCTTGAATGTCGTCTTATTACTGCAGTGATATTTTTTGGTTAACTAGAAAAGAATCCAACCATAATAGCAATTTTATTCGATTTAGCAAGAAAATTGAATTACGTGTTGTATTGACGTGTATTGAATTTTTTTATACGACCTCACCAAAGCAGTTTTACAATGACAATAATTTTAGCACCTCCACCGTCGAGGCGTTAAAATGACATGTATTTGTGTTGTGGATGTAACATAGCACCATAAACCTAGGTTTACATCGTTCAGTCTTCGCTAAAATCTATTCAGACCTCGTCTTACTCCTTCCCATTTCTTCAGTCGTAATAATACTAATGAAACAGCTAAATCAACATTACCCATTATCTGTATCATTGCTAGCTCTGTGTATTATTATATTCCGTCAAATCTAATCATTTATTAATTCAAGTTTAACAAAATGGCTAACCATCTCTTTAACCTTGTCACTATTTCAGGGAAGAGACGAAACTATTTCCATAAGGCCGACCCCAAGTTATGCAATTAACGTCACAGTAGCCGAGGACCCTGTTTTTTGCTGTGCCCCGACTTCTTCGATAAAGCTATAAAATACTTTTTCCACTCAGATGTAATCTCATCTCGGGATGTCATAGCGAGAGAAATATGAAGTAGAATTTCGTCTGCGAACTTTCGAAGATATTATATTGGAGCACTAGGGATGATGTCTGTTACAATCAAAACGTCTATTGAAGGAATAGTAAATATGGCTGTTTTGCCTTATGAATACAATCTAAGGAGATCATAACCAATCATAGGAAAAGATAGGAAGTAATGATGTCAAAACTTTTGTAAGATTTCTTGTGTTCTAAGAAATGACAAAAGACCTGAATTATAAGATTACCTTACTACATTACCCAGTTTAAAACAAAAGCCAACTTTAGCGACAGGCAAATGAAAAGACCCGAAGTAAGTTAACTTTGCATTTTCTCTTGCGGTAGTTAAGTTGGCTAAATGGTTATTTTAAACTAAGCTTCCTAGAGCTTGCTTCGTTCACGTTATTGCAGACGGCGCGATATTGCATTTAGCACGTCACCAATGTTTAAGAATGGTATAGATTTATTTAAGCATCAATGCTAATTATATTATCTTATTGCTAGGACTGCCTCTCCAGGCTTTATGGCCAGCGTGGTGAGTGTAGGCCATCAACCTCTGCTAAATTGAGAGCTCATGCACTGGAGACCAAGAAAATGACCTGGTGACGATGACTGTCGTGGAGACTAAGTAATAAAGGTGACCTGATGACGATGATTGCTCTGACTACTCTTAAAACAACAGCTAGGAAGAATTATAGCAACAGAATACATGGCAGTCCCGAGTTAGACGAAAGACTGTAAGAGCCAAATCATTCGCTTAATTCCTACAGCAATCTTGATTACATGAGTTACGATTGCCAAGACGTGATCTCCATTCGAGAACCTGTTTACTACTTGGAGGTTTGATAACCACTAATTATCTAATCAAACGTAGTGTTGTGGAAACGTGCCCGTAGAATATAGTCCAAACCGATCGGGTAAATTATAAGTCCGAAGCTTTTAAGCCACAGATAGGAATTATTAGGAACCGGTTAGTGCTTGCTTGTGTAAGTAGTGATGTTCTAGGTTGTCTGGATTTCACATTACTCACTATTTTAAAACCTGGAAGACAGGTGAGAAGTAAGAAGGAAAAAGGTTAGTCATTAACTTACGTGATCATTCGGGGCCGGCGTTTTCTTGGAGAGGCCTGTGTCCAGCTTTGCAGATTGCTAGATACTGATGACGATTCCGCTGTTTGACTCAACTAATTCAAAACCCAGCGATTCTTCTTCTTCTCAGTGCAGTCGACTCCAATCAGCAAGATATTAATTCTGAAAAAAAGAGGTTGCTGTTATCTCATAGAATAATATGCTGATTAAAACAGTTCTAGAATTTTCTGTCGGATCTAAGATGAAATGAAAATTTGAAAGCGGTTTCCATTACAAAAGCATTGCAAGAAGTGGAATTTTAATTAGGTGATAAAGAACATAATATGAAAATCTTCACATCACTATTTTAACCACCACTGAATTGAACAGTTCATCTGAGACTTAACGCTGTGTTAAAACGGGGCTTATCTAGTTTATGTCTGCATAAGAATTTACCCAGAGCCGAGATTTCAAGTTACTATTTTTGTATTATTTTTTTCTACGGAAGCCAAACTCTTTCTCTACACGGGGACTTTTATTCTAAGCAATGTCCTCTCGCTTTTATCTTGGCTCAAAAGGAAAAAAATAATAATGATTCTTAGAGTAGGCCGATAGTTTAGTCGGGCTGTTGATCAATATGGGCATGTATGGGAGTGCGCACACTACGCCGATTCGATTTGGCCGATTCTTCATACAATTTAAAATCGGGCACAACTATCGGCCAACTAAAAATCAAAGGTGTGCGCCTACTCTTAATCTTATGTTGAAGGCAAAAAATTCAAAATTCATTGGCGGAAATTCTAAATCATATAGTAGATTCGCCTTTAATTGCTACTAAAATTATTTTCAAATTACTCAAATAACGTCGAGAATTAAATATAGCACTTGAAAGCGATATTAGTTTAATTTTGTACGTTCATTTATAATTATCTCATGACCTATTTTAGTATGACTTGCTAATAATAAGTAAGGTATTTAATAAGTCGTATTCGGGTTCTCACAGTTTTCACTTTCATTTTGTCATTGAAACACTAATCTTTCATTTACGAAAGTTGCTATTTTAATAAGACATTACGATTTCACATAATTTTTTTGCCTACTTAAAACTATGATGTGATAAATTTCACATCTGTACTCTTTTCCAATTATGACGATATGATTTGGATATTTTATTACATAAAAATAAGTTCCATAAGTCGGAAATTCGGAATACAGTTCAAATTGACCTTTTGGATTTGCTTTCAGAAATGACTACTCGTATACGACGATAATTAGTCACGCTTACAATTCATGCGTCTCTAGTGCCATCGAGCTAACGGACTATTATAAAAATTAACTGTAACCATCCAGCGATTGTAAGGATGCAAATACTTCCACCTACCCTCCATCCCGTTAATCCTTCAAAGTTTATAGATTTTGCTCCACCAGGACCTGATCAGCATAAGCAGTGCATTACTGTCGCCTTTACGCTTTGTATTTCAACGTGTATCAGTATTATGAATACCAGCCATAACTATGAGGAATCACAAATCTACAGTAGGTACTATCGTAAATTTTTACCATGCGAATTTGATACTTGTATCAAGGACCATAAGGAACAAGATAGAAACTTAGTAGATGCAGTGGAGATGCATTTGAATAATGTAAACTTGTCGGACGGAGACTCGGGAGATGACTTGACGTAATATTGTATCGAGTAGTGAAGAACAATATGGTTTTGCGCTAGACTATGGTAGCTATGCTTGTGAGTAGCCATAAATGAAGTGTAAATAACGAAGAATTGGACAAAAGTCAAATCAATTATGATGACGTCAACAAGAATTTGAGAAAGAATAGGTAACAAGAAGTTGAAAAGATAGAGTAGTAGGTAAGAGTGAAAAAGGCAAAATTAAGGCAGTTAGCATTAAGTTCTTAAATCTTAGTTATGTTCTACAATCTAGACCAAATCAAAATGACCTAAAACAAACCACCAATATGGTGTAACATAAGTAATAGAACAAGGAATCCAATTATCTATTTATTGGAACACGGAAACGTTAACCACTTGACAATTATAAAAAGCAGGCCTATAAAGCAACACTCAAGCCACAGGCAAGACCTACATCATATAAATGACACACATAAGGCCATATCAGGCAAACTCTGAAACCCTTACTTATGTACCAAGATAACTAATTCCACTTATCAACTGTCAAACTGTCTAGATTATTTAGGCCAAGTAAGTTAGAGCTTTGCCAATTGCCACAGTCTATGATAACGCAGAAAATTTACTAATGGTTTGGTTTCAGCCTCCTTTATGTAGGTATGTTTATTGTAATCAAATTATTAATAACTCTCTTTCCCACCACTGCAACTCCTGATCTACAACTTGACCGCCAAAAAACCCCAACCAGTGAAGGTCAAGTTTGTCCCGAGGGAAAGTTAAACTGTCATTGGAACCGCAATGAAATTAATCAGAAGAAGATAGGAGGAGTTCGAAGTTTACTTTCAGCTCACTGCTAGGCATTTATTGCCAATCTCAAGCACACCCAAGAAATCAACTGTAAAATATGCTTTTGCTATGGTTGTGCTATAAAAAAAATATGACAACTTTAAGGTTAGTAAAAAAAAAGAACATCCCAACATAATCAGCCATGTCTACACTACCATCGCGTCCGCGCACCGTCCCGGGAGCACACAGGTTACAAATTATTCCTCCCCCGTACTTGTAAGTACACCTGAATCAATCAAAACACATTTCCGTCCCGCCTCACGTGTGCACCGGCCTTATTGATTCAGTGTTTTATTGCTGTTCGTGGCTGAAGATATTATCATAGTTTTTATTGGTAAACTTCAAATGTCATATTCATTCAAATGCAAATCCAAAGGCCTTTTTTGTCAAACAGCAGCGTAATATGAAGCGAGTTGTATTATTTCTTGAATAAAATTTACTCAAACCGAATCAAACCTGAGACTCGCTACGTTAATGTGCTTCATTGCCCTACTGTGATAAAGAAATTTTACTAGCTTAGCCCCAAAATTGTGTTTTTTGGGGCTAAGCTAGTAAAGAGATTTGTAGATTTGAACACTTATGCAGTAGTAAATAGATGCTGTTTTGTAACAAAATGTACAGCCTATAATATGCTGACGAATTTACAAAGCCTGATACATATGATGTGAGAGCTGATACATATTTTAGTTGAAATGATAAACACCATTTTATATTTCCAGGTCAAAACATTAAAATTGCAAACTTGAGCTAACACTACTAAACTAAATAAAGACCTAAAGTTATTCTAAATTGGATGTCGAACAAGGCAGCCTAGATTGGTACAAATTGGCATTCGAGTTTCACACATTCACTACTAACTGAACTCAATTATGTATTTCAATTAAGATTAAATTTAATTTTTATTGATTAAATTTGACTATCCATTCATGCATTTCAAAGTTGGTTTAAACTAGAGTAGTTATGCTTATAATTCCAATTGCTAGTAAAAACTATCGCTTAGACCATGGTACGTTGTATTTAAAAAAATATCGTGATTAGTGTCAGTGGCAGAATTACAGGGTGGTGGGTCTGGTAAAATGCCACAGGCCTCCGAGCCGAGGGGGCCCTGGGCCCAAAATACTCCCCCCCCCCCTCGTATCTCTTGGCATGTGCCAGGTCCGGCCTCAATGAATTTGCCACGGGCCTCAGATGGAATACCATCTTGGAATGGAATATCATCACATAAAATATTACATAATCTTATTTGGCACTGTGGTATATTATCTCAACAAAACATTGTGTAGTACCTATGATATGCTGTCGACCGTAATTGGTTCGAATGTTCTAATGGTATTTAAGTACAATGTCAAGAAAGCAAATAGTGCTTCGTATCAATTAGAACTTACAACGCTGCTGGAGCAGAAAAAACCAAAGTGAAGGTAGCGGCAGAAACTTGAATCATCTTTAACATGAAGGAGAATCCATCATATCAAAACATCATCCTCCTTTGAATTTACACGTAAATCCATATAAATGTTAATATTAATACGATTATACTTTGCTTCGTCTTCGAGATTAGAATACTTGTAGTAGCACGTATTGTGTGGCCATTCATACGCTATAGTTGAGAGATAAATAAAAATATCATGAAAAAAATATTATGTGCAAGCTGTACTTTTCGTATGGCAACATCGGGATCGCCATTTTCATTCGCGTTCAAGTGCTCGGCCGTTCACTACGTCTCACTATTTCTTTTTGTTTAAACCGTCAAGTTACTATCCAAAAGTTGTTTAAAAATGCCTAAACGCAAGAACAAGGATTGTGATAGTGATGATTACATTCTACGGAAGATAAAAAAGCTAGAAAAGAAGTTGAAAAGACGTACTCGAAAGAGGTCTTCGAGTGTAACTTCTGAGGATTCAAATCTAGCGTTGTCATTACAAGAAGGTATTTATACTGTTACTATTTCTAATATAATACATAGTTATATGTGTACTTTTGTAATTTTGATAACAATTTAGAGAACCATTATTCAGGGTTACATAACAAAAAAAAAATTTGGAAAAAGTGAAGATTTGTGGCAATACGAGCAAAAGGACCGTCACCTGGAGTAGAATTTTTTGATTTTTTTTAAATGCCTATTATTTTTAAAATATGCCACATAGATTTTTTTTTATATTTTTCTGATAACCAGCACAACTTGCCTCAACACCCAGTTCCGGCTTGACGTTACATTACGGGACACCCTGTATAAGAGTAAAGGTAAACTTTGAATATTATGCTAGTTTTCTTTTATTTAAGAACTAGCTGACCCGGCGAACTTCGTACCGCCTTAGCGTAGAGATTTTCTTAATATTTTTTTCCGTAAGAACCATCCTTGGACTTCCACAAACATTTAAAAAAAAGAATTATCGAAATCGGTTCAGCCGTTCACACGTGATGCCGTGACAACGCGAAACGGGTTTCATTTTTATATATATAGACAATGTTCGCGAAACAAAGTCCTTTACTACTAAGAATTTTATCGTTCATCGCAATTTTAATTACGATTATACTTTGCTTCGTCTTCGAGATTAGAATACTTGTAGTAGCACGTATTGTGTGGCCATTCATACGCTATAGTTGAGAGATAAATAAAAATATCATGAAAAAAATATAATGTGCAAGCTGTACTTTTCATATGGCAACATCGGGATCGCCATTTTCATTCGCGTTCAAGTGCTCGGCCGTTCACTACGTCTCACTATTTCTTACTACGTTTCAACCGTCAAGTTACTATCCAAAAGTTTATTAAAAATGCCTAAACGCAAGAACAAGGATTGTGATAGTGATGATTACATTCTACGAAAGATAAAAAAGCTAGAAAAGAAGTTGAAAAGACGTACTCGAAAGAGGTCTTCGAGTGTAACTTCTGAGGATTCAAATCTAGCGTTGTCATTACAAGAAGGTATTTATGCTATTACTGTTTCTAATATAATACATAGTTAAGTGTGTAAAATATGTATGTGTTGAGTGCACTTCGGTCGAGAGTGCAGCCTTCACAATAAAAATACTTGAGGGTAGTTTATAAGACTACCGCCTTGTGTTATGTTATTTTACAATTAACCTTTAACCGACGACGTGCGGTCTCACAGACCGCTCCGGTTTTTGAAATTTCTGGATTGCAATGTTCTACTTACTCCCATGTCCCGAGCGTCTCAGTACCTTCGAGTTTAGTTGCCCAAACGCCATTACAGGTAGTGGTTACATCGATGAGGGCAGTTTTAATAACATAATGCGATTTAAAGTTCAACAGCGGTCTGTGGGACCGCACGTCGCAGACTACGTGACATTTTTGTACCATACTAAAACTAGCGTTTTTTTTGTACGGCTCATTTTTCGTAAAAATGATGGATCCTTAGCCACCACAACCTAGGAAAAGACATTTCCTAATGATATTTTGATATTTGGACATAATATTATGTAAAAGATGGTAGTCTGTAAAAAAATACCGCGAAACGGGTGGTAAAGCAAACAGTGAGATGTATTCTAGGTTCTGACATGCCAAATCAGCCTGATGTCATTGCACCAGCTGCAAAAAAGACGTACATTTTAGTCCACCTAAATTGAAAACGAAATTATCTTACAGGTGTTACCTATGTATACCGGAAATGCTTGGCATGCGGTAAAAAAATGTCCTGATTGTGCCTAATGTTTACCATACGTCAAAATTTTTTTGTGCATGTAATTACGTGTCATTTATTTTTATTTTATTCATTATTTTCACTATATTTAGGGAGTAGTATAGTTTTTCTTGCTTTGATTAAAATTTACAAGTTATATAGGTATTATTGAGCTCTACTGTTATTTCAATGAAATTAAGCGTCAAAAAAGTTGTAGCCATATTTAAATAAATAATATACATTAATTCCTCACAAATTATACGTATGTTTATTTGTAATACTATAATGTTCTTAAAAAAATATAAAATCATTATAACTTTTATACAAAAATGCTTACTTTTTGAGTAAACAGTATAGCGGTCCCACAGACCGCACGTCGCAGACGGCGTGACAAAAAAATCACGTCGTCGGTTAAAGGTTAAAATAAGCGTTGAGTTCATCTTATGAGGATGGTACCTTCGCAACTTTTTATTGAGTACAGGTCATGAGCCTGTGACCTACTTTATGAGCGCATAGTATTTTTCTTTTGTCTAAGTACGTACTATTGCTCTCTCTTTTTTAGACACCCACCATGAAGAATCTGCGGAGTGTACTATCGAGAATGAGCACATTACACTGGTCAACAGTGTTTTTGTTGCCCTTGATATTTAAATGATTTTGTGTCAATTGAGACCCACAATTTACGAAACTATTATTACTTTTAGCAGATTAGCTCTAGTTTTTTTTTAAATCGTCTTTTTCTGATTACACTATAAATAGTAGAAAATTAAGCAAGTACATTTTATAAAATCAAATTTACCTAAAACGAACCTCAAATTTGGTTCTGAANTTTGTGTTATTTTTTCGCCGCGTAAATGTGTCAACTGTGTGAAGTTTGCACTCGAAGTGGTGTATCAGGGTATGAATGTGTGCGTGCCGGCCTGTACGTACAGGCGAGCTGGTATATCCTAATGTCACAGTATTTTGTTGATGAGAATCCGTCCGACTTTTTTTATAGGTCCATGGCGTGAGTCAATGTTCGCTCGTATGTGAGGCCTTGTCGAATAGTATCCTGTAGGTGGGCCATCGTGCGTGTTTTGTTTTCGATGTAAACTCGCGGAGATGAACAGGCCTGCTACTACACCGAACTGTCCTACCCGTGACACTGACAGGGGGGCGCGGGCGCCACAGTCAATACCGGATCGCTGATTCCGTTTTTTAGTTGAACAATGGTGGCACCTCCCTGTCAATGTGTTTGGTGGTACAGTTCAGTATAGTTCATTTATACCCATCACTCACGCAAACCGAGATTCCGTGGTGAGTGACAGATAGATCCGAAAGTACGTTAGAGGGCGTTAGATAAGCTCTTATATCCAGAATCGTCAAATAGTTTAGGGAATACAGATCTAAGATGCCGTTCTTCCTCCGATGCCCGATGGGCTACTTAACATTCTGAGAGCGGAATTGGAATTACAATTTGTAATTTACAAATTACCTACAAAGTGATAAACTTCGTTCTTTTATACAAATGAATGAATCTCACAAAATAATAATAACTTACCCGTAAAGTAAAATGAGCAAACAGATGGCCGGCAGGTTATTTTTCTCGACGAAGACGGGGAAGTGGAACGCCTCCATCAGTATCGCTGTGATCACCATGTTGATGACGATGATCTACAAAGATTAGTAAATATGCTGTCAATTCTCATAAAGCTATCATGCAATCGAGAACAGACTGCTACAATATTTAAGTCCACCAGTTGGCGTCACTGTAGAGTAAGGCCCTGTCACTATCGTTTCAGCCAAATGACGTCCACTGCTGGACAAAGGCCTTCCCAAGGTTTTCCACAATTAACGGTCTTGCGCTGCCAGCATCCAGGCTCTTCCCGAGACCTTTAGATCGTCGGTCCACCTAGTAGGAGGTCTGGCCACGTCTTACAGCTCTTGGTTGCCACTCGAAAACTTTTCTGCCCCAACGGCCATCGTCATAAGAAGGCTCAAGGTCACCCAAAGAGCGATGGAGCGGGCTATGCTCGGAGTTCCCTTGCGTGATCGAATCAGAATTAAGGAGATCCGCAGGGGAACCAAAGTGATCGATATAGCTCGCAGAATTGCTAAAATCAAGTGGCAGTGGGCGGGGCACATAGCTCGTAGAGACGATGACCTGTCACTGTAACATTTATTTTATTTATTTTTGGGAAACATACAGTTTATTTTATTTTATTTATTTATTTGAACACCAACAAGGTTACATTGAGGCTTCACAATACAGTTACAATATAGTTGGCCGTTTGGTGTAGTGGTTCGAAACGGACTACTATTCCGGAGGTAGCGGGTTCGATTTCCGCACAGAACAAACATTTGTTTGTGTGCATGAACATATTTGTTTGTATTGGACTGGGTGTTTTCTATGTATAATATGTATGTATTTATAAAAAGAGTATTTAAGTATGTTTATATCCGTTGTCTAGTACTCATAGTACAAGCTTTGTTTAGTTTGGGACTAGAGGCGCAGTGTAAATGTCCAAGGATATATTTATTTATTTAAAATAACATACATTTTTGTAAGCTACTTAAAAGGCCTTTATTTTATTACCCCACTCGATAGGTTTTGAGAATATTTTTTTTCGGAAGACATTATGGCGCCTAAAATCCGCCATTTTGTTTTTTTTTTTCAATTTAGATATAACCAGTGTCACTCTCACGATTAAGACGAATCTAACGACATCTCTCACGCTAAAATCGGTCAAGCCGTTTAGGCCGTGCCAAAGAAATATACATACATACATAACCCGCCTTCTGGCGCGGTCGGGTAAAAAATAAAATGTGGCTTACCAGCATGTCCCAAGCCAGCGCGGCGGCCCAGTAGCGCAGCGGCGGCACGCCGGCCAGCAGTTGCAGGCGCTTCTCCTGGCGAGTGCGCGCGCGCACCAAGTACACGGCCGCGCCCGCGCTGGCTAACGAGTATGCCAGCACCACCAGCGCTGAGATACCCGCGTCCGCTACGTGCTGGTAACTGTGGACAGTTGCCATTATAATAATAATAATAATAAATATATGGGAAAAACACAGTAACTACAACTATCAAGCGCAATGGATTAAAGACGAAGAGATTAAATGGCAAAATATTAATGAGATGGAATTCAATAACATAGATCAAGACGATATACAGAATGTCACAAGTAAAATGAAAAATTGGAAGGCGGCCGGGGTAGATGGTTTGCATTGCTTCTGGTTGAAAAAATTCTACATATTGCACGACACTTTAGGAAGAGTAATAACTGACGTTATACAGGGAAACGCTAACTTGCCACAATTTCTAACAAAGGGTGTTACCTATATGTTACCCAAAAGTAAAAACACAATAGATCCGTCACAATACCGTCCTATCACATGCCTACCTACACTTTACAAGCTAATCACTTCATGTATAACTAATAAACTTAACGCGCATATTGAAAACAACAATATTCTGGCTGAAGCACAAAAAGGGTGCAGGCGAAATCATCTTGGGTGTAAGGAGCAACTGGTTATCGATTCTATTATTCTCAAACATGCACATAAACATAAAAGAAATATTAACGTTACCTACATCGATTACAAAAAAGCTTTCGATAGTGTTCCACATTCCTGGTTGATACGCGTATTACAAATTTATAAAGTAAACCCAACCATAATTACTTTCTTGGAAAATACCATGGCTGACTGGAAAACATCACTTATCCTTAACCAAATTAGAACAGAGGAAATTCCAATCAGAAATGGTATCTTTCAAGGTGACTCCTTGAGCCCTTTATGGTTTTGCCTCGCACTTAACCCCTTATCCACCCTTCTCGATAATGACTCCTGCAACGGATATAAACTCAACGAATCTACTTCAGTAACCCACCTAATGTACATGGACGACATTAAGCTTTTCTCTAAATCAGAACAGGCCATGAAAAAACTTATTGAGATCACAGAAACTTTTAGTAAAGATATTAATATGACATTTGGACTGGATAAATGTAGAACACTGAGGATTGTTAGGGGTAAAGTTAAATGTTCCTTGAACACCAATGAAATTCATAGTTTTCAGCTAATGGACTCAAACGACACTTATAAATATCTAGGTATTCAGCAAGATAAAGGGATTCACCATATCAAAATTAAGAAAGATCTTACACAAGAATATTTCCGACGCATAAATTTAATCTGTAAAAAGCAACTCTACTCCAAAAACTTAATCAAGGCGATTAATACATTTGCAGTACCAATTCTAACTTACTCTTTTGGAATAATAAAATGGACAAAAACAGACATAAACAAATTAGAAATAAAAACTCGAACTACACTCACTAAACATAACTATTTACATCCAAAATCAGCAATACAAAGAACAACAGTCAAAAGGGATAAAGGAGGAAGAGGCCTAATTGATCTCAAATTATTGTGGGAGGGTCAGATACAAAACATTAGGAAATTTTTCTATGAAAAATCGAGCACCAGTAATTTACACTTAGCTTCAATAGAAACTGACGACTATTACACTCCACTAGACTTAAAAAACAGAGACATAGTATTTAAAACCAAAGAACAACACGAAACTGAAAAATTTGAGACATGGCACGAAAATATTCGCAAGTCAAACCAAGGATGCTGAGGTTATTAAGTTACTGATCGATGGGATTAGGCTCCTATGCGATTCTCAATATGTCGAGTCTATGGCTCGTCGAAGTTTCGTAACTTCTACCATAAAAAAGGATATTAAGGACCACTTATATACCACGGATATCGACAGTTTTCTATTTGGGGAAAAGCTATCGGACACTCTAAGATCTGCAAAAGCAATAAATAAATCTGGAGCTGAAATGAAGACTTCAGCACCGAGCCAGCCTAGACCTGCAAACTATACACAAAATAAACCCGGTCAACAACGTTTTTTAAACTCAAAGCCTCCGCTTCCGTTTACGAGGCAGGCGGGAGTAAGGAGGTCAACACCTGCGACGCAGCAACCTCGCCGATACCAAGCTCCTCATCCGACGCAAGCGCCCCCGCCGAGCGCGGCCTCCGGGCACCAGCGGACGCCGCTAGCGCCGCCGCAGCGCTCGCGCGGGCAGACTCAGACACGCCGGTAGACGAGGTACGTCATACCGCCGGCAGATTGTCTTATTTTCACGAAAGATGGCGCTTACTTACTAATGATAGTTTAATATTATCGTGGATCAAAGAAGGGTATAAAATACCTTTTCTTACGATTCCTAAACAGGATTTTATTCCATTACCAAAAAATTATTCCCATGACGAACTGATTGATTTTCAATTTGCTATAGATGAACTTATAGAATCGGGCGCGATATCTGAATGTACATCATGTGAATTACAATATATATCAAGTATTTTCTTAATTTCTAAACCTAATGGGAAAAAACGTTTTATATTAAATCTAAAATCATTAAACAAATTTATACCGACCAATCACTTTAAAATGGAAGATCTAAGAACTACGATAAAATTAATTTCAAAAAATTCATTTCTATGTACAATTGATTTAAAGGATGCCTACTTTTTGTTGCCAATACATGATGACTTCAAAAAGTTTCTCCGTTTTACATTTAATGAAAAATTGTATGAATTCAATGTGCTTCCGTTCGGGCTAAATACAGCACCGTTAGTTTTTACCAAATTGATGAAGCCTGTGATATATTTACTAAGATCTCTAGGATATATCTCATCAATATACTTAGATGATCTATGTCTAATAGCTGATTCATTTAAAAACTGTGAGCAAAATGTTAGGCAAACAGTATCCATTCTAGAATCACTGGGTTTTATTATAAACTATGAAAAAAGTGTATTGACACCTAGTAATACGTGTAAATACTTGGGGTTCATAATCGATACGCACAATTTTCACATTGCTCTCACACCGGAAAAAAGGATTTTAATAAAACAAGAAGTATCAAACTACTTAAAACTGAAAAGATGTACTATACGTCAATTCGCTCGATTAGCTGGTCTCCTCGCCTCATCTTGCCCCGCAATTCAATATGGCTGGTTATACACCAAAAATATAGAACGCTGCAAATATTTAGCCTTAGAAAAAACTGAAAATTATGATAGCTTTATGACAATTCCCGAATATTTATTTGATGATCTTAAATGGTGGCAAACGAATATCGTAAGTTCTGTTAATCCAATAAGGGACGATTATTATACCTTGGAAATTTTTACTGATGCCAGCAAAACAGGGTGGGGGGCAGCATGTGGCAAGGAAACAGCTAATGGTCAATGGAACAAGGACGAAAGAAATATGCACATAAACTTTTTAGAAATTTTGGCTGCATATTTTGGTTTATTAGTTTTTGCAAAAAATCTTAAAGATTGTCAAGTACTTCTTCGCATCGACAATACTACCGCCATTTCATATATTAACAAAATGGGCGGTATACGTTTTCCACATCTTACAAGCGTTACAAGGAAACTTTGGAAATGGTGCGAAGAAAGGAATATCTATGTTTATGCATCTTATATTAGTTCACAAGACAACGAAGTTGCTGATGTGGAGTCACGGCGATCACATCCTGATACCGAGTGGGAGCTAAACAACGATGCCTTCTGCAAAATTGAGAAACACTTCGGAAAACCAGATATCGATTTATTTGCAACGAGATTAAACACTAAATGTAAACAGTATGTCTCTTGGCACAGAGACCCTGGGGCGCTAGCAATTAACGCTTTTACTATAAATTGGAGTCAATTAAATTTTTATGCTTTTCCACCAATATCAGTAATCTTAAAAACGATACGAAAAATTATCACAGATAATGCAGAAGGCATAGTTGTTGTTCCCCTTTGGCCCACTCAACCGTGGTTCCCTATATTTAAAAGCTTATGTAGTGACACGCTTACTCTCGGAATTAATTCTAACGTTTTGTTATCTGTTCCTAACAGACAACTGCACCACAAAGTCACCTTAATAGCCGGGAAATTATCCGCTCGGCACTTTCAAGAAGAAGCATTCCAGCAAGTGCCCTAGACATAATGTGTGCTTCATTGTCAGAGAGCACAACAAAACAATATGGCGTTGCTTTCAAAAAATGGTTTAATTTTTGTAAATTACATAATATTGATACATTCGCAGCATCAGTGCCACAAGTTATATTTTTTTTGACAGAAATGTTTAATACAGGTGTTCAATACGGTTCGCTAAACAGCTATAGATCTGCATTATCTTTAATTATTAGCACAAAAATAGGAACTGATGACCGAATAACTCGATTGTTTAAGGGTTTTTATCGTTTACGTCCACCAATGCCCAAATATGATATAACCTGGAATCCAACGACTGTTTTGAATTTTCTTGAAAATTGGTACCCACATGATGAAATTAGCATAGAATTATTAACTAAAAAAGTTGTAACCTTACTAGCACTTGTTACTGCACATCGTGTACAAACTTTAAGTAAAATAAAAGTTCAAAACATTGAGGTCATTCCAGATGAAAAAATAATTATAAAAATAACAGATTTGATAAAAACTTCACGACCTCGTACTACTCAACCACTTTTAGTATTACCCTTTTTTCAGGAAAATCAAAAAATTTGCCCTGCAACTACATTACTCGATTATAAAAACAGAACTCATTGCCTTAGAAACAATGATCAGTTATTTATCAGCTTCAAAAGTCCATATAACGCTGTATGTTCACAATCAATCAGTCGTTGGATTAAGGAAGTTTTACAAAAAAGTGGCATCGACACAAATATTTTTACTGCCCACTCAACCAGACATGCGTCAACATCCACCGCTCACAATTGCGGCGTTAGTATCGATGTCATAAGAAGAACCGCTGGTTGGTCTGATTCATCTAACGTATTTGCCAGATTTTACCATAAATCGATAATTACTGATAATAGTAATGATTTTGCCATATCAATTTTAAATCAAAATGATTTGTCATAATTCAATAGGTGTTATTATCATATAAAGTTTAAATGATTAAATAACAATGCTTATTTATGTTATAATCTGTTAATGCTGAAATATCTAACTTTTGTTTAATATTTTAAATATTTATTACAAGAATTTGTTTGTGTTATTTTTTTTTGTAATTATTCAAATAATAAGAAACTATCTTATACATCTTGGTTTTTCTTAACTCTAAAGATCTACAAGTATTCTAATCTCGAAGACGAAGCAAAGTATAATTAATGATTAAACGAACTTACCTTAAGTGATGTTCTATCATAATTATACGAAGGCTTCGTCTGAAGAGATTAGCTCCCTCCCAACCCCTTTATCCCACTGCACTAAGAAAAACCAATCATACTCTGAACTAAATGAAAATGGCGATCCCGATGTTGCCATACGAAAAGTACAGCTTGCACATAATATTTTTTTCATGATATTTTTATTTATCTCTCAACTATAGCGTATGAATGGCCACACAATACGTGCTACTACAAGTATTCTAATCTCTTCAGACGAAGCCTTCGTATAATTATGATAGAACATCACTTAAGGTAAGTTCGTTTAATCATTAAGTAACTCGTATAGGTAATATTGCAAGTGAAAACCTAACGAGTGAGCACTAGTAGTTCTGTCCGGATCAATTATTCAAAGATCAACCTTTTAGTACATGTCACATGCCCATTTCGCGTAGTTATTCCTGATTGCCGATCAAGGAAATTACTGCGATTCATAGATGTATACTTATTTGTCTTGACGAGGTCAGCCTGTTCATTTCAAAGATTTTTGAACTAGAATGTCCCATGGAAAGAACTATTTTAGTTTTGATGATATTATAAATGTCGTTAAGGATAATCCTGGTTAGCTTTTGCCAAAAAATATTGGAGAAAATACTAACATCAGGTTATACATTATATAGTCTCCACTGCAGGAGGACTACCCTTTTCTAACTTACCAAAGGCAGGGAGGAATTGTGTGCACTCCCTATATGTATAGGCCAGGCGAGTAGGGAGGCCTGTTTTTCACAAATCAAAATTATCAACAATGGGGATGTTGCCTGGGTCAAAAAGCAAGAGTTTTAATTAGTCCGTCAGTTAACTTATCAAAAAATACTCTACACGTATTTTTAACTTTTTCAAACTAATGAAAATTTAAAGAGATAAAGCGCCCCAAAGTTCATAAGAAGAGGCCCGTGACGTCAACGCTTGCTTAAAAATGCCGCACGTTGTGACGTCTCGTGCGCAACTTCAACGCACCATAACTATGTAATTATTTGTTAGATTGACAAATAAAAATATATGTGTCCAATATTTTTTGATATTAAACATTACGGACTAAAAAAATTTTTTTAGGCAACTAGCCTATTAAACCCAAACATTGGGACGTGTAGAAGTGCTTTTTAGAAGCCTATTGGTAGAAAATAAATTAATTTTAATAGTATTATGTAACTATAGGCAGTCTCTTCTATTTACCCTACGCACTTATGCGATCTAGTTCATAATATAATGACTCTTAATGCGCGCACGTTGTGGGTCCCCGCCGATTCCCATGTCCGTGGGCTAACCGTTCTTTTATTATGCACTACTGGGAATACATTAAGGCTTAAGAATAACTCATATGATACCTTCGTTGAAGTTTTGTGTAGTTTTTGTGAAAATGGTAATTAACTTGATGATCAAAATATGATTCAGACTTTCGTCTTCTTCTTTTCATTATTTATTTTCAAGGCTGTGACCGTTTATTTATTCTGAGGGTCAATTTCGTCTATCCTATACCACTTTTGAATGTACGGAAGAATAGGTGAGAGGTCAAAATCGTGCTTTAAATTTACCTAACATCACTAATACAAAATCTACAACACCGCTCGAAAATCATACGATTAAGACTAGAGTCCCCCTTCTTCAATATTTAATTCGTGAGAAAAAATAAAATAAAGTCTACAAACAATTTATTGTACCTAATGAAAGTCATAATATTGCTATCAAGGGACTTCCTTTAATAAGATATTATATTACTGAGCATTAAAACGTTAATTACTGTTATGATTTCCTCAAGACAAACCAACAAAAAGTTACGTGATTTGTCATCAGAACCAATAAAACCCGATGACCCAGCTATAAATTAAGGATGTAATGAAATATCTTTTACCACTGAGTAATTACTCAAATGCGTTTCCCATGTGAATTATTTTAAGCTCAAAGAACTCGAAGTACGTAGGGTGTCAGTGACAGCTACTAGAAAAACCTATTCTAGGAGTGATAGGGGTTTGACATCTCTTTGACAGCTCCTCTTGCGTATGTCACTTATGAAAATGCATGAGATACAAGGAGCGGGTTTGAATTTACAAAACCATTGAAATGCCCTGTCAGAGACAAAGGGTAAAGTTCAAATAGTGTTTTTTAATAATAGGTGTTAAACATAATTAAAGGAACAAAAGCTTTTAAATATGATTATGTGGACACAGATGACATTAGAAACGTTAACTAATGCCAGTTAAAGTCCCAAATATATCTTTACACATTTTCATACAGATCACTCTAGCCGCATTAAGCAATAACATGTAATAATTAATATTTACAACCTTCTTGACTCGTTAGACCGACGATCTGGTAAATGTCACGAGAAGCAAACATGCAGGCAGCGCAGGACCAGTCGTTGTAGAAAGCCTTTGTCCAGCAGTGGGCAATTATCCTACGACTGAAATGAAAGTGGTGATTTGATTAGTAAGCTCAGTATAAAAAAAAACATTCCAATCTATTAAAATATTTCCTCAATATTAACTAGTAATAACATTCGTCTCAGAACTTACAGAGGCGTTTGACTATCTACCTCTATTCTATATGAACGCGGAATCGATGCTATAAGGTCTAATATCACACTAGACTGTCCGGTATAATGAACTAATGTCTATATTATTGGTTCTCAGTAACTGGCGGTATTGTTCTCGGGGATTGGATCGTATTGTCTCATCGATTGGCCGTATTTATAGGCGGACAACGTCATAGAGGTATACCTATTACGTGTGGTGCAAATTTCAGAACATTGTCTAGTTTGTACAAAATAATAATTATCTTAATACAAAAGGCATATTCATTGATAAAAAACTACTAATTAAGAGCGATGAACATGATATTTTTAATTGTTATAAAAAGTTATGATAATAAACAAAAGATATATTACATTAAAAGGTAGCTTATAAATAATTTGGCTATTTCCCTAATATACTAGGTAGGACGATATTAAATACACACTTCATTTAAAATTGTTAAGGCAGTAAAAAAAGTTTATTAAAACAATAGAGAAACAAACTTTTTTGAGCATTACCCCTCGCATATAAAAAATTACATCAACAATGTAAAGTAGCGGTCCCAACACCGCTCCCTGTTCAACACTTGATCCACGCTGAAACATCTATTATTATTGTTCGTACGACTGCGTAACATGTGAGTATTCGACACATGGTAGACATGGGTGGGTCCTGAAGATTTGTAGTTGACAAGTGAAATAAAGAATGCCACTTATTGTTCGGTCGGGCGAGAGATAGTAAATTGTGGAGGCGGTATTTAGTCTGTTTTTGCTGTCAAACCGTGACTTGTTTGTACAGTCGCGAGATTAGCAGTTTCTATTTCGTTAAAAAGGGACAGTGAAGACAAATTAGCGTGACAAAATCTACAGAATGCACGCCTCGCTACAATGTGCGTACATAAATACTTGTGTGTAGGTAGTCGAAGATCGGATTCTAAGACGTCCATTTGATTTTAGTCCGTTTCCTGGTATAATGTTTGTTGCTATGGTAAAATTATCTACTTTTTCCAACGGCATTTCTGTTTCGTACATTTACTATCTGAATCCTAAACATCTTACATGTCCACCACTCAAAGGTTTACTAAATGGCAAGGGACAGGTAATCTACACAAATCTTCCTCCACAATCATGACACGTTCCCAAACAGCATTCCCGGTCAATACAAGTAAATCTCGTGGAGCTATCGAAGAAAGCAGCTTACCTTGCTCGAGGTAATTTCGCTGTCCACTGCGCCAGTAAAGGGGAGGTAAGCCTGTTAAGCCTTTGTAGTTCTAGCAAGTAATACTGTCGGTACTACTGCCCTATTGGAAAAGGTTTTTTTGGTATGTTGAACTAGAATGAGCCTACATGTGTGAAAGGCATCGGAATATCTTTATCAGTTGAGCACATTAGGTACACTGCTGAACTAAGTAGGATTTCCATTGGGCTCTTTGAATACCTAACCATAAATGTAAGGTTAATTTACTGCGTATTCATCTTGAATAAGTCAATCAGATGTAATTTTTTGTTAGTTAGGTATTTAAATTATTTGGTTCACCCAAGTAAACGTAATTGCTTCAAATAGGTACTCAAAGCGCACTCGAGTTACCGATTACAAGAATTTGTTGCTCAATTTTAATTCCAATTATTCCACATTTTTGAATTCTTGTAAAGCATCGCAATTTGACACCAAAGCGATTTTAATTTTAATAAAAAACTCAACTGAAAGCGTTGTAAATTCAAATGAGGCTTCGTACAAAGAAAGCATCATTAAGGTTATCAACCTCACGACCTCAGCAGTAAATTTACGCTCTTTAATATCAAATTAGCGAATAGAAAATGAAACCGACAACGTTATTAAGGGCGCGGTTAGTAAAATTACACTTAATTTGACAAACTCTGTGAAAGTCTCGGAGATGGCAGGTGGAGTAACGTTAACGCTACCTAATGTTCGGATTTACAACGTGACAGCGGGCTTGCTGAGGTTAAATTTGCTTGGAATGTTGAATAATGTTTTGTAATGCTATAAAACATTTTGCTGGTATACTTCTTTTAAGGTACTAAGAGGATTGGATTTGGAACTAGTGAATTTAGTAAGCGCTTAAAATTTTGACAATATTGAAGCATTGAAGACGTCTGATTAAAACAAAACAAAAACAAAAATAACCTCAATTCTTTGAACATAGCCTCATTTGAGTTCACAACGTCTTAGTAGAAAAAATATCCTTGCTAAATAATTTGCTACCCTGAAGTATTTCTTGAATTAAAAAAAAAACATATTGAAATGTATAAATCGATGATAAACAAAAAACCATCACAAAGTTTCCACTCATACAAAAAAATCGCCCACATTTATCCAACCAAACCTAATCATAATTAAGAGCCCCCACATATGAGCTCTTAACACCCTGCAGATTGATAGAAGATGATACTCATATGAATTTAATTACGATCCTGGAGATAAGAATCTCATCAAACCAGGTGTTGTTGGGAATGAAAGCATTCAACCGCAACAATACATAATGACTCTCAGTTTTGCAGGTCTATTAAAACAATTTACCAGCTTCTTTTGTTGGTCTATAATAGACAAATCCGAATCGGGCGTCCCATGGCGCTTTATAATGAAGAAAAAACTTCACAAAATGGTCACACAACAAATAAAGTGATCATGCTATCATATGGCGAGTCAATTATAAACGCAGCTTTTGTTTTTTACGACTATAATGAAACTTATACACGATGTTTAAGGTTGTGAAATTGTTAAAACATTTATAAGTCATGAAGTCGTCACGTAGCATTCCGTCAAAATACAAAACAATATAGTTCAAAGAGTAAACCAAAGCCACAAAAATAAATATGTCCCAAAGAAAACAATGGCTCCCAAAACACAAGTCGTATTAAAAATAACCACAACGGTTAAGTTGATACTTCAAAATGTGACTGCTCACTGTGTGCGGTAGACGTTGGAGGCATTTGTAAAATGAAAGGTTATTATGTTTTCACGGGCCCACACGCAAAGGCAATCGTTGGTACGTGCTCTAGCTAAAAAAATAAAGCTGGTAAAATCAATTTGTTGTAGCAGTAACTTGTCACGTAAAAACCCTACTTCTGACCTACAAATAAATCTTTTATTTAAGCCTTGTACGTACTCGTACTTTATGGTTTGATATTTAAGTAGTTTTTCATCTGCTTTAAAATTTTGCCTCATGCATTGCTGAATATAATGAACCCTTTAAAAATTGCTGATTCAAAAATCTTCAAATCCGACACAGAACTAAATGATTTAAAAAAAAATCCCTCGTCCACGTACTCCCCTTGAGGACATTTTGAAAAAAGTAATCTATTCCGATAAGGCAACTAGAAGACTGTTCATTTTTATTTTCTCCATTCCCTGAGGCTTAGAGCATCTTATGGCCCTTGTTCAAGTGTAGAGCGCCAAGCGTTCATGGTTTTGATTTTCGATAACTGCTGTCATTTTAAATTAGATAATAATAATATACATAATTTTATGTGAGTTTTATAAAAGAGGCTAACAGTTGAAAGAAGTTCTTAAAGTTGTATAACATTAATTTTCAGTTCAATTTAGTAGGGTCATTGTCAAATTTTGCGCAGGTAAACGTGTCCCTCAACATTTTTTATTTTTTTGTTATTAATAATGTCAAAATCCTTTACGAATTATGTATTAAATACAAAATACATCGCATTTGCGAACATCCATTATTGGAATAACGACTCAAGTTTCAATATTTTTAATTTTTTTTAAAGTAACAGAGTGGTCATTAGTGGTAACAGAAAGGTTTTCCTTACAAATTGTACCTGTCCCATGGAGCATTCCGTTACAATAAACATCAAATAATTGCATTTTCTACTATAGTAACCTTCTTAAAATAAATTATCATCGTAAACAGAGTATTATAAATATTCAATGAAATATGTTTTAAAATCAGTCAGTATAAAATGTAGTTTTTAAATAATTTTCTAAACTTTGTCCCACGTACTATCTGGAACCACCTGGACCACTATGTTACTAACTAATTCACGACTCAAAATGGAAATTTCGGTATTTTGGATATTGTTTAATCTTGGGTGGGATGTCTGCATTCGTCGTGGGAGTTCGTTAGATCGGGAGGAGGGGTAAGTCGCTCGGCAGTCGACCGCAAGGTGTTGAACGTGCTGCGTGTTTTAATTGCGCATCCACTTTGTTACCTACCTATTCACGTAAGTAAATGAATGATTTTTTATTAGTTTACGTTCAGTATATTGTCTAAGGGGTAAATGTGTTAAATGTGAACGAAATATTTTGCTACACGCTTTATTTTTTGACTGGTGTATAATGGAATGTAAAATTTACCACTCTGTTGCTGCAACTCTGTTACTAGCGTGTGGTAACAGAGTTGTTTAGAAAGTAACAGAGTTGCTTATGCCATTATATTATTCTTTAATTTTGCTAAAATATTATGTTTCAATTACTTTTTTTTAATCAGTTGCAATTTAAAAAGTTCAAGCAATGGGTTACTTTGTTTTGTACAAATAAATCGAAATAATAAATATTAATAACCCCAAAAACTCATTGTTACAGGATATTTGCGTTATTAAAATGCCTCTAACGCCTGCTAAAAAGCAGCGACGATACCCGAGAACGCCGTAGAAATACTCAAGAAAAAGAGGTTAAAATAATGTTTTTAAGGCAATTGACGATAATGCAACAAAATTCAAATTAATTAAGTGATTTATCCTATGAGGCTTTTGATAATTTACTTGCCGTTGTTCCAGAACCTAAAAAAGTCTGTAAATGTAAAAGAGTATACTATCAATTTGATAATCCCTTAGATATTACTTGAGAAATAAGTTATTTCAAATTTTCAGCTACTCTTCCAAGAAAATCTAATTTTTATTACTATAAAGATAAGGAATCTATGAGAAAGTAAGCTCTTGATTGGTAAATTACAGTCATAAGTTAATGTTTTGATGAAGTGATTTGGATCTCAAGCTCAATAAGTGCAAATTATTACATAATATTCAATAAAAATAACAACTATGTTACTGTGTTACAACTCTGTTACTTTTCTGTCCCAAAGATTAAAAGAACATAGTAAGATTTTTAAGAAAAGATAGTCAATATAATATAGCAAATATCGCGATGCGTTAATTTATTAGATATTTTTACAGTATTATGTTCCAGTTAGCTGCTAATAAATAGATATTTGGAGGACTTAAGTAGAATTTAAGGTATTTTAATATTCAAGAAGTAACAGAGTTGTTTAAGAGTTTAGATTGATGATTGTTAAACTTAAAAAAAGACTGTTATGATTCTAAATACATGTAAAAGATATAATACTGTTTAATATTAGCCCCAAAATATTTGCGACTGACTTGTTTAATTTCATAATAAAAGGTAAAACGTAATGGTAACAAAGTTGTATTTTTTTTCACCCTGATCCATTAAATCTGGAATAAATCTTAAATTATTGGTTAAACATCGCGGCAAACTGTAATAGATAATAATTCAGTTGTTTTAACGGCCACGGACATAGAAAAAAGTAATATCTAAGCATATATTTATTTTGAAAAAAATATGATTTTAAGTTACATTTACCTGCGCAAAATTTGACAATGACCCAGTAATGTCGAAAACATCTTGAAGAGATCAACACTATAAACTCTGATCTAACGAATAAGAATCAAATTGCTTTGTGACTATTCAACTAGAATTATTATTAGGCCTTTTTAGGGCACTTACTCGTATAAACAATGCATGCCTTGATTTCACATTAAAATTTGAGTCGTAGTAGTACACTGAAAACATTGCATCCATTTTTAAAGTACACGGGGCATCAAAACGTTCGCATTGCCCGATTCCAAAATATTATTTTTACAAGAGGGTTAATTCCCTCTATACAGTGTGAGTCACGTTAAAGTGTACATATGAAAATAGATGAAACTAGACCTATTTTTATCGACAAAAAAGAGGTCAAAAAATTTTTGAGATTTTTTTTTAATTTTTTATAGATTTTTTTTTCTTCCAATTACTTATTGTAAAGAAAACTTAATAACTTTTAAACTAAGCGGTATATCCTGATAAAATAAAAACAGTAATAATGCTAAATAACAGGCAATACTAAAAAAATACATAAAATACACAAAAAAGGTCAACAAATAATAAAAAATGATACTTTTTGAAAAAAATCTGCTTTTAAATTCGTGTTTTTTTTGTTATTTGATAAATTTCTCCAAAAAATGCCCCTATAACCGGTGGTTTTTATTACTTTGTATTATTTTCTATTGTATTACCTTCGTAAAAACAAAAATCGCATGTCTCTATCCCTATCACAACGTTTGCAATGATCGTTTGAACTAAGCCTCTCCGGGCGCGCCATTCAAAGCTTTGTTAACAACGAAACTGAAAATGGCTCTAGATTTATAATTTTGATAAAGACAAGTTAGATTTCAAATAAAAACAAAAGATTTCGAAGTAAAATAAGCATTTTAGTTAAAATTAAAATTGTCTCTACCTGTAGCGGAGAATAATGTTGTGGCAGGCCTTTGTTCAAACGATCATAGCAAATGTTGTGATAGGGATAGAGACATGCGATTTTTGGTTTTACAAAGATAATACGATAGAGAATAATAAAAAGTAATAAAAACTACCTGTTATAGGGGCATTTTTAAGAGAAATTTAACAAATAACCAAAAAAACACGAATTTAAAAGCAGATTTTTTTTCAAAAAGTGTCATTTTTTATTATTTGTTGGCATTTTTTGTGTATTTTATGTATTTTTTTAGTATCGCCTGTTATTTAGCATTATTACTGTTTTTATTTTATCAGGATATACCGCTTAGTTTAAAAGTTATTACGTTTTCTTTACAATAAGTAATTGGAAGAAAAAAAAATCTATAAAAAATAAAAAAAAAATCTTAAAAATTTTTTGACCTCTTTTTTGTCGATAAAAATAGGTCTAGTTTCATCTATTTTCATATGTACACTTTAACGTGACTCACACTGTATGTAGTCTACGCGATCACTGTAGGTTTAGTACCCATTATAACATATGATAATAATATTCGCTACCCTTATACAGCTCTAGTAAAGTTAATGACATGCACCACACACACAGAGGCATGACGATGCATTCGCCTCCTGCCACAACCTTAATCTCCGTACGATAACGTTTGTGTGGCGACTCTAGCGCTCGCCGATCAAAGAACAACTTTGTACAGACGTTATACGAGCTTAGCTGCTTTAGATCCTAACTAATGGCCGAGATTGTCTTCGTTAGTGGAATGTACAAAGTCAAATGTAATGTTTGTTGAGTTAGATACGATTTATATTATTTTTTAATGAATTTATTATTGCACGAAGCCGAAGATCGGGATAAATGGAAGCAGATTGTGATGAAGGTTGAATCATGGAGAATTTTCATCAAGAACACAATCAATGGTGAAGAAAACGACTCGCGGATGATGATAGAACAAGATTTTAATTGTTTTCACTCATTTAAAAAAACAATAATGTCGAGACCATGTGTGACTTTTGCTAAATGTGTAAAAATAAATCCAAGATGTATGTTTCATAGAAGTAGAAAGTAGTTTTCAAAATAAGCTCTTTGTTGCTTGGTTTGACTATTTAACTAAGCTAAAATATACACAAGCCTTTACATTATTTATTCATTCTCTTCCACTCGACATTTAATACTGTGTTTATCTCAAATTTATTATTTACAATGAGTACAAAATTATTTCATGTATTTGATAGGTATAGACTAAAAATACTTATCAATCGATTTTCATTTCTACGTTTATCGCGTGACATAGTCTTTGCCCCGTTTATTTTTACTAGGCTGTTATTGATATAGCTCATTTATTATGCCCTTGCTTGGAATTGTTGTTATTAATTTTTAAACCCTGTGCATACTGTTTGCGTTTTATTTTAATTAAACATTTTCGCTACTCGTACTTTGTCACGCGATTTTTAGTTTATTATTGTGGTCATTATTACTGATCAATAGATCTTTAGTATTTTCTTGATAATATCGAAGGTATGGCTTTGAATACCGATCTATCTGGTATCTGGGGGCACGGCAGTGCCCCCGCCAAGTCGAGTGATACTAAACTAAAGCAGATAAAGATCCATCTGTCCCATGAAGAGAACGACTTTATTTGAAACCCATTTTATTCCCAAAAAATTATGATTAAAAAACATAACCCTCCTTCTGGCGCAGTCGGGTAAAAAATTAAACACTGCCAAAATGCCTATTTATTTGCAAGTAAGTCAAAGGATCCACGAAAGTTGAAAACAAAAAATAAATGTAAAGAAGTTTTGTAATTACTTATTCAATAAGCTGTGCAAACAAAGGCATAATTATGTTTTACACAAATTATAGAATTTCATAGGTACCTAATAACTTAGTCAAGTTAATCTAAACAAATACGCTTTTACCTCCTTCACTTCATCCAAAATCAGCTATCACGGACTTAAAATCTATTTTAAGTTTTGTCTGCGTGGGTGTGCCATATAAGACGTCTATATCGGTCCCACTTGTGACGATAGTCCTACTCAAATTAGACTTATCCTAATTGTGTAAGTTCACTTGTTTTTAGAGATAATTAATTGGGGTTTTGTTAGTTTTAGGGTGCGGACACACTTGAAGGAAAAGCAGAGTAGAGCTTCTTAGTGCATCTTATGAGAATGACGTATGTATTAAGCTATGTTGTGAATGATGATAAAAACCAATTTTTAACCAATTAAGATCTGTATAGTATAATAAGTAAAGTTATAAGTAAAACTAAGTATCATGACCTTGATTAATAAGGCGTTTTAAAAAAATATATTTTTTCATAAAATTCTCGTTTGGAGAAGTTTTATTTGTAGTAGGTGCCTACCGACATGACTTCGTTACCAATGTGTGTAGCAGCGCAAAAAGTTCCCTTAATCTCACACCTAAAAATGTCATGTACTTTGCTCACTAAATCACCAATCTATCCACCAACATATTTTAAACAAACCCTACCACCCGGTAGTTGTTAAAAGCACCTTTTACTGGCATCTAACGTATCCATAAAAAATCCTAACGTATCCCAAAAAAGCACCCGCATAACATAAAATCGTATCTTTATGGGTTCACCTACAAATTTAAAAACGTCAAACATCCAACGGTTTTGTCGCAAAGGAAGCTACACCCCGTTTTTGAATATTTAAATGTCATCAATGACAGAAGTTACAATTCATTGGATTCCTATGGCCACCCTCTGTCGGGTCCAAATAAGGGATATAAATAGCTATTTAATAACAAATTAGATCGCGCTGCATTAATGAAATGGGGACCCTGTGCCTTCGGGGCCTATAAAGGCTTTTTCTGAAGGACATATTTTAGATCCGTTTCTGTAGCCGGTATCGTAGGAAACAATGGGATACCTATATTCCAATTTAAAGATAAGAAAGGTGAGCACGGTGTATCAAAAAGGGATTAGGTGGTGTATTGTTTTGTTGTTTGTAACTGAGAAATATAAGGTTGCCTTTGTCCGCATTATCGAGGTTAATTTAGTCGAATAAATCTGAGAATATTCTGTACCTAAGAATTTAATTTAATTTTAGCATTGAAATCATTTAATTGTATGTAGTTGTTTTTCCAACTGTCAACTAATAGTTCCACACAAAAATCGCCACTCTGCCTTCATAATTTTTATTTCACATCATGTAGATTGAAAAATAAAAAACATACTTGTAAAAAATACTTATTTAACATTGTATCAAAAAAGTTTAACCTACTCGTAGCTTTTGTTCAAATCATTTCAATACTTACTCTTGGCCTTAAAATCTGCTTTAATTACACGAGTAAGTCTAATAAGCCTAAACCAATTGAAAAAAGCTCAATAGGTGTAAAAACAATGATAACATGAAATCGTTTTCAGTATTCCCAAATCCGTATCCATTTTACGTGATAAAACACGTGGTTTAAAACTGTTTTAGCAAATTTCCTACTCGACTAACTACGAAAAACAAAGCTGGAACAGACTGAACCACAGACCGCAGGTATTAGGATGATTTCGCAGCAAGAATTTGGGAATGCTTTATTCTCTTCAGTATAATGTGGAAATTCCATTGTTTTAGGCGAAGAATTTTATTGTATGTAACAAAAGTTCGTTTGATTTCAGTAGCTCTTGTCCTACTAATATTATAAATGCGAAAGTTTATAAAAATGGATGTCTGGATGTCTGAATGTCTGGATGTTTGTTACTCTTTTACGCAAAAACTACTGAACGGATTTAAACTTTACAGTATTATTGTTTATAACCCAGAATAACATATAGGCTTTAAATTTATGACGATCTGTGCCAAACTAAATTTCACGCGGATGAAGCCGCGGGAAAAAGCTAGTATGCTATAAATAGATACTATTTTTAGCGATTGAGATAGAAACGTTTTCTATTAAGTGAGTAAAGTGATGTTGGAAATTTTCATCGTAATCGATCTCATTAATTAGTTGTAATTAATACGAATTCAATTAATTAGATCATGTTGGCCATTCAGTTTTGGTAATTACTTGTTACAATATTAGAAGTCACACACAATCGCTATAATTGTGGAAGAAGATTTAATGAAAATTATCTGAATTGCTGTTTATTTGAGAAAACGACGTTTGCCAAGTGCAAATAGGCATTGTACTATTGCCAATATACTTAGGCTAATGCTGAAGGTATACAGGGTGTGGTTTTGTAAAACAACGCCCATCTCAGGGGTAAACTAATGACAGAAAAATATATATATATTTTTTAACTATTACTTTAATAGTAAAAAACCTTTCACATCTCCTAAAACTTTCAAGACGGCACTTGTTACCACCCGCACCACCCCCGCGTACCCCACTACCTACACCACCGAGCACATGCGGCTGCCGCCCCAGGAGAGCGGGGGGTCTGTCTGATAGCTTGCCCGCATAATAATACCATTTGCCCGGATATTTCCAATAAAATTTAAAATATTTATATTTTTTTGGCATCAGCCTCATGTAACACACCCTGTATGTTCATCAGAGGATATCTTCAAGAATGAAGATATTTTTTATCAATTTGGACACCAACGATTATTTTATGATTTTCATAAACAAACACTAACCACAGACATATTTTTTACGATACCAACACTTTGTTACAAAGCAAGCAGTTTATAATTTGTTGAAGACCCGCAGGTTGTGAGGCGTAAACTGAAAACCACATTTTAAATTAGAGAAACACTCACAAAGGAAATACAATTATTATTTAATAACCAAGCTTAAGTACCAACATGTTATATGTAGTTTGTGAAAATTGATTCAAACAATGTTGTTAAAAATCAAATGTACAATTTCAGATCTCTGGTTCAAGATCTGAAATTAGGCTCTTTAGTCAACTTATCCCACAGGATGAGTTTTAAGCGGGATGAGTTGAATAAAAAGTTTGAAATTGAAAAAAGCTATATTTTTTATTTATTTAATTACACAGTCTAATGAAAAGACAATTTAATGAAATAGGGTTAAGAGACCGTATAAGTTGTCAATTATAATAATACTAGCTTTCCGCCCGCGGCTTCGCCCGCGTGGAATTTTGTCTGTCACAGAAAAACTTTATCGCGCGCGTCCCTGTTTCAAAAACCGGGATAAAAACTATCCTATGTTCTTTCCCGGGACTCAAACTATCTCTATGCCAAATTTAAATTTCATCAAAATCGGTTGCGAGGTTTAAGCGGGAAAGCGTAACAGACAGACAGACAGAGTTACTTTCGCATTTATAATATTAGTTGGGATCAATTGATATTACTGCCACTCTGCCCGGTGAAGCTGGAAAAGCTCCTCAAGCTACCAGCGCCCGTCCCTTAAAAAAAAAAAGATATTGCTTATCAAAATACGATTTTTCTTAAAAGCTATTAATTACCGGCTAGCATAGACCTTTTAACTGGGCTTTTAATTCGCTTAAATTCGCGGAAACTAAACAGAATAAAACACGAACTAAAATTAAAACTACTAACAATCTCGACGCGCAAGGCCACTGATTTGTTTCACAGTATAATGCTGGAACTTTTAATTATTGGGCTCAGTATCGATGCAGATCTACGAGAGTACGCCTACTTCCGCCAAGGTTTCTTGATACTTGGACTGTACAGTGACGTCATATTATAGCGAATTTGTAATAGATATTCAGGGAAATTAGGTCAAAGTTGGTTTTCTCAAGATCAGATTCTGAGAACAGTCTCATTGCGATACCAAAAATTTAATCGCACTCGTACGTCATTCCATTGATTACAATAAAGCTAAATAATTAATCGCACCTTCAGAAGTTTCAACAAGTGCAATTTTGGAACAAAAGTCCGGATCAAACTATGTACTGGCGATTATAAACTACATTATTTTTATAGGAATCTATTTAAACGTCAGTTGGTGCTACTGAAAATTCCTGACGCTCTATTCTCGCATGAAAGTCTCAATATATTAAAAATCAATACAGGTAGTCAACATTAAAGCCAAAAAACTATTTGTATTTTACTCAACGATCCCCAACCAAATCTACCATTGACCATAATAAAGAAAATGCGAAAAAAATGCGCTCGAAATTCAGGAGCAGCACAAAAGTTGTAAAGGTCTTAAATTACATGTCGCGATCGGATCCGAATTAATTCGCAATTAGTACCCGAGATTGAATTACAAATGCATTTTTACACGAAACAAAGATATTCTCACGCGTAGGATCTGGGTCTGCGTAAAAAAACTGTTTACACTTGGTTCTAAGAAGGACACTATTTTGAGGAGAATTTTGTCATCTGACAACACTTTGAGATAAGGATGCGGAATTCCGTACAGAACTTTGGATCTTACTTGTTACTTAGTAATAAAGCGGCCTAATTTTAAAACGATATGAACACGATACAAATAAAATGATTATGAACGACACGAGAAATATCATATCGGTAAATTGGGGCCATAAGCCAAGCTTTTATTGCTAAAATTTTAAAGAATGCAACAAAAAAAGTCCTATTTTATTATTCACATGCATGTATTGCAATATGACGAAAGACCCTAACAAACATCTTGCGGATCCCCAAAAGCGGGTGCTTATCACCTCTTTTATCTTGGCACATTAGTTTTTAAGTTTACAGCGGCATGGCGGTTCCCAAATGAATTTTAATCTGGACGCACGATACCGCGAATGCATAAAACAACTGATTCTCAAACTATTATTGTTATATTTTTATGACTTTAATAAACATTTATTTTATACTATGTAATAAAGGATGTAATAAACAAAAGTAGTATCTAGCTAGCATTCTAACTCTATGAACAATCGATTAGCAATGCAATTTCCTCTTTTGATGAATTTACAGTATTTTTTAACACACTTCAAAGAGGAGCATTTGTGGTTCTAAATTCAACCGGGCCATGTGGAAATCATTGGAGACCTATGTTCATCAGTGGACGATCTGTGGTTGAAATGATGATGTTGCTGATGAATTAAACTTTCAATTTTAATAAAAACAAAGTATGTCAATCTACCTCTTAAAGGTAGCGGGATAGCGCTGGATGCAGGCCGCCACCAATCGGCCATTATGAAAATAATTGGGGGAGGCCTTTTGCTGAACTGCTGAACAGTGCACGTCCTATGGCTAAAATTAATGATGATGATGATGTCACACTAAAGGGATTACAAAAGATCCTGAGTTACACAACTGGAAATGGTCACAAGATTTTGTGATGGTCTCAGCACGATGATATCCGATTCAAAATAAACTATTACACCCTAAAAAATATTGAGAAACACTGTCCAAAGCAGCGAAATCGTATAATTTAACCTGGCATCTTGTATCGGCGTATCTTCGTGTGATATTGTTTGTTTTAATGGTTTACGATGCTGAATGCAAACCAGTCCCGAATATGAATTTCGGGATAGCTTTTGATTAAGATAAAGGCGCGGGGATTGTCACGTATTATGAAGAATGCGGGAATGATTTCTTGTTAGCCGGATAAGGTGAGATTGGAGATAAAACGTGAGATCTTCGGCGAAATAAAGGTCCATTTTTTGGGTCTACTGTTACTGTTTTTAATTTTGACACATCAAGACAAAAACTGGCATCTTGTACCTAACTAGATAGCTGCTATTTTGTAACAAACATGGAAAAATATGTTGTTGAATTGACTTATAGTATAGGTATGTCACAATGCAAAATTTTTATTTAACTGAGCATCTTTTCATAATAGAGCCCTTATATTCATAAACTCAAGTAAGCAAAGCCAACTGTTTTTATAAAAAATAGTTGCCTTCTAAAGCCAAGATAAACACCATCTTCCGTACTTCGGTTACATTGTTGTAACGTTGTATGGGCCCATCAAAGTAACATGTTTCCATCGCGCTACAGCCTTTATTGCTGTAAGTGATCATTAAGGCTCTTGATGGAACTCTGCACTAGTTAACTCCTAATAACATGATGCCTGAGAGGGCCCTTAAGAAATTTTGTTGAAATTGTGTTTTGTTTTACGTGGTTCCCTGACCTATTAATATAGCACACTAATGTGAACATGACATGTGATGAGTGAACATGAATGAATACGTACTTGATTAAAATACTTTTTTTAATTAATGTCTCATATAGTACGCAGATGGTATGATCTAGTTTTGGGAAATGATAATAATTACGAGTACTATCCCAACTAATATTATAAATGCGAAAGTAACTCTGTCTGTCTGTCTGTCTGTCTGTCTGTCTGTCTGTTACGCTTTCCCGCTTAAACCTCGCAACCGATTTTGATGAAATTTGGCATAGAGATAGTTTGAGTCCCGGGAAAGAACATAGGATAGTTTTTATCCCGGTTTTTGAAACAGGGACGCGCGCGATAAAGTTTTTCTGTGACAGACAAAATTCCACGCGGGCGAAGCCGCGGGCGGAAAGCTAGTATTGGATATTTTTAAAAATATATTGTGAAAAAAATAATTCAAGCGTAGTGAGGGACAAAGAATTTGTGAATAATAATTGTATGTTTAGGACACAAGACGCTAATAAAGTATTTACAACAATGAGAAGGCAAAATTTAGCAAAGATCGAAACACACGATCCATGACGAACACAGGCACTTAGTACGTCCTCAACGAGCCGTTAAATTCTAAATTTATTGCCGAAAATTGTGCAGTTTATTGTTAACTATAGTCGTTTTCGCCAGTCCCGACAGGGGGCGATTCAACCATAACAATATAGAGGGATACAGTAAGTCCACTTTATGACCACCAGGATCAACTTACCTAGGGCAAAGGCCAAGCATTACATATGTAAGTAACTAACGTCCGTATTCACAAACATTACTATGAGGTCTCACAGTACGCGTGGACGCAAAGGGTGACACACGAACCAAACAAAGAACTCTATTCAACGCTGTGCATTCGATTTGCTGCTTCACTTAAGAAAGCATCGTTTGTGAATACGATCGTAAGTACGAACTACTAGTTTTTACAAGCATTTAGGTCATTTTCTATCATTTTTCATAGTGCCTCTCAAAATGGGCCTACTGTAATTCCCCTTCTTATGTCAACAGTAAGTTAAAATTAATATTCTGTCAGCGCACACGATTTTCGGTGTTGTTTTATGATATCTCGAGAATTTGATCTGAAAACTCGCATGATATCGAGTGTATCACAACCAATTTATTGTCGGGATGTGTTTTGAGCGACTGTTCTGCAACCATTGAAGTAATATTACTACGTATAGAACAGACATCGCGAACAAAATATGTACAGTGCGGGGTGCGGGGCGGGAATTTGACGGACAGCTGTCAGTCAAATCCATGACTATCAAGTTTCATAATTTATGGCGATAAAATCTGCACCAGAAAATGTCGTACTTCATTGATAGGATTGCACGAATAGTGACGTTCCTGCGGTCGCCTCATCATAGACATTGTGAAACGATTGTGAAAATAAACAAATCGGCTAAATTGTGTTAAATTTTCATGGTGCTCAATAGCAAAAAGGTTCAGCTACTTACATTATTTTCTTTTATTATATTGTGCGTTTCCTGTAATGTAATCTAAGCTCCCCTCCCTTAGACTAAAATTAGCCCTCCTAGACAAGTGACAAAACGTAGCAGTTGAAACATTCGAAATCACTTCGCTCTGCCGTTTTTTGGTGTTAGTTACTTCACTCTATACATCCTGGACAGCGAACTGTGCTTTCTCAAATTGGTGCGGCCTTGCGGCAAGCTGAATAGTTTTTTATTTAATTGTCTGGGTAGAACACGTGGCACATGGTAATAAACTTTGCTAAGTAAATCGGGACAATTAAATATACCAGCTGTAAGTTTTTTTAGAAAAACTAAATCCAACATTTCTCTGCGCCTCTCCAGCGATGCCATTCTGAAATATTTTAGGCGATCCTTATATGATTTGAGCTTTTTCCCCAATTTGCAATTGTATGTCAGATGCCATAAAAACCTCTTCTGCAGCCGTTCAATTCGTGCGACATGCACACCATATCCAGGAGACCAGACAACACTACAGTATTCCAATAATATGATCGTTATAATCATTTGTCATGGTCCATACGTTTTGTTGAATTTGTTTTAACTTAAAATCAACCAGAAACTGCTGATAAACCACGTCAAATCTTTGAATATAAGGTTGCGCAATACCTGTCAGAGACCAACACTGGTCCATAATTCAGTGTTCACTTTTTTATCAAGATCTGATAGACGTGACTCGTCAGAATAGGACCTTTCAACTTTTCTTGTATTCCAAATCAGATCGACATAATCGGATTGGAATTCTTTTTGTACCAATCGCGGTTTGGTAACTCACAATAAGAATAGGTAAGTAGGAACATGATGTTTATTTCCTGTCGAGCCTCTCGAAAAGATTTGGCTGACAGCTACGTAATCAAAACATCGAAAGTTACAGTATCTTAGTTTTTAGCGAATCGTGAAAGCAAAAATGAGATTGAAGTACACGTGTCGACAATATTGTTCACATATGAGTACTTTCGTAAAATGAGAGTAAAACAAACACAAATATGAAGTGCAAGAGACGTTCAAGTGTGCACGTGAATTTATTCAGGAGCCATCCTCGTTACGTCAATTGTACAGTCGGCCTCGGAGGCGCGTGCATTACTGCTCTTATGCCAATGAGAGAGAATTCAATGTTGGATGTGTTTTAGATAGTGAATGTGCCTGGTTCGGCTCGTCCGGGTCACACAATAGGTGCGGAGTGAGAGCGCGTCCGCCTCCCTGCCAACTCGTTAGGGAATACTTCCACTCGGCTGCGCGTGCGACCCTGTGTTTGTACTACAAAAGTGGAAGGTGCGATTGTATTATTTGTCGCACTTGTTTCGTGTAGATTTAGGGAACTGACTTTATTTGAATCTCGAATTATGCTTTTGTCGCCGTAACGAAATTTCCCGTCTCCTTTCGTTGTTCAGTGAGACGTAAAATTTCGTGCGTGACAATGAATTGTGTAGAAAGTCAACAACGAGCGGAGCAAAGCCTGTACATTCAAGGATTTCACGACATCACAGATTACATGATCACAAGCACAGATTTGGCTTTAATATTAAACAACACTACAAACAAAATGTTACATTAGCAAAGACCATTTTATATCGATTGTCTCAAAGTTGTGAACAATTGACGAAAACAGATTTCATTTGTGACGCAATTACAAAGAAGAATCTAAATAATGTTTAAGTTATTACTTGCGCAACGGATGGCTTGTTTGCAATTTGCAAGTTATTTCGTAAAAATATTGGGAAGGTCACATTGTTCTCGCTATGGTTATTTTACCGATCGTCTGCGTTATTTTTCCGATACGGCAGTTGGTGTGAGGAATTCGTTGCTGTAAAGAGTAATTTTCCCTGTTTTGCGACTTGAAATAATTTCCTTTGAAGCATCTTCGCCGGGTTCGCGTGATAACTTTTTTATTGTTTCATCCTTTACTTACAAAGAGGCTGTATTTTATGGACAATAATCTTGGAAACGGTATTATTCTATTTGTTTTGTTAATCCGTGGTCTGCGTTTACGTGTTTGGGAGACATAACTGTTTTGCTCTTGGAGTCTTCGTGAGCTATTGCTGTCTATAGTGGAGCGAAATCAAATCACTAGTGGGAAGAGGGCCTCTTTTAGTACAAATTGGGTTAAAGGACAAGAGGAGGGCACTACACGCCCTCCCGAGGGCACTCCTTCGTGCAGCGAGCTGGCGATAGCATCGCGTGTAGTGCCTCTCGCTGATCACATTGATTTATGTGAGCACCACTTGAAAGAACTTGTTACTTGGTCAAGACATATGGCTCTGACTATCGTATTGTCTATCCAAACAGATATTCTCTATATTCGCAATAGCCCTATTTTTGCTCCCGTAATTGTTAAACTTTTCTTCTTATTTCTTCGTAGATAAACTTTAGGGATGGAGTTAATGCTTTAAGTATTTCTCAAATAAAACATTGGCTACGTAAGTGTCGCTGTAGGAATTGGTTGCAAGAATATTCAAAGTTCCAAGAAAATATTCCAAAGATAAGTAAAGTAAAAATATTGGATTTAACAAACAAGGCTTCAAAGAAGATGTTATCTAGAATTGAATAAGGAGTTGCTCAATCAACATGTTATTTATTTTGTCATAAAAATATTTTGAAGTAAGAGTAAATATGCTTCTTATCAGAAGATGAATGGTTGAATCGTCTTGCGTATTTAAGTTTACCTTTGTAGATCTTTATGTAAAGCCAGAATGTTTTTTGTTGCTCTAACTGCATGTACATATGATGAGACCGTACAATTATTTACACAATTGATTGATATTTTTGTACCTTTTGAGTGTGTAGTTTGTATCTAATGTTCGCATAAAGTAGGCCATTTCTAAATCCTCAACAAAGTGCCTCTGGGAGAGATTACCTCGGTCTGTGTAACCGCTTTACAAGTGCTGCCCAGTCAATGGGATCGCTTCGGAATGTAGGCCTGAATAGCCCTAAACGAGCCTAATATTGTACAATGTAGGTTTAGGTTATTGGATAACTTTTTCATTGATTTTCCTATTAGGAAAAGAGACCCCTAACTCTCCTCGACTTGTAAGATCTATTAGCAATGAATATGTGTTGATTAATACATATTATTGGAGATAGGATTACCTACTACACGGTACACGAGTATAGAACTACAGACGCCTAGACATTTTGTATAAATAGACTGCGAATTGATTAACAGCGAACAGAACATAATTGTTCATTGAAAGGAGTTTCAACTGTTTCAAGTCTTACATCTAATTGTATCTGTCTGTAGTTTGACTGAAGTAATCCTGTTTCCGAAGACAACGTAATCCGCCGAAACCTTACCTATTAGTTGTCGGTTTCTAAATTTAACGTCACGCTAACGGATAATGATGCTAAATACCCATTTACGACTAATACCCATGTTCTTACTAACTTAACGACCTCAACACATACAATCTATAAAATATATACGTTAAAATGTATTACCTATGTAGTTCTGGAGATAGAAGGAGAATAACAATTTATTTACCTTTCATTTAGGACTAATTTCAGTACTATACCTACTTACTTATTCGGTAATTGTAATTATGTAACGAAAACACATTGACATTTCTTAATTTACTTTGTATTTTCAAAAGCCTGAATCCTGGAAATGAAATTGAAGACTGGAATTAATATTAAACATTATATAGAATTTCCTTAAGACGGTCTTAAAATAATATCTTCAGTCTCATAATATAAACGTTTCTTTGTAGATTTTTCCGCTCGGAAAAACTTAAGACTGTTAGTTGTATAACGTTGTTAAATTTTCATGGTCACTAAATTGGAATAAGTATACCACGTAATACTTTACCAAATAACCCACTTAAACTACATACTTAGTCGATTCATAGTTTGGTCGGTTTCTATTTGGAATGAGAAATCGGCCGATGCCAAATCAGTGTAAGTGTAAGTGTAATGTGCGCACTTCCATACATGTCCGTCCACACTGATAATAGCCCGACCCAACTACTTATCGGCTAACTAAAAGTCGAAAAAATTCATTAAATTGCATACCTACCCCGCGGGGACAGGGTAGGTTATGTGGGGCACCCCTCATCAGAATTATGAGGCATACCCCCGGTGCTCCGTCAATCGCCTTGGTGGGAAGAACTATGGGAATCCGGACAAAGCCTTCAACTACCACAGTCCCTCCCGAATCTAGTTCATTCTAGCTTAACTAAAGTCAAGACAGTCTTAATCCACTTGTGCCACTCATGTGTTATACCGTCACCATCAGTGTAATTATCCGGTAGGCAGAAAAGCAGTTCATGACTTTCATGGGCAAAGTTCGTTCCATGTATTAGGGGCATTAAATTGAACTGTTTATGTATTCCGCAGATAGTAGCGCGGGACCGCGGAGTGCTGTGTGAATTATGTGCGTAGGGTTACCATCTAAAAGTTTTAAAAGTCCTGACAAAACCCGGACGTTAAAAAAGCCCTGAAAAACTATTCACAGTTGTGTTTTCGGCAGAGGTGTATGTTAGGAACTTGTTTGATTGCTATCTTTAACCAAAAGCCGGGCGATTTAGATGCCATTACCATCCGAATCTAAGCCAAAAGTCCGACAAATTCGCTTGAATGGTAACCCTATATGAGCCCATTATTACGAGGTTTTCAGAGTAAGGACACGGGATTGCGGCAGGGATGAAGGAACTGGCAGCTCGTTTAATGGCTTCTGCGAAGTTGACGTTATGATCGCAAACACGTTTTGCCGTTAAAACTACATACTTAATTATGAAGTTGATTATAAACTAAGAGCTTAGCTCTAACTTTCATGTGTTTATAATTTAGGCAGCTTTATTTTTGATAGTGTTTACGAGTAACTCTACTACTTGTGCTAAAAAGCATTTCTTACAACTGAAATAAAATAAATTACATTAAAAGGGACTAATCTAATACGAAAATGTAATTTTTGTCCATAAAACACTTTACATAATAGGAATTATAAGTATTTAGTCGACATAATATTTATCCGAAAAGTATTTATAGGTTCTACCTAAACCTATCTGACTACAATTTGACTTTGTAAAGAATTAGGAGAATTGGTCTAGTGAGGAATTTAACAAAATATTCCTAGATCGTTTCAACCCAACGCCGTCTGTTGCTCCTAGTAACTAAAATTTAAATATTGCTCAAATATAGCTTGTCCTACACTTCAGGACAACATATTGGGGACTATGCAGCCATTCCTGGAATGTCAAGTTCACAGCGCGTTGTAAAGGCACCACGGGCAATTTAAACTGTCCAATTTTTACGCCCTAAATAACACCGTGCACGGATTTCACTACTTTACTTTTGTCACTTGACAGTACTGTGATATTTCACTGAAGAGTAGTACAATCACAATGTCATTGTTGTGTATTTGTTTGTTGTTACTATAAAAAGTGTCGCTAGTTCAGTTAAAATAAGCTATAGGTCGTAGTTGACTGACCTATGATTTTGCATTTAATACTTCCGCATCTAAGTAACTGAAAATTAGAATTATACATACTGGGTATTTTATATTTCATTTATAAGGATTTAATTATTTGTCGGTCTGTAAAACTCTTTACCAAGGCCCTTTTTGTGCTTTATTTGTAATCGTAATCGTACTAGCTAACTAAATCTCATTGTCACAGAAACAGAACTTGAAGTGTAAAGGTAGGTACTTCAAATTCAAATTCATTATGGAGACAAAATGTATTACTCACCTAAAGTTACCTAGCTACATGTCATTACAGTGTTTTACGACAAACATACACTTACTTACGCCCCAGAAAATGTCTTTAGACCTTTAAAATTTAATCACATCAGAAGAGTGGAAGGCGGAGTACTTCGGAGGAGGTTGCAAATTGCGTTAGGGTTTTATTTTACACAAAGCTTTTATCCGGCGCTGACTGAGCCACGGTTTTGACACTATTTTCTTGGGGAAATATTATGGCGCCATCTTATGGCTTCCTTGACAAAGTTTTAACATTTTTAATGCAAAGACATTTCAATTTAAAACAAAAATAAAGGTAGCTTGAATTTGCCCAGAAGAGGGACTCACAAGACCCAGTAGGTACTTAAATGTTTTAAAAAAATTACTATGTAATATCTTTGCAATGTTAATAAATTGGGTGACATTTCATAAAATATTGCAAAAACATTTCTAGGTACGAAACTTGACCTTTCAACTGGAGTTTTGCAACGAAACGTTTTAAACCCGACGTTACGAATCTGTTGCGAAAAATGTTAAGTGTGATTAAAATGTTATATTCCTAGGTATAAACAGGTAAATTAAATTATTATTTATTTGAAAATTACGCTTTCGGCGAGCTGACTCTAGAGCATTAATACTTTATGTACTTTTTTCAAATAGGTACAAATTAACGTCGTTATGTACAGCCATCAAGAATTAACACCGTAGGATCTTATGCAGTTGTCAAAAGAGCTATTTTTATGATTTGGTCTCGACTTTTCTAAGGAATTGTTAATTATGGAGTCATGACACCATTTTGTCCAATGAGGTGGGATCGAAATCGAAATCAATTTGCGTACATTCCCAATGACGCTCACTTTCACTGGTCACGCTGCTCTGGCGCCGATGTCCAGCCGAGTCGATGACTTCGGCTTAAGAGTCTCCCGTAGCGATATCGCCAAGTGCTTAAATGTGAATCACATTGTTATATTTCATATGTGTGCTAATTATTCAGCCTATCTACGAGGTCTGTATCTGGATACGACTGAATATTATTTTATTTACCAATGACGATAATCCCATACATTTTTCGTTTAAAATCAACGGTACGTGGCGCGCTTCCTAGGCTAGCCGGACTCGTTTCCATCATGGTGGTTGTCATGGGAACACCCCGGCAAAAAATATATCTCTTTATTTTAATCCGTTAATGATGAGGTTGTTATTTGATAATTTTCCCCAAGATCAAATGATTGACTAAAACACGTACACAAGAAATAATTCATTATTGATTAATGAAGATTCTCATGCAACACCAAGTTAGTCTGTAATGTTGACAGATCCGTACGGGAGACTCTTAAACATAGAAGTACGCGCGTGTCATTACCGCATACAAACACGGACAATGGCATTGAGGTTCTAAGAACGTAATTCGCTTATAGTCCGGTAGTGGACGTCAATTGTCATTGACACTCGCTCGCTGACCAAGGATGTCATTAGAGTTCGCTATCTTTCCTTACTTGTTATGCTAGGATGCCCATGGTTATTAAGTATCTCTCATGATACTACGCAGAGTGACAAATGGGCCTAAGAAGGTTGACGTTGACTGGTAAAGGTAGGTTCTAACCCATAGGGAACAGGGAAAAAACAATATCTGTTATAGCAGTTGTGAATCACAACTCTGCACTTGACTTACGTAAGTCGAATCTTTTGTAAAGTTAAACCGAGTCTGTTTGACCTTAATAAACACACCTGATCGAGGACTAAGATGTAGAACTGTCGCTTGAAACTTTAATAAGTTTTTAATCCACATTAAGAACTCTACCTCAATTGTAATAAGAAGTATGACCCAATTAAACTGGGTCAGGCATGTCGTAAAGCTGGCATAATAATTCACATATTCAGGGAAGGTACAACAGCAATATTCCACGTCATGTTAACCTAACTACCTGTTACCGCGAAAACTCTGAACTAACATTTAACCCATTAGCTCGGAGTTAACTATTCATCACGCAAGTGACCTCATCCCAAGGTGTCCCAAAGATAATTTAGGCAGCATTCCCTTCAGCTTAGGGGTCAAAGTGCCGCGAAATTGACCCGGGACGCCCCTCCGGGAGTCCCGTTTCGAGGTCAGCGAACATTTTTGCCGCTCCTCGTGAATATTATAAAGGGCCCACGCATTTCACACGTTGAGGCGACGGTAAAACATTCCCGCTCGCCTAGGGTAAACTTTAGAATATCATTTGTGAGCCTTTAAATTCCACTCAAAAATTAAAGGGTGCGAAGCGAACTATTAGTGGTTGCTCGTTCACAAATAGTTTTAGTATAGACCTTAGCACATTCAGGCTTCCCCGAGCTTAATGTGTTGTACATGTTAAAATACGACGTCTATGTTAAAATGTGCCATCAAAACCTGCCTTGAATTTTTCAAAAGTAGTAAGAATTAAGAGTATAAATCAACCTACTCGTACTTTACTAGAACCAAAGCAATATTGCCACATTATGCATTTCTAAAGATCTGCCTGAAAACAAACAGTCAACCGAAAACTGCGTGCCAATGAACGCTTTGATAAATTTTACATAAATGCCGCCTACGTCATGTTTTTCGCATAGTGATAAGCTCCGTGTACATGCCATGGACCCGAACTAAAAGCTATAAACAGAATACTTGATGCGAGTAGGTTGTACCTACCTTACAGCTAACGGTGAAAAGGTTTACCGTACCTACTTAATTGAAATTGATTGATTAATATGTAACAAAAGAATTCATTAAATAGCTGGTTCATATTATTATACCAAGCAAAAACGAGTTCTTTTATACTGCTCCTAGTTTCCGGACGTTTTTGGGTCGAAATGAATATCTCATTAAAATTACATTACGTTGGCACCACTACAAATTGGTTCGGGATAGGGGTTTAGCTTGAACGATGTCGGGAAGAGCGAGATTGTATTGTAGAAGCGAAATAAGATGAAGCGACGCGCCTCAATTTCAAGAAATAATTATTTCTCACAAATAGCCTCTCGACTCCCAGTTGATTCGAAATGGGCATTATGTGTAGATAGGTTTTTAAAATTACTTTCTTCGAGATCAAAATGGGCGATTACACGTATTTTAAGATGATTTAAAGTCGAATCGAACCAATTTAAATTTTAAATTGAATTTGCGTTCCGGCACACATGTTTTTGTAAACACAAAGCCTTGAACGACACTATTGTATATAGAAATAGTTTCCTAGATTCGTTCGTATCAATGGGCCGGCGCTGATCGAATTATTGGGGTATATTTATTAGCTTTCTGTATGACCTTGCCCCAGCCCGTATCTCTTGGGCTAAACATGTTTCGGCCCGTTAGTAATGTTGATGCAGGGCATTTTTGTTGCCGATTTTATTGTTGTTTAGAATCGGAATAAGAGCCATATAGAGCGTCTCTTTCTAGCCTGGGGGGACTCTTTGGGTAAAAGGGAAAGGGTCACTGTAATGGAGTTCTAGTTTGATTGGGCGTTGTTTTCGCAGGCCGCTCGACTGGGTAGCATTTTATTAGCCCAGTGATCTGCCTTTATGAGTCATGTTTGCTGTAATAAACTCGTTCATTCCCTTCGAAATGAGCTCCTGTATTGAAACTTATGTGTTGTCAATACGCGCTAGGGTAATATCGGCATACCGTCGTTTTATATGACCTATTTAAATTTTACGCTGCGGCAATCGTGATTCAATTACTTGACCTTCCGTAACACGTTTACTGGGTATTTAGCGTAATATGCGCGAATGTATTTTTTTGTTTTTGATTTTTTAACAATTATTTTTTTTTAATTAATGAATGTTTCGAAAAGCTCTTGTTTCGACCACTAACTTGCTGCTTTTAAAGTTTTAAACACTTGTTTGTTGACTGTGAAAACTAATTTAAATAGCGCTTCTTTGTTTTTAGGTTAGTAATTAGTAAATGAAAATAAAAACAATGTAAATAAACGTATTTATATGGATATTTATAATTTATTGTCCAATTGTAGCATGTTAAGACTCATTTGTTTCAGTTCTGGTATAATAAAATAATTGTGTACTTACATCTAGACACGAACACTGATGATTTATTCTTGGTTACATTCAATCGAAATCGTATTTATTCACAAAAAATACCGTAAATTACGGATATTTCAGTTTCTGACACGTAATTGCTGCCGCCGTTGTTTCTGTAATAAAACCACGGACATTCACAAACAATGACAGACCTTTAATCGCCTTAAAAACAAAACTTCGAATTACTAATTTTAAAACGAAATAAAACGCACATCCATTTGTATCACGAAAACACGTGATGTTAAAGCAGTGCAATTTAAAAAGATTTTAAAAGTAAACGTGAAGCGAAAAAGGAAAAAGGTTTGAGAATTTCCGTGAATTTGTTGTTTAAACTTTATATCTGCGCTAATTGGTGTCTGGTTTTGATGAACTTGTGATGCTGCGTTCGTTTGCGTTCACGTCTTTAAAAAAGTTAAAGCATTTGTCACACTGTATTCGGTCTGCAGTCAGGCCAGATGAACGCAGCCGCCTTACTTGGTTCTTTTCGATAAAAATTGCTTTGGTATACTATTACCGCCTAGGTAAGTGACAGGAAAAACGTAACTTTATCATCTATCTATGGTGACAGGCTCTTCAGGATGTGGCTTTTGGCGAAAGAAAAAGGTCAAGGACAACCACTACCTAAAAACCTGTGACAGACAGGAATATTGATTTTGGCATATAGTAGCCTTTCGTCTGTCAAAGAACCAATACCTAGCCTATAATAGAGCCATTATAATATTTATAAAATGCGTACATATCTTAGTAGGAATCTTTACACTAAATTATTTGCATTTTATCTTCGTTCAATGTCATACTAAATTTAATAACAGGGCTATGGCAGGCCAAGTTTGCTTAATGACTATCCAACCGAAGGGTTGTTTGTCAGCCATTGACCGATGTAAAGGGACCGAGGAGGGCTCGTTAACCGCGTGCTCAGTTACTGATTCGCGGGTATGGAGCCGCATTGCGTTAATTAATTGCTTATTTTGATTAAGTTTTAACTTTTTTTTAACTTTACAGGTAAATATGGCAGCTATTTTGATTCTATATTTACAAGTTTTTTTTTACTTTTCAGGTAAGATTGCAGGGAAGAGTCTCGCGTCTTGCGTAATACCTGTAAGTCAATGTAGCGCAATAAGAATAAAATATGGTTTGTAATTTTTAAATTAACTAGCGACCCGCCCCTGTTTCGCACAGGTACAATGTATTATACTTAAAAACCTTCCTCTAGAATCACTCTATCTATTAAAAATATCTAAACATACATAGGGACAGACAGACAGGAAAGCGACTTTGTTTTATAATATGTAGTGATAGTGAAGTGATAAGTTTAGTTGCCTTAGCAGTCGGTCGAACTTTTTTCCAGTGAATTGATGCCTACTAGTCCGAAATCTCTTCTGCCTCGTGCCGAGTTTCTAGAATGATCCTTCTAGGCTTGTCTAAGTTCCATTAGTCTACAGCCTACGCACGCACCGCTTTCTAGAACATGTTTAGGGTTCCGTAGTCCTGACAATCAACTCTTATAGTTTCGTCCCCCCCTCCCCTCTAAAAACTAAACTGTTGGGTTGAAAAATCTGGGAAAATCGTAATAATACTGCTTTTCATGATCTTTCAAGGAAAACTATAACAGTTGAGATACATCATTTAGTTTAAGAGTAATAGTTATTTAACTCATGTATTATGAAATTTGTTAACTAGTAAAAATTCCTTAGAAGAAAAATAATATTAAAAGTGATTTTAGATGAAGTAATTGCTTGCTTCTGAAATATATTATGGTAACGACGGACAACTACGGAACCCTACACTGCGCGTGCCACGACACGCACTTGGCTATTTTTTATTAAATTTTAATTTATACACGATATTTCCCTCTCGCCCACGGATTCGGAGGGATGGTTCCAGCGGCATTACTAATTCATTAAAATTGACTAGAAACAATTTATTTCAAGCGTTTATATTGGATTACGTGTATTCAAATTATATTAACTGAAGCAGTTAACGTCAAACTTTATGGTAGTTACAGCCACAACAAGGTGAAACCATAGTAGGCTCGGGCTATTAATTTGCTGGTTAATATTCCTGTCAAGAAAATAATTTCTTATAAAAAGAAAAAATAAATCTTTAATGGCAGAACATTTTCAAGTTATTAAAGCTCTAAGTAAAAACCTGTAATATTTCTTTACGTTATGTTTTTGCTTGTAATATTAATTATTTAATAACATGCGTTTCCTCTTTTAACGCATATAAGTAATGCGTGGAGGATCAGGGTTGGCAATAAAAACTTTAATTTAATTTACGGGAACTCTATTAAAGAACTCGAGTCATAAAAGTCATTTATTTTTTGCAATTAGGCTGTTGAAAAGCTCTATTATAAAAAAAATATTGATTGGTGAGACGAGCTTAGCCTTTAATTTGCTGGTATTCACATAGGCGTAACCGTTTGTACGCAATACGCACATGATAAATAGCTGCCTAGATAACGGCAAATCAATGTGGTAAATTGGTTATAATAGTTGCGAATTTGCTACTAAAATGTATAGATAGACTCACGCGCTGTCTCTGTTACACACTTCAGTAGGGTGGGAATTTAAATATCCTTGGACATTTTTATACTGCGCCTTCTAGTTCCAAACTAAACAAAATAGTAGGGAATTTAGTGCAAGAACCCCTCCACTTTGGTATAGAAGGCTCATTTTTGCAACAGTGGTTCTTTGGGTGCTCCTGAGTGGATTTCCGTCGGTAGACATCGGGAGCCCCCCCTGTGGTAGCAGGGGGAGGGGGGGCAAGTTTCCTTCCGCCGCGCTTCACTTTAAGGCCCATATCTTCAAAACTATGGGTATTAAGGCAAGTGTGGTATCATTTTCAGATAATTAAAGGATGGCGAATTCATTTCTAGAACAAACTTTTTGCCTTTTCATACAAGTAAATAGAGATATTGAACAAAATTCACAAAAACCAAAAAGTATTTTTTTAAATAAACGTCGTTTACTTTTAAACCACTACAGATAATCTAATAAAAAAAATATGACCTGAAAGCTACATTTATCAGGATTATAAAAATATAACATTGTATGGTACTTTTTTCGCAAAAAGTAGGTGAAAAAAAATTTTTCTTCAGGACACAGCGGGCGAATTTTATTGCGCATCGGAAAAAAATATTTATTTTATCCATGAATTCATACTATTTGGTTCATAAACAAGCAAGGATTATTATTTTAGAATTTATTTAGAGTTGCTGGCACATCAATCTACCCTGATTTGTATTTTTTCGTCAATTGATTTTGAACTCTATGTGTGAGACGTAAGGTTGAAAATGCCTTAAATACATTTTAATATCGAAAATATCATAAGAAGAAAGCACTAAATAGTCTTTAATTTGTCTAAACGTCTTAATTATTATTATTATTTTAATTAACACTTTTATTTCTACATACTATTGTACCAGTGATTTAACGGAAAGGTAAGTGTGAGGAAAATGAGGTTTCACAATTATAGTAACTACGGGAGATATTTTTAGCACAAAGGTTACGGCTGTGACCGTTTTAGTTGTTTTTTTCAGATAGCACCACACCAGCTTCTGCACTACTTCTTGCACTTACATCTCACCATTTCCAGGCAAGCCTCGGCAGCTACGGGCAATCCGGTCCATGTAGGCTCCATGTTGCTATCGACTCTGGTCCAGTCGGGTAAAGGGAAGACTGAGTCGGTTGCTTGCACCGACCAGTCGGGTAAAGGGAAGGCACCACCCCCAACCAGTCGGGTAAAGGGAAGACTGAGTCGGTTGCTTGCACCTGATCCTATACGCGAATCCCTTAATATACTGCCAGTAGCCAATGGTGATACAAAGCTGCTGCTGCTGTCTGGGTTATCTTATGTAGGGCCTAAGCTAAGCTAAGCTAAACTCTGATTTTTANCTGCAACCGATATTTTTGAAAGGAATTTTATTGTATTATTTTGTTTTAAATTTCGAGGTTGTATGTTTTTTGCCCGTCGCCAAAAACTTGATAAGAAAACCCAAGATAATAAATTGATATTTTTTGGTCTTTGGTACTTTTAAGATTTTGGTACTACCACAGAATAACAATAAGTACTACGTACAGAAGTTTTACTTCGCGAAGGTATTTAAAAAAATGTATGCTCAATGTCATTAACAATATGGTGTAATTTAGCCTGTCTCAAGAGTCAAGCACCATTTTGTTGACAAACGTCAGTGATCGGCACTGCGCCGAAGCTATAGGGCTGACTTCGGTAAAATGATGTGACGTGAGGTGCCAAACTGCAGAAAATGGCGGAAGAAATACATGATTTAGCATGAATTATCATGAATAATATTAACTACTTATTTACCCCTCAGTGTCTTGAGGCAACTTAAAAAAGTACATTCTGTGTTTTTATTATTATTTAGGCAGTTAAATACTGCACAGTATTTAGTACACCATTTTCTTTATTTTCTTCCATCATACACAAGAATACGCGTGCGTGAGTCAATGTTCTGTAGGTGGGCCATCGTGCGTGTTTTGTTTTCGATGTAAACTCGCGGAGATGAACAGGCCTGGTACTACTTAATGTGCTCGCAATTTGTAGAACTTAGAAAAAAAGTTCTGAGCTCATATAAATTGGTATAACGAGAGAGCTTTAGGTAAACTTCGTATATCTAACAAGTATACTTTGAAGAAATAGAATAAGTTTGCCCTAGATAGGTTTACCTAGTTACTCACCAACGATCAATACAAAAGTAATCCAATTGAAAATATTGATTTCAAATCCATTCTTAAATGGCAATTAGTTAGGTACCAATTGAAACAGTTCACTAACTTTATTGAAGTTATTTTTGAATTCAATCAATATCTGTCGTTTTGTCTTTGAACATTTACCTAAATAATGACTTTAATTGACTTCCTTTAAAATAGTTACGAGTATCACTCCTTTATCGGGCACAAGGAAAATATATTTTGTGTCCAAAAAATAATTCTTGTATGGTTTCGGGTGTTTAAAAAAATATGTTTCAAAAAGTATTCAGTATTATTTAGATCACTGAATTTGGGACTAGATGAAAATGTTGAAGAATATTTAATTGACATAATAAATTGACCCTAATTCTTAGATTTGCCTCTAATTCCCAATCATGGTGTATCAATCGTTTATAAGTCACTTAGCGGCCGCCCGCGACTTCGTACGCGTGGATCCCGTTTTACCCCCTTAGGAGTTGAATTTTGCAAAATTCCGTCTTAGTGAGCACCAACGTTTTAAAAGGAACCCCCATGCAAAATTTGAGACTTCTAGTACTTGTAGTTTCTGAGATTTCGTGATGAGTGAGTCAGTCAATCAGTGACCTTTCGCTTAGTAATTTACACGTTTATGAATTTGCAGGCACATCTATTCAATCTAAAATGATTAAAACTCCTATAAAATTATATTTTCCTAACAATAAATTACAAAGAATCAGAAAAACGAATCCAACTTGTACTTTAACTCAGAATATCCGGTAACAAGTGAAAAGTTTCTACTGTTCGGAGTCATAGCTTTGTTATAAACCTTCATAATGCCATTGTCTTCGACCATTGTTTTAGCAAGATGTTTGTAGAAAAGCTTTATTTATTTAAATTTTGCGCTAGTAACTATCTGGGTTATTTGGGTTCATTTAAAACTGTTACCATTGCAATTTGTTCTTTGATTAATAATGTTATTTATTTAATAGGTACCTAGAAAATTATGTCGTTAGAATAATCTATAAACACAAAGTGAGTTTAGGTAAATGTTAATACAAATGTTCAAAATTATTAATTTTATCAATTTTTTCCAAAATACTTTTTTAATAACATCACTGAGGCTGAACATATTTAACAGTGACTATAACAATAACAGGTGTTTTTGTTGTATGGAGTTTTACAGACTTTTGACGTTTATCAAAGTTAAAGTAAGATGGTGTAACCCAGCCTTAGTAGTTCACTACCTAATTTATATGAGAATCAAAACAAAAACTAAATTTTCTAGCCTTACACCGTTACAAAAACTTAATACCCCCATTTTAGTTTCCGAGACAAGTGAATGGTGACCACAAACAAATAGCAAAACCAACAAAATGGGCCCTGACCACAAGCTTACCGCAGAAGATTTAGATCATTTTTGTTTTTGCAGAACTGTTTTCCCTAATGGAATAAGTATAGTAAAATAGGGCTTGTAAGAAAGTAGAAGATATGTTATTGACCACAAATTAAATAAATCGCAGTAAGAGCTCAAGGCAGTGAAGTAAGAAGCACGGAATCCTAATTATTTTGAAATGGTTGATTGATTGGTAAAGACTGCATTGTCCTACATTGGAAAGATAGTTTGTGTAGTATGTTCTAGCTAGTGTAATTGTGATTTTTACTTTGTTGTACTCTGAGAATCGAAACCCGAGAATCCACAGCTTCCTATTCAACTCTCTAACGTTGCGTCGAATATAGAGCTAAGTTCTAGGTACTGTCAGTCAATATGAATTAGCAATGAAAGCCTTGCTGTACATGATTTCTTATATACAAAGGCTTTCAAAAATAATATCGCCGCAAACTTTTATTATATGATTATCGTTACTCGATATCACTTCAAAGATGGCCTCGCAAACTCCAGACATCGGATATTTTGAAACCCTGTTGTTCTTGCGCTGTTTTCGAAGATTCACGCTCGGATGGCCCTTTGGATGGAAGTTTTTGTGAGCGCTGTTTTTCTTAGTCGGTCCGTTGACGGAAATGAAAACAATGGGCTGGGAAATAAAACGAATCGAACGATGCTGCGACACTGTTGGGAAATTTCGAGCGAGACGGGTTATGGGTGATCTTGCGATTTTGCTATTAATTTAAATACAAGCCACTCTTTTACTGAATTGGCAATCAGTAGGGAAACATTTTAATAAATTACTCGTAGCATGTCACTTTACGGTAGTACACGACTGACTTTTTATGAACGTCAGTAAAATGAATGGGTTTATTATATTGGACGCAAATAATGTTGTTTCCAAATTCGGATTTTTTCTATGATCTTTTGGCCAAGTCCTTTTATACTCAATCGAAACTTTGTACATTAATAATTTAGTAATGGTCGTCTATATCCATTATAAACATTACTTTTCCACTTTATTTTCAGTAATTGCAACTTAAATCTTAGTTCTTGGCGATAGAACTCAGACACTAAACAATGATGCTAACTAAAGAAAACACTTCAGCAATTTTTATCTAAACCTCAGCAGGATTCTAGACCAAAACAAAACAAGCAAGCAACATAGATTGATAATAAACTCACTTTGTTTCCATCCAATCGAAGCAGAAATGCGGTATTTACCGACGTGGACTCCGGATGCAGGAAATAGGTGGCAGAAGTAAATATAGGGGAACAATACTACGACTACTCGTTCTTGCTGGCAAAGATTAGTTGGCAGAATAGCGACTTAGAGCTTTGTAGGTTGACTCCATTCATATTAATTTGTTATAGTTTGGTTTTGATTCTTTTGACTACTTCAAGATTACTGTGGCATTGCCCTGCTGATCATGGGTCATTTGTGCCATGGTTGTACTACAGTTTCTACTGCCATTATAATTACAATTACATAAGATGCTACACCATAGATATTGTGCATAGGTGTAGTAAGTACCTATGCGCATTATCTATGGGTACTACTGTTAAAGAAAATACGCATCGTGCTTTCAAATATGTTTTTTTATGTGACAGGAGAAACAACAGGACAAACGAGCAGTTGGATCACCATGGTAAGTAAGTAGTCACCTAAAGCTATATCTAGTAGAATGATTAATAATCTTAGATATAAGTAAGCATGCGTTTTAATACACAATTTCATGATGTGATTGGCCGAAACAAAATATTGCGCACTACTTGATTTGTTGATTCATCTCGCATCACTATTTTGTGCATTCATTGTTTTTGCATTGAAGGTAGAAAACCAGTACCGGTTCTAGAGTCTCTTCTGGCCGCTACACCTACTCTATGCCGTTCAAACGGCGAGCGCGTGCGTGCATTCGAGCGTCATAGTAATGATGCTGCACCATTGATATCGCGCGTTTCGACGCACGATTTACCACTACGGGCTATTGCCGCCCACCGCGGTGATGTATGGGAGTCGCGGACTTTTGTTTTACTATCACTTCGAGTGTTCACTGTTCAGGGTCGATAGGGTTCCACGCGGGGATGCGGAATAAAGAAATTTATTGGTGTCTCGATCTGCCGAGCGGAACGATTATAGAGTTTTAAGCTGCAAGAGCTTTTGTTTTGTAAAGCTAAGCCAATCTTTTATCATCAAGTTCAGATAAGCAAATGGGTGTCAAACGAAAACTGCGCTTTAGCTGCTGCTGTTACTTTATTATACTTCAGCTTGGCAGATAGCTTAGCCAAAAATAGTGGATAGATGGGTTTTATTTCAATTCCACATTTGGAACTACCAATATCAACCACCATGTACATAAGTAGGTAAGAACGAATTGTGTTACATAATTTATTTGTATTTATATCCAAAAATATTGCCAGTTCATATGTATTGTACCTATCTGTTTTATTTAATCCGAACAACCTACCGGCAATGCTAATAACAAAAACTGTTGTTTTCGAGAAGACAAAAACTGATATTGACAATCGAATCGGAATACAATATAGCCTCGCAATAATGAAGCTATGAATTACATCGGAAAAACATTTAAAAGTACCATGACCCATATGGGGATGCGGGCAAAAACTAGCCTCTCGAATCTTTATGGGCCCATAAATAGTGTGTACTATAGCGGTCCCCGAATACCTCACAATTAGAGGTAAAAAAACCCGCGGTAAGCGCTTTTTGATGTGATCACCGGCTTGTTTGCTGCCCGGACACGATTTCATTAGTAAACTCGTGGATGTATGAAAGGAGGATGTAATAAAAAATGTAGGTATGAAAAAAAATGCGGTACTTATTACAATGATTGTACATTTAGGTGTCTAATTACATTTTGGAGGCTGTGTGTAGTAGTACTAAAAATTTTAATACCATTTTTTGCTAAAGACTCGCAATAAAGGAGTTACTATTAGTAAAAAAGGATCCACTTGTGATATGAATGTCAAAATATCAGTTATAATATTCTTCTGGTAAAAGTATGTCTTAAAAAAATAGTAACTAAACTTTAACTTGTCTAAAGAAATTACACAGTCAATAAATTACTTGCAATTAGCTAGTAAAAGTAGAATAACTTCCGTCAATGTAAGTCATTAATTAGCTACTTCACTTTTAATTATAAAGCATGACGACATTTTATTTGCGACAGTCTGCGACAAAAAGTCGAATTCCAAAAATGTAGCTTATCTGTTAAAAAATCTGCTCATCATCACTGGTACTATTAAAGTTCCTTCCTCAGACGTCATGCCAACCTAATGCAGTAAGAGACATCCAAAGGTTAAGTAGCTCTTTCCGTAATAGCCAGTCATCGGCTGCAAAATGCCGTATCCGATATTTTTTTCTCCCTTCCCATCGCCTTCTGCAGTTTTTGCTGCGTCCGACCGTCCGGGATCTCAGAGTTTTTACTGACCAGAGACAAGACGACTTTTTGCTTCACCCCAACTCATCTCAGTATGTCAAGTGCCCATATTTTCCGAAACCGCCCATCTCAAGACCGTCATAATTGGCTCAATCCATCGTAAATAAAACTCACATACCTTTTTCGAAGTCGCAAAAGCTTTTCAATAAGCAAGAAATAATTCCCGAGATCGATTAAGATTGCCGTACGTTATCTATAACGATGAATCGATAAGCAAAACCAATCATCGATTCTTCAGTGTGGGCGTTTCTTAGCGCGAAAGTTATGGGGACGATAAATCGCGCAAAGTCAACACGGTAAACGCTGCGGTTGCATTGATTCGGTGTCGGGATCATTCAATTAAAGGTTTGGACTGGAAAGATCAATATCGCAGTTTTAATAAAACAGATGCAGAACGGTTCCCATATCCGGCTGTGTTGCTTATTTTTTCGCTCCGTAACAATTCCGGGCCCTCGAAAAAGCAAGCAATGATAATAGAAACAACGGGAGCGCCGTTCAAAAGGGTTATCGTGTTTTTATTTGCGCCCATAGACGCCTTTTAGAATGCGTTAAAAGGAAACGACTCGAAATGTCCCGATGTGCGTGGGTGAAAAAATAATACGATACGGCCGGCGCGTCTACACGACTCCCTGTGCTTAGGTAGGTCCGAAACTACGGTATTTTAGGGATGTGAGAATCACTTGATTCAAATTAGTATATCTGAGTCGAGATTTCAACTTAATTGTCCAATATGATTTACTTAGATAAGTCAAAAACCTTCGAAAACTCTTTATTCGATAAGACCCGACAAGCAAAATCGACATAACACACGATATCGAAGAATGAAAAAATGCTATAAAATATTACACCAAATAAATAATATACACAAAGATGACACGATTCATAGTTCGTAGTCTTCAGTAACACAAGAAGTTATAAAGCACTTAGGAATTCAATCCATAGGAATCGGATCTAATATGGAAGTTATGGGCACGCTAAGGAGCGTGACCTGTCGTAGTGACATTTGAATTCTTACTAAAATATTGTAATTGGTTACACCCTTGTACGAGCGTAATCCGTTGAGTTAGTGCTTTTGGTGACATATGGTGGTATTTTATTGTAACTAATTATCTTATCCAGAAAGATGTATTATACAGGATGTAAATATAAATATGGGTAAAATATAACAGTAAGTCCATATAAGTTTCTGGTGAGACACAAATGAAAGTAGTATAATAAAATTTAAAAAAAAATGCATGTTTTAACCCACTTGCTCAATACGGCTATGAAAATGTACCTAAGCCTATGACAAGTTAAAACAATCTAAGTTCATTCTTTAATTTTATGTCTTAATATTTACATACCTACAAAAAGTTAGTTAACAAGAATAATGTCTAATAAGAATTTTCATAACTAAATCTAATATGAAACCAAAGTGTTTCCAGAAAATCATTAGTTACAGTATTTATAGTCTATCCAATATAGCTTGATTAGAATGACAGCTGTCATCAAAAGTAACGACATAACTTTGTAGTAGCGTTCAATGAGAGCTAAATATTAGCGGACAAGAAATAATTCACGTCTGACCTACAAACAATATTTTCGACGACAGTGCTTCCAATAAAAATGATAATTTCGTGTAAATGCAGCGTTAAATTACACCAATAAGTAGTAATTCGAAATTATAAAAATCAAGCTAGAGTATTAACGACGTCTCTACAAGGTTATCTCGAGTTACAAAAATGTTAGTGTTGGGACATATCGACAAATGTCATATTAAATTAAAACTATTTTTTTAACATATTTAACAAAAAATTTTTCTAACTAATTTTTTAACATATTTAAGTCAAGTTATACGTTTTTCTAAATGTTCACTATTAAAAACCAAAAAACATTTCATTCTTAAACAATCAAACATCGGAAATCAATCACCGGTAATTTTTTGGGTATTCATAGCACCGTTGCTCTAGAAGAGATGCCCACCGCCCTCTAGCGAGAGGAAAAAACCACTGAAGAACACTGATGATAATGACTACGACTTAGGTTGTACACCCTTGACATGAATTTTAAATTTTACTGTCTTTAAATTTAAATCATAATTGTCATTTTTATGAATAAAGATATGAAGAAAAATTGGGTGCATTTTTTTATATCATTTTTTCGAAAACTTATCGATACATCTATGTGAACCGTATGAAACATACCCATCACTAGTCACATTCGTTTGACAGCCGTCATTCTAATCAAGCTATATTGGATAGACTATAGTTCCGACATTCTTCGACTTTCAAATAAGAATACTAATAAAAAAGACATAAAAGGCACATTAATAACTTTAATAGTTTGAAACAATAAATTTATCAAACAAAACAAATGAAAAAGTCCTTGTTATGTTGACGTATAAAATGAGTTTTATTTTATACGACACCTTGACGAATAGAGCGTAAAACAGCATGGTGTTACGGCAAAGAGTATAATGGTTAGAATCGTGGTCTTAATTGGAATAATTTTTAACTAGTCTTATTGGAACTATAAAATTAGAAAATGGATTCATTTGATCAGAGTAAATGTATAGAAATACGTTGCAATAAACTAAGGCTATGTTTAATTAATAACGCATTCTATCATTACTTTCCCGGGACTAGAGTTTTGCGGTCAAGTTGCAAATTTTAGGTAAGAGCATATCAAGCTAATTACTAATGCAGTTTTAAAGTGCTTTTTCGCAACAAGAATGAAGCTTGATGGTTTTCTACTGAACTAACAAGGCGCTGTTTTGTCTAAATATCGTTTTCCCTCATCATCATTCAAACTGCACGGTGCCACGACGCTTCGGCACCGCAAATTACCCGATTTTTCTCATCGTTTCGTTTTAATCCGATGCTTTTTTGCCCCAGTGTAGGCATCAAACGCCAGTCGTTAATCTTTGCCTGGGCAGGGCTCGCGTGACAAACATAGCAGCACGCACACTGTCAAATGATAACTCTACGTCTATCAATTTTCACAGCAATGGAACACTGGAACGGTTAAGTTTATTATACACCAGATAAGCCATGGAATATGAAGTAGCAATAGATATGTGGAAATAGGCCATGGTTATCGAACGTTTGAATGTGAACTAGATTGCGAGCTTTGATTACTTGCCGGTTAAATTGAGGGTTTGGTCTCTGTAAATTGATTTGTTTGACTACGACACAAGTAAAGCGTGACCTAGTTTATAAATAAGGCAGTTTTTTGTCGAATCAGGGAGAATTTTTAATAGTAGTTTGAAAATATTGGGTCACTAGGCCATTATAATTTTCTTATAAGACCCACCTAGACACTCACTTTTATTTCTTAATCTTATAAGATTTTTATTAAGCATTTGTAATCACACAAATCATTCATGATTACTTCCAATTCAGACTTATGCAAAATGGAATTTAATTATTTCAAAAATACGCTTCCATGCTTGCAGCATTTTAGTCATTAAAATGTTTTACCAGAGAAGTTAATGTCTCTATGGCTCTAAAAAGCACAAAACTTAAAATTTATGGAAGGCATTCCAAGCGATGAATCCCATTCTAAAAATAATTTGCTTTATCAACTAATCCAGACACCGTCACATGTCATTAATCTAATTAAGCAACAAAAATAAATCCCATTCGCCTTTCCAGCATTAATCTAGGTCTTAAGTGCCATTGAACCCTAATTAGGCTACCCCAATAAATGCTAATGTTTAGTATTCAGACAGCAGTATCAATTACAAGAGCTTAAGGTTCTATAGTGACCTTATTTTCGACTATTTCGGCTTTACGTGTTATCTAGATACGACGTTATCAGTCGAGTTTGTTTGATTTGACCTGAATTTAAAAAAAAAATATTGATAAATCTATTTATCGTGAAAACCTGTCGGATTGATGACTTTTAATATTTTTTTTATTCATAATATTTTAAATCTTGAAAAAAGTTCTTTGTCTTTAATTTAATTTATTTTTGACGTGGACGAAATCATGAACATATAGAGAAATGTTTAATTTCATTAATATCATTTCCTAAGATTTATTTCAGGACGTACTTACGTCAATTTTTTTTTATCATCTCGAGCTATCTAGTCATTAGTTCTCTTTTCTCTCATTCAAGAGTAAATACATATCAGGGCGACCCAAATCAGCAAGAAAGAAAACCCAGAGGTGAATCCTCTTTAATTACTACTAGCGGCCGCCCGCGACTTCGTACGCGTGGACCTCGTTTTACTCCATTAGGGGTGGAGTGTCGTAAAATCCGCTCTTAGCACCTATAGCGCATACATTTTAAATTTCAACTCTCTTACTTTAAACACATAGGACTTTCATAATATAAACTTCCAACCCTCCTTTTATCTCCTTAGGCCCAGTAGTTGATTTCTAATGATACATTTTCAGTATACATATGTACCACCACCACCACCATCATTTCAGCCATAGGACGTCCACTGCTGAAAATAGGCCTCCCCCAATGCTTTCTATGTTGATCGATTGGAAGCGGCCTGCGTCCAGCGCTTCCCTGCTACCTTTACGATGTCGTCGGTCCACCTTGTAGGTGGAAGTTCCACGCTACGTTTTCCGGTACGCGGCCTCCATTCCAGAACCATTCTGCCCCATCGGCCATCAGTTTTGCGTACTATGAGCCCTGCCCATTGCCATTTGCTCGTTTAAACACAGTGAATGATTCAAATAGGTACATACAGTGAATGGTTTAATTACATAAAATATCTTTATTTATTAAATTTTCAAAATTAGGTATTTACGAACAGCGCTATTCATAGCATGTAATATTTAGTTACTAATTTACTAATGATGTCGATAGATGGCGTTTGACAGCTTTGCCTTCATGAATATTTACGTACCTCAAATATGTTTGTCAGGCGCAAGAAGATTTTAACCAATGACGATAGATGGCGCTTTTCCACGTCTTATGAAAATCCCAAATATTTTACGGGACCCTATTTTTTTCCAAAATAAAATTAGGCCTATGTTACTCGTGAGTTATGTAGCTTTCGAATGGTGAAAGAATTTTTAAAATCGGTCCAGTAGTTTTTGAGCCTATCCATTACAACTAAACAAACAAACAAACAAACAAACAAACAAACAAAGTTTTCCTCTTTATAATATTAGTGTAGATTAATGTAAGCTAATTAAGTTTCGTTTGAGCAACCGTACCGCACGATTTTAGGGTTCTTTTGCAAAATGAAACATTTTTAAACAGGTAATATTTACTAAGCTTTTTTTGCGAAAAAGTAAGATGTTTATTTTTTCCTTCCGCTTAAAATTTAAACGTAAAGTGGTAAAATTCTATGTTCTCAGAATTCAGGAACAGGGTTTAATTAAATCATGAGGTATTACTGTTTGAGTTTTATCTATTTTTCCCTTGAATAATATTCAATTAAATTTATACAAATCTGACAAGAGCAAAAAGTAACAAATTGCTAGTAATTTGGGTGCTTCATATAAAAATGTTTTCTATTTTTTTAATTGAACACGAAAGTATAATTAATTTACAAAACAAATAAAATCTAATTTAATAAAAGTATACTAAGGTTATTTTTTATAAAATCTACAGGACCTTTCTCTACACATTTGTTCCAACGCCATCCTAGCCAATCTTTCTTTTTCCTACGCAAATTATTACACCGAATGCTACTTAAGCTAACCAGTGAAGAATTTCACATTCTTAATGAAATTTAATTAATGCAGTCATTTATCTTGGAAGGATACACGCTAATATTTCAACATGGTGGGTCGGTTATGTAAAACAAGGTTAAGATAAACATTGTCGGTTGAACGTAATACTGCACAGGTTGCCGAAATTATTATTCCTGTACAAGAGCTATTGATTCTGTTAATTACTCTCTTTAATAAGGGAGTACGAGCAGATTTACGAAAATGCTAAGTAAGATACTCCGCTCTATATTTTTTTTGTTAACCAATCTAACGGTAAAATTTAATATAAGCAACTTGTAACGAAATAACTAACATTTATTAATGAAACTTTATTACTGACCCGCCTAGAGTCATTTAAAAATATAATACTTCTCAGTCAGAGTTAATTCTGCGCCTTGCTATTAACTGTCACGCCTTGTGAGGTTTAATATCAGAAAGCCGCAATAAATAAAACATTCCATCTCACTAAATCTGACTGGCAGCTTCATCCATCCAAGTTTATAAAAAAAGTTCGAAATTTAAATCAAGTTCGGTGACGTTTCCCGCCCTTTTTGCAGAGACTGTTTCGTAATTACTTCGCATCGCGTCGCTGTCGCGGGTGCGTTTGACAGGTGGCGCGAACGGTAATTGCAGCCTTGGGTCAATCCGCTTTAGCCATTTTCACGTCTGATACAAATTTCGTAGGAATTCGAGAAAAAAAATAAGATACGTAATGATCTTGCAGTTTTTATTCGCAGATGTCACTATATTTACGAGTTGGCACACATGCGGCGTAAAAAGGTGAGTGGTGACAGTAATTAAAGTAACATTAAAAAATTAAGAGGTTTGTTTTTCGTAACTCTTGATTTATTTTATGCCTGTAATAGTGTAAACACCTCACTCAAAATAAAAAAGGTTACCTACTTAAGGTAGCAAACACTTTTTCGACTCCCTTACATAATTCAACGTAAAAGAATTGTATTTCTCAAATCGGATTATTAAATTATATTTTACTTTAATCTGTAGATCCAATTTGATGTTACCTCGAGGGTGGTTTTGATCTAATTCGTTTAGAGACGAGATTTAAACTGTCAAGTGATAATGAAAAAGTGTTTTGTGGACAAATTAAATGACAACAAAACGAAATGCAATCTCGTTACTCAAACAAAACAAGATTTTAGTGAAATTGGTAGAGCTCTGGTTATATTAGAGTTCTGTAAAGGATAAGTTAAAATTGGGTTATGAATATTTTTCTTTACAAGTTAATAAGGCAGTGTTTGTGTTAGTGACGAAACCTGTCAAATTTTATTTTTTTATTACAATAATGAGCGATAAAACAAACACGCATTACATGAGCTTATACAAATTTGTATCTCGTCCTGGAATTATCCTTTACTTGGAAACCGATCCTCCGTAAAAGGACATTTTCCGCTCATAAAGCGACTTGAAGAAGAATAATCCGTTGTTTGAATACTGGTATTTTATTTAACAAGAATTATTTTTGTTATAAAATTGGTATGAATACAAAACCACGGGCAAAAGATATAACACAACGTAAGTACGCAATTACATGATAATGATTGGTAATTGTAATTATACATACAACAATAACAGTGAACTCCTTATTGTTTAAAGCTACCCTTTAATTTAAGTATACTTAACGTAATTGCAAGTTTACAATGACTATAATAAACAAGATAATTTTGCCATACAATTTATTCTGTCGCAGGAAAATTGTCTCTGTCTTTTAAAATAATGTCACCTCACTGAACTACGTTGAAATAAAAATAGTTAAGACTATTTTTAACCTGTAAATTGTATTTATCGAGAGAGACGTGGTTGAAACTTTGTTAAAAGGAATAAGAAATAAAACGTTTTTAACTTTCAGCAACACAGAAGTGGTTGATTTTTATTGCTTAATATTTACTTGGAACAAACGAGAGACCCTATCACAAAAAGGTTTTTTTTTGCCTGAACCAATTGTCAAAAAATTTAGTTTTGATGGCCAAGTTTTTTGGAGGCATTTTTGTCGATAAAATTGACAAAATGACATCGCCTTAAATTAATGCTAGCCCAAACACACTGTATACATGATTATGATAACTGAATACTTTACTATTTTCACAAGCCTTCGAAGGGTTTCGATCCGTGAAGACGGCATTAGTTTTTTTTTTCATTCACAGGTTCTAACATATAATTTCACATAAAAACATACACATATGGCGAAATGTCAACGATTACCTGACTCACCCCAAAATGCGTTAACCCGTAAAAGTTAAAGTGAATTTAATTTTGAGTGTCTACGGGAGCTCAATTTGCGTAATAACTCGGGTCCAATGTAGGGTTGCCCCGGATTTGTAGTCCGGGTTTAAAATTTTTAGTTAGGCCGATGCTACGCGACGTGACTAAGTTTTAGAAAAAGCTGTTGACATGTCTGGGTTTTGGGCTCTAAAATCCGGGGTTATCACGCGTTAAAAAAGCGTCTTGTCTCAATTGCCAAATTTTATATATGACAACCCTGGCCCAATGTCATCTGTTGGGGGGCGTTTCTGTAAAAAGGAAGGTGACATTTAATCGTCGGGTGAGACGGGTTTGATGAAGTCAGAATTGTACCTTTGAGTGAAAGATACGTTGAGACACCAATTTAGGGTTAAGTGTGCTTTTTATCGGGGATTTCATTTGTGATGTTATGATTTGGTCGTTATTCTGGAGTTTTAATTTGAAATCTAAATTAGGTTTAAGATGGAATTGCGTCTGGTGTAGATAAAACATTGACAAAAGCAGTATTTAGCATTTGAATTACACTCTCAAGATTAAACTTATTTATGCTCAGCCGTAAAACGTATTTTTTAGATTATAATGACACCTATCTTACTAGTTAACTAGCGGCCGCCCGCGCCTTCGTACGCGTGGATCCCGATTTACCCCCTTAGGCCTCAGCCTCGAACTTAGCGGGCAGCGGGGCGGGAGCGGCGGCGGCGCGGGAGCGGGGCGGGCAACGCAGACCCGTTCTCGAAACAAGCGGGCAGCTCGCGCGGCGCTTTAGCGGCGAAGTGTTGTGTTCGGGGTTGTGTTGTCGAGATATTTGTTTTTATTCGCTAACGAAATGTCTGAACAACGGCGACAATTTTATTTCGATTCAAATTTATTCCTAACGCTCGATTTATTGTGGGCAAAAGAAGGAGTGCGCTGCCCGCTCGTTGCCCGCTCCCTCGCCGCTGCCCGCTCGTTGCCCGCTCCGGCGCCGCTGCCGCGCCGCTGTTTTCGAGAACCGGTCTATTTGATTTTACGCATAAGATCCTGCCGCTCCCGCGCCGCCGCCGCCGCCGCCCCGCTGCCCGCTAAGTTCGAGGCTGAGGCCTAAGGCCTCAGCCTCTTAAGGTTCTCGAAAACAGCGGCGCGGCAGCGGCGCCGGAGCGGGCAACGAGCGGGCAGCGGCGAGGGAGCGGGCAACGAGCGGGCAGCGCACTCCTTCTTTTGCCCACAATAAATCGAGCGTTAGGAATAAATTTGAATCGAAATAAAATTGTCGCCGTTGTTCAGACATTTCGTTTGCGAATAAAAACAAATATCTCGACAACACAACCCCGAACACAACACTTCGCCGCTAAAGCGCCGCGCGAGCTGCCCGCTTGTTTCGAGAACGGGTCTGCGTTGCCCGCCCCGCTCCAGCGCCGCCGCCGCTCCCGCCCCGCTGCCCGCTAAGTTCGAGGCTGAGGCCTAAGGGATGGAGTTTCGTAAAATCCTTTCTTAGCGGATGCCTACGTCATAACATCTACCTGCATGCCAAATTTCAGCCCGATCCGGCTAGTGTTTTGGGCTGTGCGTTGATAGATCACTTGTCAGTCAGTCAGTCAGTCTGACACCTTTGAGTTATATTATGTAGTTTCAGATTTAGTTTAGTTTAAAATTAAGCATAAAAGACACGTAAGCGCAGTTTCAGATTAAGTTGTCAAGAGCTCGTTTCAGTATTACTCAAACAGTGTGCTTACCATGAGTTTACGTTAGGTGTGCTCGCTAGCGACTGCGTAAAAAAATGACATTTAATTGTATGACATATTGTGCAACGCCCCTAGTGGCTACTTTCAAGAAACAAAATCTTCATAGAGATTTTTGACGTACTCGCTAGCGAGCACACCTAACGTAAACTCATGGTAGGTACACAGTACAGATTTCACTAACTACTTTATACGGCTAAAGTTAAACGTACTGTCTTTTTGATAAGTCCACGGGAAGCACGTATGTGAAACTGAAACAGAAGGACATAAAACAGATACGGTATACGTTTTGTGTTCAAAACTCCTGGATATTGTCAAGTAGGTAGAGCACATCAGAATATACATTTTTGTTGGAAAATCACCCGTATTACAAGGCCATAAGATGGAACAGTGTTTAACTTGACATGCTGTACAATAAATCACCTTGAAATATAGATCTTTGTTGTTGTCCTCAATTCATACAGTATTGTGTGGATTCACAAAAATATTTATGTACACACATAGATCCTATATTTATTATAGAGAAAAGCTTGGGATTATTCTACAAAAGAAACACTAGTAGATTATATTATTCGTATATATATTCACATTTTACAAGTGAATGGTTAGGTAATAATGCTGTAATGTCAATGGCTTCAAAAATTACAAAATACATATACTCTTAATACAAGACTTTACTGTAGCTTAAAGTACACTTAAAAACCAAACTTATTCCTTAAATTCATAATCAAATAGCAACACGTTAAATAGTTCATAGAACAACTGAACTTTCATTTAGTTTTCCTTACAATATCCCGAACTTCTGTTCATATCTTTGTTCATTCTACAAAGTCGTATTCACAAGAGACCGAAGTTATTCCGAACTTGCACTAAAATGATCATTCTGAAATGCTGAAGTACGTAATTTTATGTTCCATTTCACGAAACATTCGGAGTTATGTCAATATGTTTATGGGGGCATAGTGGGTATGCTCAACCATTAAAGGGCGAGTGACCGTTACCCCGGTTTTATTATTTACTATGATTTTGTATGTTTTTGTGGATATAGCGATCTCTATCTGTATTTTAACAATGGAGCTTGAAGTCAGTAGATACACTTATTCGACTCGTAGACATAAGCGTTAACGTAGAGATACTCGTAGTTGTATCTATGTAAACATAGAAGACAGTGACACAGCTATGTCTAACAAACATGTTACATACAAAATGTTAAAATATCTTACAAAAAACTTAAAAGTCATAAAAAGAGCGTTGCCTGTTGCGTGATTTGCGCATTGAGTTGGGTACCTACTAAAGTTAATAACCGACAGTCACCATCTGTCACACATATTTCCTTTTCTGAGGAGCAAGTGACAAGTAACGGGTTGAAAAAGTACTGTTTTTGCGCCAAACGGCGTAAACGCTCATAATATTTGTTTTATGATTTTATTGTTTGTATTTATGTTAGGTATAATCTGTGTGTTTCTTTGTTCTTTTATTTTTTTTATTTTTACGGCGACCCCAGTGCCCCAAAGGTCCTTGCTGAAAATCAGTGTCGTGGCATCTTTGTCACGACTAATGCTGAGTCAGGGACCTTTTTGGCACAGGGCACTTATAATCTATTTTATTTTTCTTTTTTGTTTTTTCTATGTTTTAATCTTGTATTGTGCCTATATCATGTATTGTGTATTGTGCCAAATAAATAATATTCTATTCTTCTATTCTATTCATGTCAAAAATTATGGTGATAATGTTTTTATAGCTCCACTTTGCTCTAACTCCTTTTTGAATAAACTAAAATACTTATTAATAATTAAATATAAGCTCTATTCTTGTTTATTCCTACGTTTATTCATAGTTGATTCGGATATATTAAAGGGCACTGACCCAATCAAAAGGCAAACTGAAGAATTTGCGGAATATAACCGAGGTTAAAAAGCCTACTGAATTATTTTCATGACGTCCTAGTGCCCCCGGCTACTCATCCCTGGTTTTATTGTCAAAGTCTGCAACATTCTATCGCTTTCTGACCCAAAAAAGGGTTTATGATTGCTTTATTATCCGTCTATTGTTATGGGTTATTACGCTTTTTATATACATTTGCGGCATATCGGGCTTTTATCAAGTAATAAGAATCTTTGTTAAATAATATTTTGGATAGAAAAGCTCTTGTAGGTACGCAGGAGGAAAAAATGTGTCAAGTATAAATCTAGCGATATAATATTTAGGTCTTCAAAGGTTGGTGGGTTGTACCAACTTATTTTAACTTTAACAAACGTCAAAAGTCAAACTACATACAAAAACACCGGCTATCGTTATAGTTACGGTTAAAGTTCGGTGGTGCAACTCAGCCTTAGTTTTTACTGAGTACAAAAATTACTGAAATTGTATGAAAAGTGATTTGACTAACATCAAGGAAAAACAAAACAGAATCTTCAATCTACCTTCGTTCTACAAAATGGCCAGCGTTAACATTCAATTGCGAGATCCAAGTTAAAATGCAGCGAAAAACAAACTGCAGTATCAAAGTGGAACCAGCCAGAATCCGAGTAACTGTTCTACTGAATATATCAATAAACAACCACCGACAAATAGTACGATTTCCCCCGCGGAGTTTGCCTAAGTGCGGGCCCGAGATGTGAGCTAGACTGGAGCTGGGATTTACACCTTACGATGGTAAAGTTTCGGATGATAAATGGCCGCCAACTTTCAGTTTATTAATAAATTAAATAATTTTCATTAAAAAGAGCAGAGCACCTCTAAAAGCAGACTACAAAAGTCAACTTGAAAAAATCTCCAAAACTGTAGCTCATCGTTTGTTCGTTCGTTCGTTTCAGCCAAATGACGTCCACTACTGGACAAAGGCTCCCCAAGGTTTTCCATAATGAACGGTCTTGCGTTATCCGCATCCAGGTTCTTCCCGCGACCTTTACCAGATCGTCGGTCCACCTAGTTGGAGGCCTGCCCACGCTACGTCTTCCAGCCCGTGGTTGCCACTCGTATCTACGAGCTATGTGCTCCGCCCGCCTGTAGCTCATATTGAGATCTTAGTATCATCCAAATAGCATAGTGTTTTTATGCAACACAAAACAGGTATTTGATTGTAATCACACCTGATTTTAATGGTTCACTATTTATCTACTACTCGTATAGGAACATACCAAAATTGACTTCACATAGGGTCTATTGTAGCTACTGTCAATCGTGGCCAAACAAGCAATCAAATCTGGACCGTCATTTACACCATCCCGTCAATATTTGCTTTCAACTTTTCCATCTTGTGTGCTTTAATCGTTGTCATAAATGTGTCTCCGCGTTCGAACGAGCCCATTCACACATCGGCACCTATTTGTCGACCCGTCAAGTGAAGTGTGAACTGTCCGTGTGTCAAGACAAACCTGAATACTGTATCGATAACAAATATTTGTAGAGAAGTGAAACAGTTTGGAGCGGAGATAATGGGGCTTGTACAGCTCCTGTAGGATTTATAGTTGATGTGTTATCGTGTGTTTGGTCAACGATCTGGGTAAAAAAGCTTCTGTATATAGAGCGATAATATTGCTTTCTTTATGGTAAACTCGGTTAATTATGTAAATAAATAGTTTTAAGGTTCACTCAAATAAAACGAACTGATATTTCCAATTTCTAAACTGATTGCTAAGTTTGTTCAGTTATTCAAAGTACACAATTGTCTCAATTTTATTTTTTGTTCAATTAAGTGAGTTTTAAACTAATTTTCAAAGGCTAAGTTTGAAAATTAGTTTAAAACTCACAATCTAACTAAACTATCATAAACAATGTCACCAAGTGTAACGACACGATTTCAACCGGTCGCAGTCGCACCGTGCAAACTTTCTTCGAGCACTTCTCCGAATGGCTACATATCGGCTCATATCGAGCAGCGGCCCGCGAGGCGCCTAAGTCTAAATTTGTACCATTCCGAAATACGCTTATTCCGACGCATTATCCCATTTTATTACCTATAAAAGTCAGACGGAACGTAGTACATTTGTGGCGCAGCCCTTATTTTCTGTACCTAATAATATAGCGTATTCTTTATTGGCTCTCTGTCCTTATATTTTATAGCATCGTCTATGCATAGATTTGCTTTTGGCGATTTGTGTATTTTACAACTCACCAATAAAACCGATGTTTATGTTTCTCTTTTATTACGGGAGCGTGACGATTTTGCTAATACGCCGTTTTTTTTATTATAATTCATAAAAGGTTTAGTACAGCGGTAAAATTCTGTGCGTACGTGAGAATAAATGGTTGTGCCAGACCTGGGGTTTTCATATGCTATAAAGGATTATTTGGCGTTCTGTCACGTTTATTTCATGTATTACTAAACAAACAAAATCGCATGATCTGTTGACTAATAAAATAAAATACAAAGCTTGATAGCATTACGCAAACATTTTTATGATGTGTATAAAATAAATGATCTACATCAATATTTGTGACTGTGAAAGTCTACGTGTGCTTTTAGGGAACAATACAAAAATTTTGCAAATAAAATAGCACATAACAATACTAGGCAAGCATAAGAACTCGGAGCCTAAGACCGTCGCATTAGGTAGCTTCCAAACTCCCTCACAACTCATCTCCCGTAAATTAGACAGCATATTTCTCCCGGGGACCGGATTCTGCACGTGAAACAAGATTATTCACCTGTTGTAAATCAGGACTAAGTATACATCCACCATCTGCCTTCGTTCGCTTGATCTAATTACCGGTTTTTGCAACAGATTCCTGAGCAATTTCACCCGCTCCCCTGATGGCTCATTCAGTAACGTTAGTTTTTGCTTGTTTAACGGTAGTTTTTGTATCAATTAAAATATCTGACGTACCTACTGTTGTTGAAGCATTTCAACAAATCTAATTAGTTTCCTTTTTTGGACGCTATACTAATCTAGTCTCATCTAAAGGACAAGCCTGCTTCCCTATTATATGATAACACTGTACAATGTACATTTCAGGAAACCATATCTACTGCTAAGGCAATACAATTTACGCTGACAGCTACGTTTATGAGCCCGTAATGTAAGAGTGCGATATTAAATTGAAATCGTTCTATTAGATTATAAGGGAAATCTTCACACACTGTCGGCAAATACACCCGTTAACACACCTATCACTCCATTGACATAAATAGGTCCAATTACCAAAAATACTCCGCAACTTTTTCTGCCAAAACAATCTCGCAAACTCGAGCCCCATCATTTAACCCTTCAATGGTCATTTCGCTACCGTGGGAATGTAAAAACTTCGACACCTTAAGCCATCGTGCTCACCTGATTCATTCACGAATATCCTGCACGCAAGGAACCCGCAAAAGCGCACTACCTGTGCCTGTAAATTTGAAAATTTGGTCCCAGCAAAATAGACCTTATGTGTTTTGAATAACAGTGAATTTGTTTTGGCTTTATCTTGAAAATATCTGTACAAATAGGCCATGTGTAGTGCCGGCATCGTCCCACATGTGAATTTTTAGTATATGTATTTTGCTGGGGTACGAAGGACCTAGGATAGAACTTGAGGGTTTTCATAGCAGTAAACAAAGTAATCGTGATTCAGAAAAACTTGGAATAAAAAGCTGTGATTTGTAATATTTGTGGGAATTATGAAAACAAGTCTTGTATGATGTATTTAAAGATAGAAATATATTAACTCATAAAATTAGCTCCAAACTAGCATTTTGCTGAAATAAATCAAACAAAACAAAGTATTCAGAGAATTTGATGTTTTATTTTCGCTTCAAGCACAAAAAAGGTCTAATGCTTAAACAAAAACAAAGTTTTTCAGCGTTGATATTATTGTACTTGGTCATTGACCTCCGCTTGCTTATAATGGCTTAAGGTTGTACCCAAAGTTTTTTGGACGAGACGATAATATTAAATTCCAGATATCATAGTCAGAATTTGGCGAAAAAATAAAAGTATGATTTCGTTAATCAGAATTAGAGCTCTGAAGTCCTCTTTTTGTTGGCCATTGAAATAGTAGTTCCTAATGTAATTTGACATTTAATCTTGCTTTCTACTCTTTTTAACTTCACGTAGACGGATAAAATACAGTCAGCTCAATTATCCCTGAACTAAAAGGCGAACCGATACATGGGTGATTCTGAGACAATGGACGGCTGATTGGTTTAGTTACACAGAACAGACTTCCGATCCCGAGTCCCAACGCGATCCGAACGTGACCTCACTACAAGATCAATTTGACACTTTTTTGCGAACCACCCTTCTACAACATCAACATTGCCATCTGAAAAATAAAAAACACTCGATTCTCAATCTTAGAAGTTTAGAAATAAGAATCACAAAAAAGTCGATAGGAGTTAGAAGATATTGAAAAATTTCGTAACTGCTAAGAATAAAAATGGAAAAAGGAGCTGCCTACAGGACGTTTCGGCAACGAATTTATTTCATTGTTCCTAAATTGGTCTAGCTCTAGAATATTGTTAAAAAGTTTTGCAGACAAAGCTATTTTCTAAGTTTGCTTCCAAATATATTTAAAGATAATTTCTCGCTGAATACACATCAATCATAAATGTTTGCGCAATGAACGCGTTCGTCGTTTGAGAATTTACTACAATTACAAATAGCATTAAAGGCAATTATAAAACACACACTCTAATTCTCTTTCTATCGTGAAGATCGTATCTGCGGCCGAGGCGTGAGACTCTTTATAGAGAATAAATTTTAATTGGTGAACACAACTAAGTTTCACGAAACATGTTACGACTTAATCGTCCCAGGATTGGCGGTTAATGAGCGGAAAGATTGTAAACGTATTAACGACGTGGGTAGTCTAAGCCCAACATTGACTTGGGGTTTCCCAAATCAGCCCAAAAAACTGTAAACATTGCGTCATTAAAAAAATTAACGCACGCTCTCCATCATTGTTTTATTTCGCTTGTCCAAAACACGACCCACAACTTGTTAAAATTAAAATGGTCGAGGAAATTGGATTTGTTTTGTCCAAATGGAATGTCGATCAATGAGAATTTAAATTCATCATGATATAAACGTTTAATGTATCGACAAAAAGAAGACAAAAAACTATCGGATCGTATGCGCCTAATGAATGACGTTGGATATTCGATAGGATCGATGCCGTCGTTTATATGAAACCTAATCGAATAATTGATTATAAGAGTGAAACAATCAAGTGATTAGTTCAACAAAAAGTAAGACAATGAGTTATTATTCGACGGATAGGTTCCATTGTTGGACATTGGATAGCTCAAGTACTTATCTGACCGTCCGGGTCGTCGCCCCATCGTTCGGATCATTTGTTTATTTGATCATCGGACCCCGATATTTATCTTCTAACGATGAGCAGTCAGATTCCTCGAGCCGATACTAAAATGAAACTCCTAAAATTATCTGTATAATTCGTCATATTGGCTTTGATAGATAACAAAGTTAAAACCGTTTCGCGCTGATCATATCTGCCACTATTGTCATTGATTTTTTCTATTTGAATAACTTTAACTTCCCGTTTAAATGAAGTTGTATTGTTGTGTGCAGTAATTTTGAAACTATAAACAATTTTACCATCGGGATGATTGAGACGTTACAGGCAATCAATACGATTGCTCATTAAGAAATCAAAGCAGGGCGAGTCATAAAATTAAATGTTAATCATTCGCTTAGTGCTCGCACTGGTTTATGTCTTGGACTCTTTCATGTAATAGTTAATTCTGAGAAAACTAAATGAGTTTTCTCGAGTAAGATATCGTTTACGGTGTCTTTATAATTGCAGCTGAATTATTTTCAAGTGGCAATGATAGTGGGTTTCAAGGAAAAAAAATTGTTTTTACTTTGTAGGCCAATGTTATCCTGGTGTAAGTTATAGTATGCAAGCGCTTACGTTTACAAAATGCATGTCTTAAGCTTGTAATGCTTTCGATGTGAAGGAACTTAAACGGAAAAATATATCAGTCTTTAGACCCACACTTAATAAGATGTTGGACGGTAAGCGGATTACGCACCAGCGGTTGGTGGAGGCAATAAATTGTGGAATCTTTATAATTTTTAGACGCCAATGCCTTAACGTCATAAATTGAATATTGTTAAATATGCAGCGACTCCGAATGTGTGCTTAAGTAGACATTATTCCTAAAGATAAAGTCGTTAAAGATACCACGCGGGGTCTCGTTTGAATAGCCTTACGTTTGATAGTTGTGTCGTATAATTTTACAGCTATACCATTTAATCCCGAAAGTAAGCCGCGAGTTAGGTTTTATTGGACGGAATGGAACCCAAATTTTAGCTACAAAACTTTTATTTACAAAAGGATATTGCTTTGCGAAATTGTTGGACAGTAAAAAGATTTTACTGGCAAATAAATGTTAAACACTTTTACTTGTTTTATGCGAAATAATGTTCAAACCACAGTTTGCAATGGTTTTTACGATGCGAAGTGCTTTAGTGCGTAATTTGTCTACTAGTTTCACTATTTTCACGCTATGCGGGATGATAATGAAGCCATTTGTTTCCGCCATAACAGTTTTTATGGGAATTAATTCAGATATTTCATAAAATTCATTTGCATAAAATTAAATTTCCGTAGTGTTAGGTGTTAAAATTACTTCTGTATTATTATCATCTGTTGGTTTTGTTTCGTACTTTAATTACATTACTATTTATTATACGAGCAGCATTTATTTAGACTCAAACAACTACTTTAGCTATAGAAAGTAAATACTTACCTAGTTTGAATACAAAATTGCGTAGGAGATACCCAAACAAAACTAAGCAAATAACTAATAAAATATGTTTCATCAAAAAGGAATGTTTATTTGAAGATTTGTTGAAATAGAATTTATATTTTTCAGTAGCTGTCTCTAACAAAGTAACCTTTACATTTCTTTTTATTTTACCTAAGAAATTCATACTAAAAAGCAACAAAAACCATGCTACACTCGTAAATAATAATAAAAAGCATGCCACGGTGATTGTTTACTCGCTACCATGACACGAGCGTAGGTCGATTAAGAAACAAACAAAAAACAATCTCAAAACGATTGCCTCACAATTAAAAAAGGAAATAATCAATTACCATTCGTCCCGGCAATTAGGGACGCGTGGTACAATCGCCGATTATTTGGGAAATTAAAGAAGATTATCTATATTGCACGTGGCGAGGTAAGAAGCCCACGTAGCGGTGAAAGCATTTACACGGAACGATTTTGTGGCGTTGCGGTTCATACACTTAAATTCGCACGGTGGAAAAAAGGGTATAATCAGGTTATTGTTTTTATGAGGTTTTTATGAGGTTTTTTGAAAGAGTATCAGACATGTAAGTAAAGGTTCCTTAAAAGCAAAATAAGTATTTCAATAGCTTTTTTTTTTCGTCTCTAATATTTGACGATTTTTTTCAAGGGACGCGCGCTGGTATCTTTAAGAGCTGCATATTTCACGATTTGTAAGCAAGTCTATATGAATAAAGACATTTTTGAATTGACTTTGTTCAATTTCAGTTAGATATAGCAGTCCACTACTTAAACTTATGGATCACAAAGCATTTAGAGTCAGCGAGTACATCACACTAAACATTATTTTAATAAATTTCAATTAGCTTAAGATCACACAGTGCTTCCTATAGCTTAACGCGCTGTCGGGCGTTCTCTTTTTTATTGCAATGTGTTGCTGTTGAAAGAATTAAGAGTATGTTTGAGATGAGGGGAGGAACTTTGTATGGGAATTCTGCAAAACGCAAGGTGTAAAAGCCCTTTAATAGTTGTAAAATATATAACGCTAGCGGCTTCGCGTCCCGCAGAGCGCAGCGAGCGCACTTCAGCTTTATAGCTCAATCTTCTCTTGGCTATATCAATAAATAAATGCTCAGATAGTTCTAAAAGTAAGAAAGAAATTGTTGTTTCTATTATTTGTTTACTTGGTGGGATACCGACTTGATGTTTGTTGTTTGATGAAATTCCGTCGTTTCTTTTGATAAGTTTATTTACCTTTTTCTTTTTGGTAGACTCTCTATAACATATCAGCAGCAAAATTAAGGTCAATATACGTTTGTGTAGACCTTACTTAGACTGGGTTGCACCATCTTACTTTAACTTTAACAAAAGTCAAAAGTCTGTCAAACTCCATACAAAAACACCGGTTATTGTTATAATCACGGTTTAAATAAGGTGGTGCAACTCAGTCTTAGTTATTTGATTTGTTAACTATTTTCTATGTTTTCTTTTAGTATACTTTATTTATAATTATTTTCATGGCCTTCTCGCGTCCAAACACGCGCGGATTCCTAATAAAACTAAAATTAATCCGCTCTGTTTCTTAAAACGCATCAAACGCAAGTGATGACCCAAAAAGTCCACTGTGACAGTGCAGTCGACAACTCACTAAAAACAAACTTAACAATTCCGTTCCCAAACAAAAATATCGCCATCAGTGTTCCTTAATACTATAAGCATAAGGCTTGATTGTGATAGTAGTTCAATATGCTCATGGGCAGTTTAAATTTGTATTCCGTTAAGATGTCACTCATTCAAAGTTTAACGATCGACCTAATAGCATTTTTAAAGCTGTTCCAAAAATCCTCGGGACGTGCCTGAAGCGTCAACAAATTTAAAAATGAATCTGTCGGCTTACTCGAATAATACCTTTGATGGGATCCTTTGAACTCCCCTATATGATATCCTCTCAATTTGTCTGTGTTTATAATAACTCACGTTCATTAATTGAAATGATGCCGTTTCAATTTTTAAATTAGTGATGTACTGTGCATTTGAGTGTATTAAGTGAGCTTGTAGACGATGTTGACTCTTAATTCAATAGAATAGAGAAGAAGATCGCCCCACGTTAACATTATTGCACTTTACTCTAATGATAATGTACCTAATTATGAAGTTAAATTAGTGTGACGCAGTCCTAGTCGTGGTAACCACATGTTCTATTTCCACTTTCAATTTCATGCTCGTTATGATTTGTAAGGAGAAGGCAATGATGGAGAGAAAACCCTATTAAATATAGCGCCATCTATAGGTTTTAGCGCTTACTCAGTCAGTGTTTGAGGTATAGGTACGCTACGGTTGATCATCATCATCATCATTTCAGCCATAGGACGTCCACTGCTGAGCATAGGCCTCCCCCAATGACTTCCACATCGCACGGTTGGTAGCGGCCTGCATCCAGTGCCTTCCTGCTGCCTTTATCAGGTCGTCGGTCCACCTTATGGGTGGACGTCCCACGCTGCGTTTTCCGGTACGCGGCCTCCATTCCAGAACCTTGCTGCCCCATCGGCCGTCAGTTCTGCGTGCGGGAGGGTTGGCATCCCAACTAATATTATAAATGCGAAAGTAACTCTGTCTGTCTGTCTGTCTGTCTGTTACGCTTTCCCGCTTAAACCTCGCAACCGATTTTGATGAAATTTGGCATAGAGATAGTTTGAGTCCCGGGAAAGAACATAGGATAGTTTTTATCCCGGTTTTTGAAACAGGGACGCGCGCGATAAAGTTTTTCTGTGACAGACAAAATTCCACGCGGGCGAAGCCGCGGGCGGAAAGCTAGTATAATAATATATTATGACGTGACAGAGTATACAAGTCTGGCTGAAGTTTGACAAGAAAAACACCCTCTCGTGCCGCTCTCGTACCTCAGGCACTGGCTGAGTTATATACGCTATCTAGTACTATCTATGTATATAATACTGTAAAAAAACTTCATACGCGGGATGTAACGTCTCAGCTTGTGGATTTCAAAACTGCTCAGTTTTATTTAGCCAAAACCCAATTATATATGCTTTGCTACAAAGTCCAGGAATTACTTCTTTTGTTGTTCTTGCAAACAAAAATACGCATTTAGGTCAGCGGCGTACATTCCTCCTCAAAAAATGTCCGCCTGCACATTGCGCTAGTCTGAAGCAATCCACATAATTTCACGAGATTTCTCACAAAGAATGCCATGTGAAACGTTTTAGATTAAGTAATTCTTTTATGTTTACTTTGGTGGTGAGAGGATTTATATATTGCTGAAATATTGAAGACAAGTACCAGGCCAAAATAATCTTAGCACACATATTGGTTATCACGGTTTAGAAGCAAAACCTAAATAAATGTCTACGAACGCAAGCATACGAGTACATAATATTATTATCACAATCTAGTCGCAAAATAAGTTTACAAAGCCGTTAACGCTAGCACACTAAAACATTTTTCTTGTAATATTATTCAACCAAAAATAATTTAATTAATAAATCAACATTAAAATAAGGTGCATTGTTTGTTAAAACAAATAAATGTATTCACATAAAAGTTAGACAAGACAAGTATCTCTTGTGGCGCTTCATTTACATCTTATAGACTTAAAGTAGTGTATGGGATAATCATGTCGTTGTACTGTAAACTGGCACCACAATAAACCAGCAAGCAACATTTCGACCCAACGAAAAAGTCTATAAAAACCATCGTCTCAGCTTGAAACTTAAAATGCTGGTAACATTTTGTTTCAAAAAAGTCGCCAGCGGAAAATAAGTTACCAACTATCACCCTTATGCATCACTTGAGAGTGGAAAAAACCGCCGTTTCCTTGCCGAGGAAACTTTTAATAAGCGCATTATTTTTATTATTACGCTTTATACTGTTTCAGCTGAATTTATGCTGGAAATAACCTTTTAACCGCTTTTATGCTTACAAATATGAAACTAAGGTTGCTGGTAATTCTTTAAACTTTAAGATCTTTGAAATGCGAAATTAAACAATTAATAACTTTAGCAAATCCGTGCTTACTTTTTTTTACTATGGGTTACTTCTCTAAATAAAAAGTACTGAAAGTATTTGAATGAAACTTTTCAGTAGGTATGTGTCATAGCACAAATCAAACTACCTTGATTGAATCAAACTTGAGAACTAGTTTGGTTAATAATTCATTGTTGACTCTGAAATAAAGCTTCAAACTTTAAATTCTAGTTCAGATGCACGATGCATTTCAGTAATTGATTGAGTAGTGAGTACCTGAATCTTAGACCCTTTAGTATCATAAAATAAGAAAATTGGTATAACAGTAGAATTTATATCTCTCCCTAGCAAGCAAGATCAAATTGTTTGTTGAAAATCTTCCGATCTCGCGTAGGCGCTTCTAACTTTGACCCCGATAGTAGAGCGATCAGTTACGTGACAGTTCTCAACTACAGACATCATTCTACGAACTCTGACAACTATAAGTGGTTCAAGAGTGTCGCTTCCAATAAAATTTCTATTCGCTACTACTCAGTTTCAATATCCGTAAATCAGTCTTTTATTTACATTTAATCGAGAACTGGTATTGGATCTGTTGCTTTTTCTTGGAAAAACAGGCGCGGATGGATTGTTTAGACTGTCGTTGTTCCTAACAAGTGCCTTACGGAATCGGAAACTATCGATTTTTAGTTCCCTAAACAATACATAGGTTGTTAAATTGACAATTGTTCTTAGAATTGCTATAGCAATCAAGACAAGACTACTTGTTACATATTGTGATAAATAATTTATCACAATATGTAAGACACAAGACTACTTGTTACAATATGTAACAAGTAGTCTTGTCTTGATTGCTATAGCAATTCTAAGAACAAATTATTAATTTTTTTGTGTGCTTGAATTTTGACGCATTTCTAATACACAAAGATTAAGGTGTCTGAGTTTCTTCCACCAGGTCTTCTTTTGAGACGTTAAAAGCGATATTTAAAATCCTATTTGCAAACAATAAATAAGTTTTATACATTAGAAAGATCATCTATGTGCTTGACAAAGATGCGAATGGGATAGATTTTAAGCATGCCTTTCCCATATCATTTCAATTGAATTTCTTCAAGAAAACCAAACACATTATTACTTCGTCCGTCCGTAAATACGTTTGGAGTCGACGACGCATAAAACTAGTCATTTGCCTTTCTCGAACACGGTTGGAACTTCATATTGAAAGGCTCATAGTATATGAACTTTAGTGGTGGGCAAATGAAGTAAATTGGATTTGATTCCGACTCCCGTTTGTGATTCCGCAGTCACGAATCTTTCTATCGGTTTACTCTCATACGTGTGCTGTAGTGGGGAGGGTGGCGTGGATACGATTTTGTTCGGTCTGAAATGGTTTAAAAGCAATCACTTAAATGACTCAAGCTTATGAATGTACTTGTGTATCTTTGTCACGTTTATCGATATGAAAGTAAATAAAAGTAAAACACTCGTATCGTACTTGAGGCTATAAGTACCAGTTATGCAAAACTTTTAGTTATATTATGTAGCAATGTTGTGGAAAATCTCTCTAAATCCTTCGTATATTTTTTAATATTTTATATTTAATTTCTTATTGAAAAGATTTAATTATGTATTTTTTTCGTACTGTTTATTTTACAATGGTATGACCGGAGTATGAATGCCTTAAAACACATCTACATGACCTACTTTAAAATAATGACACTCTTTTTACTGTCGCAGCAATGAAACTCAAGCTTAAATTCCAACCTTTTCATCTCGTATTAGCGGTGTACCGGTGTAGGATTACCGGCAACATTAAACACGACTGAATGAGTGCATTGATGCGTCTCGTGATAAAACAACGGATCGTGAACGTCGGATCTGTGACGTCGCGGTGAGACAGACCCTTAATTAAAACGGTTTTATTGATGATGTTACGGTTAGACATGGGAATTAGCAAAACAGCGGTTAGCGAGTGGTGGTATTGTAAATTGTATGATATAATCAAAGATAAATATTATAATCATATTACAGCCATTATCTGGGTATTTAATGGTTAGTTTAGTTTCCAGATAGATAACACTAGTTTAATCGAGTAAATTGTAGGTTCTCTAATTAATTTGTAAACAATACCATAATAGCATTCAATCTTTGTGGGCTCGTTTTTATGACTTTTTATGACTTTATTGACAAGAGAGTTGTAGCCATAGTCATTGTATACTGCTATGGTTACGACCAATATCTACTATATGTCTAATTTATTTATCCTTACTTTAAAATGGCACTGGAGGTCATATTATTATGGCCTACTTAATCAAGAGCTTGAAAGCACATATTATGATCCCTGACTGATTGTTAGGTACTTGTTACAAAGAGAAAACTCAAGGCATCTGACATGATCACATGACTCATTCGTTCGTTTCAGCCAAATGACGTCCACTGCTGGACAAAGGCCTCCCCCAAGGTTTTCCACAATGAACGGTCCTGCGCTGCCCGCATCCAGGCTCTTCCCGCGACCTTTACCAGATAGTCCGTCCACCTAGTAGGAGGCTTGCCCACGCTACGTCTTCCATCCCATGGTCACCACTCGAGAACTTTTCTGCCCCAACGAGCTATGTGCCCCGCCCACTGCCATGATAACATGACTCATTAGTCATTCCTTAATTTTATTATTATAGTAAGTAATCGTATACTTAACTAATTGCCCAGTTTTTCCTACTACCCGCAACATTGAGGAACGAGGCTAATGCATGTGATTGCATGTTTACGTTTTATGTTTAGAACTGTTCCTGTTTGCTAGTTATTTATAACCAATTGCAATGCATCTTTTATTTATAGGCGTGTAATGGATGCCATTTTTCTTTCTTGCAGAGATAGTACCGTTTTAAACGTCTACCGTCTTGTTTTGCATCATAATTTTAATAGTTTAGATTATAAGTTTAGTATTCAAATAAATTCATAAAGTTAGGACTTATTTGCCAATTGAGGGATACTTTTATAAGGCTGAGTTGGACCACCTTATGTTAACCGTAACAATAACAATAACCGGTGCTTTTTGTATGGAGTTTGACAGATTTTTGATCTTTGTCAAAGTTAAAGTAAGATAGTGCAACTCAGCCTAAGATGTTTCTATAATCTATTAGGATTTATCAAAAAGCTAACATTTTATTGTCACTAAGAAAGTGTAATTTTAAAAATTATTGTCACACGTCTGTAACTAAGTAATCATCCGATCCAAATATCGTTGTTTTAAATACAGTCAGCGTCAAATAGTCAAACACCTAAAGTAGCCAAAAAGTTCGCAACATAATATAATATCTTTGTTATAATTGGAATACGTTTGTGTTGTCCACTTTTTGGCCACCTTGGGAGTCACGAACTATTGACGCTGACTGTAAAAAATCATTTACTATTGACTCTTTACTTATTTAAGATCTCGTATATATATTTAATTTCAAGGAACCACTTCAATTAATCTTCGTTTTGCAGATATAGAGACAGGAGCTCAGTCACGTCGTGCAATTAAGTCTTCAGGGCAACCTTTCATTTCCTATCACGGTTCTACTGAATATATTGGTGGGCTAGTAGGTAATTAACGCTAGCTTGGATAGTATTTAGGTAGCTGAAGTAGCGGAAATGATTCTATGTTTATCAGTAGAGTCGGCTGCATGTAACTAAGTAGATAGTTTATTAGGTTGTTCGTGACGACTTACGGTCATGTATCCTTATGTTTTTACAATTTGTGCAAAATATTTGTTTATTTCTACACTAATTATTATAAAGAGGAGAGATATTGTTTGTTTGTACATAAGCGACTTGATGAACATAGACGGTACTTTTCTGGGTCAGCTAGTACAAAACTAAACCCGCATGTGTGAAGTAACGTGCATAAGTACTACGGAAACGTGGATTTTGGCAGAATATTGCCATCGCTTTAAAATTTAAATAGATCTCACTTTTAAATATACCTACGTCCAAGGCGCTATCGTCTATAACATGTACAGTCGCGGAATGAAAAGGTTCGTCACCTTAGTGTCGGTTTTCGCTTGCACTAGGTACTGTAAGAGTCAATCCTGCCAACATAACCGTGCAAGAAACAGTGCTGCTAACATTTAAATAAATATGACGTTTGCAAACGAATAAGGTTTTGCTTGTTTATTTTTCTATCCCATCAGTGCAATGTAACAAAATGTAGTTTTTTTTATTTAATAGATAATGGAAGGTTGAATGAACCAACAAGAAGGTTTTTGTTTATCAATCATAATAATCTTCTTGACAAGTTAAATCGTCAAACAACTTTGATCTGAATAATTTTGAACTTTACTGGCGAAGTGTGTGCTTGCGATTCGTTGAAGGAATCAATTTGAAAACTGACGAACCTTTTCATTCCGTGACTGTACAAGAATTAAATTAAATTAAAGCAGAATGCTATTATTTTCATATTACTAAGGGTGAGCCAAGCTGATCAGTAGACTGTGAAATCATGTCAGGAACACGGTTGGCAGCCAAAAGCGTTAGTATGTTTACATAATAGACTTAGACAAGCGCATGATTCTACCCGCTAAGTTATGTTAAGCTGCGGTCTTCTATAACGAACATAGTTTTCGTAATTAGCTATCTTATTAAGGAGTTCGTTAAGCTTGTAACACGTATCCCAAAGAACGTGTGGAAAGATAAATTTAATTATCAACCTCGGACTGGACGCGCGATCTTTTAAATTTTATTAGACTTTTTAAATTGATGATTTTATTACGAGAAAGCGTGTGAATGGAAAGAAAAATTTTACGCTTGTGCAGAAAAGAGGTGCGCTTTGTTATTTTGACTTTAGTTGCCGTCATAAACTGACTATTCGTATAAGTTGTTTCGCTAGGTTATTTCATACTAATTGCAATACACTTCAATTTTGATGAATATTAGTTAACGTTTACCAATTAACCTTTTTTGGGTTAGTAATGATATCTGTTGAATTTGAGTTCTTGTCTTGCGCTATTAATATACAAGGGGGATTTCACACTAACACCACTAGTAAATAAACTAGTAAGTAGGTATTAAAAAAAAATATTGAAAAGAATATTTTTGTCTTGCAGTTTAGCCACAAAATAAGTAGTAATTATAGTATTATAATTATAGTAATCAAACAGGTGACATTGAGATACTTAAATTAAGTGATAGAGTTTTGGTTATGTATAAGATGAGCTTAATACGGCCAATCACACAAAAATAACATTAAGTAATAAGATATTAATATTCACTGAACTTTTACAGTTGGAGCCAAGATACCTAGTTCATTTGTGGTTGAGGATTCCGAGTGAGCTCTTTTCCACCTTCGGTCTGGTCACCAATTTCCATCAGGTGAGATGCAAACCAAAAGATTATTCGTTGTAGGTATTAATAAGACTGTCCTAGTATTAGTATAACTAGCCTTTAGTAAGCTTGACTTAGCCATGTAAGTTTTTGTCCCGTTTCCATGCCCACTAAATTACTGTTCTTACATCGCTTTGAAATTCCATTTAGCTGCGAGGCTGTGTGATTATAAATTATGAAAGTAGGTTAGCATTACTCGAACTGTGTAACTACTGCTAATGTTGGAAATCCATTGTTTTTATGGGGTACTAATGTTAGGTGGTGGTCCATTTTATTATTGTTTAACGGTCTATTAGAGGTCTTATAGGGTAATTGAAACTTATAGAGCAAAATTCTTACACAGTGGAGTAGAAATTAGGTATTTTAGAATTCTAAAGTTATTTACAGTGGTTGAAAGAAGCGTTAGTTTTTCTGACGATTGCGGATCGTACAGTCAGCGCCAAATATTTTTTGACACCCAAAGTGGCAAAAAGTTGACAACAAAACCTAGACGTGCTCCGAACACTATGGCTATCGCCCGTATTCACAAACGATGCTTGCTTAAGTGAAGCAGAAAATCGAACGCACAGCGTTGAATAGAGCTCTGTGATTGGTGTGTGTTACCCTGTGCGTTCACGCGCACTGTGAAACCTCATAGTAATGTTACTATGTCTGTCACCAACTATTTGACAGGGACTGTACTAACCTAAACACTACACCTAGACCTACTGTACCATAGCTTACGACCGCAGTCCGTGGAGGAGCACTATCTGTGGTCGCGATCCTCATCAGTGAGGGACCGAGGAAGAAGAAGTACTAACCGAAACGGCTATTAATTCGTAGATCAGGACCTATATGGCTTCATACTGAGCAGATACCAATTTGGTACAACAATTTTATTATTTTTGCTTTAAATTGTCAATGTGTATCATTTAGTAGGTACCAAATAAGTTTTTCCTTTCTTTCTAATTTTATAAAATGTTGCTGAGGGACTCTACAAGACTTTCAAAATATTATTTTGTATAGGTACTTAAAAAGCAATTCGTTCGTTTATAAAGTAAATTAGCTTTTAATAAATTCAAACCCACACCAGCAAACTACCATAAGTACTATAACCGTTACAAATGAAGACATAACGAAAGCGGCTTACGAATGTTTGACTCAAAGTCATTCTGACGTCCGACTGATGTCTTGCGCAAGCTAAACGAAATAAGAAAATCCGACGCCTATTTTAATCCGATTAAAATGTAAATGTAACGGAATTACTGATAATATTGAATTCAGTCAACGGTACTTAGCGCACCGCTGTGTTTGATGTGTCACGATTGAAGGCATGTGAGTAATGGAGATCTTGGATGTCACGATCCTTAGTGCAAAGGACATCGAGTAGCCCGTATTCACAAAAGGTGCTTGCTAAGTATAGGAGCAAATCGAACGCACAGTGTTTTAAATAGAGCTCTGTGATTGGTTCGTGTGTTACCATTTGCGTCCACACGCACTGTGAGATCTCATAGTGATGTTTGTGAATACGGGCGTAAGTGGTTTTTGCTTTTGCTGATTCATAGTCGGGATCAGATTGGCGGTCAATCAATTTTTTATGTCAATTGCAGAAGGTATCAATGAGTGGTGGACTTTTGAGTCTGCCCATATAGGTACCTAAGTATATGCCTGTTTTTACCATCAATACCTTATTTTTAAGTGACCCCTATTGTAATACTTAACAGGAATTTTGTTTGATAGGGGTCACTTAAAAATAGGGATTGATGGTGAAAACGGGCATTACATACCTAAATTTAATAGTGCATTGGTTTCATTCTTTGCAGAAATTACAATTGAAGATGGGAAATTGCACGCGTATGCAGATATTATTCGATGGCCAAAAATTTTATGTTACATAGTTCAAAAGGAAAGGAGGACCAAGTGAATAAGGAAAGTGATCTAACAGAAATGTCAAGGAAGAAGAATAAACAGGAATAAACAAAATTAAAAGACAATCTTTTAATCCATCTTTTAAGTACACGTACATACATTTTCTTATGCATTACCAATAATTATTATTTATGACTTTAAAATAAATCAGATCCAATTCTCTAACGGGTTTATTTGTGGTCAGCTAACCACGAAAGTCACATTGTCAATCAAATACTCATCTAAGATGACCTTCATACGAGTAGCCAAAATGTTGACCATGTAATGAATACCCTACAGTTTGGTGTCAGATGGTCAACGGTGTAACACCTCGTTCAAGCACTGGTAAGATAATATTTAGTGAAACGTGATACCACCTGTCAAAGACTGTCAAGAGGTAATAATCTGTTTGGCCGGATTTAATATCTAAGAGCAAAAGCTCACGATGCGTTGCGGTGGCGGCGCGACGCCGGAGCGGTATCGCTGCGTCGTCTTAGGCAAAGAACTCATGGCGCGATTTTCACCCGTGCCCGCGGCGGTTGCGGGCTCGCAGCTTCTGTAGAATGCAGATACTTATGTAAAAACTAATGCACAAACTCACGACGCGGTTTTCGGCGGCAGCGGGCGCGGTTGTATTTTCGCGTTACATAGAAATATCTGTGGCGGGCATACAAGCGGTGCAGCGCTGCGTCGCGCGATATATACAACGATATATTTGAGGTGCGGCGCCGCAACGCATCGTGTGCTTTGGCTCTAACTGAGGCGCATAAAAAATGTCACTGCAAGTTATAAATAGTACAGAGCTGTGACATGATGATGAAATGATTTAAAATTGCAGATAGAGATTGAATTTAATAGATATAGAATTGAATTCACATTGTTTATAGTACCATTCTTGGGTAATTTCAGTTTTCATTTATTTCCATGTAGGTACCTAATATCTTAAACTAAGGCAGAAAATCCTGTCTTTGCTTTTAATTTTATACACAGATGAACAAAACTCCATGCACATTTAATGCAAGGCTAACCTTATCCTAACATTACCGCACCTGTGTTTATGTAGTACTTAGTCAAATCCGATCCTTTATCAAGGGGTATCTCGTTAGATAGAAACGACATCATCTGCGCACATTTGAGCCAGGTCATAAACGTAAAGTAGGCTGCCCGTAAACCTTGAATCACCTATAAGACGATTGCGTTGTGATAACACGTATCAAACGTTGTCTAGATGAGACAAAATACTTATTTTATTTAACTTTAGATAGGTTCTCATCTGTCAATTTTGAAAAATAAATTTTAAGATGCTATCTTGAAGAACAGGCGAGGGTTATATTAACTAGTACAAGAATATTAATATTCGCGGGCGTAACGCACGAAACTGTTATAGATAAGTATTATGCCGTTTTATTTATTTGTTAATTTTTATGCCATTAAAATTAGTACTACTTACGGACTTGAATAAGCCACCTTAGGGCTTTTTAATCGCGCCCATTTCAAAATCAAACACCAGTTTTAATCACTTAAAAAAAAATACATGTCTCAGCCAAGTAAGTTTTCAGATTTTAAACCAAAATGAAATAGTAAATGTCCCATCCAGTATTAATAACATCTTGACTCTTATTTTCAAAGCAGTTTCACGCGTTCTGTGTCGTCGAATCCTAACGACCAATAAGTGAACCGCACTCGCTGTGTGAAATATCGCACGTATAAATAGCTGTAAAGCGAAAGGCCAAAGAAAAGCTATAGAAATAATAGGTACTTCAATTTGTTCAAATATGTATTTTGTGATTAGTCCCATAAAAAAATACTGGTAAGAGATTTATCTGAACATATCTACGAATATACGTATTCCTACTGCGGATTTGTTTGTTAGTTAATTTAAAATGCTTCAAAAATAAGTTTAGGTCACATTGATTTGTTGATGTTTGATTTCTTTCATTTTCATTTACATGGTGATTTAAATATGCAATAGGGATGATGACTGGGTAATGAAATCGAAATTCTATTTAGTCCGTCAGACAGATATTTAGAAAATATTACTCATATTTTTTATTTTCTTTCATAATTAAATAATAACAGTGCTATATTGAGTTGAAATGGCGCGATACGTCACACTTGAGTAGAATTTTTACTCAAAAGTGACGTCACGCGACATTTCAACTCAATTTAATACTGTAATTATTCGATTATGGAAAAAAATAAAAAAAATATGAGTCAAATATTTTCTAATTATTACGGACAAATAATTGAAATTTTGTCATCTAGCTTATTAATAAGTACTTTATAGTCTTGAATAATATCATTATAGAAATTCTGCACCAAACAAAGTAAGTACAATGGCTTTGATACATTGGCCATGATAGTCAAATCTTATAGTAAGTCCAGTAGTCGATTTTTGGTTAGACGTTTTTATCGTCTACGCTTTTTCCGTGTATCGCAATAAGTAGGCAATTCCTGTGACAATATGCACTGGTAGGTATACCCTATTATTGTTCGGAAAGGCACAGGTTTATTGTAAAAGGGCGTCGAGAAAAGTTGAGCGTTTGCAAAATTGGACGCCTATTGGGACCAATTTGAAAACGATTGTTGATATTTTTATGGACATACAAATCGTTAGATAAATATTTCCTTATAAAACTTTAATGGTCACTTTAGAACTACTTGCGATTGCATAAGGCTTCTGAATCAGTATTATAAACTAAAAGTTTTTTTGCAAATTCCTAAACTCTAACTACCTAACAAAACATTACTTGACATTTTACAAGCGTATGTAAAAGCAATAAATTAAAAGATGACGTGGTATTTATCTGTGCCATCAGTAGCCAATTATTTGCAGTCACCTTATGAAAGAGGTGAAATTTTAATTAAATGCAGTGCGATTTCTCGTTACTTTGTTGCAAGTAATACTGGGTCGCGATTTTTGAACGACATTAAAATTATTATCCTTCATCAAACGTCTATAAACCCTTTACCTGCCGCGGTCAAGCATTCTTATTAAATGCATTAAAACTGTAAAACGTGAAGTTTCCAGCGCATGTCAGTCAGTACTGCCACAGTATAGATGACATCAGAAGCTCCAATGTGAATACTATCTCGTTATCAGTTTTAAGGGGTGTATACTGTACACAAAAAAAAGGTAAAAACTACATAACACAATCTATATTAACTTGAGTTCATGAAAATAGAAGTTTTATAAATAAGTTTATTAATTACTAACTCATTTACCTGATGTAATTGACGACGTGTTGCGTAAAACAGTTTAGCCCACAATATAACAATGATTTCATGCAGTATGAACAGTATGAATAAACTTTTGAAGTCAAACCATAGTTTTATTTCAAAGTTATTTTCTTTTCAGAAAGACTGCCGGTAGCAGTGGGCGGCTCTTACAGCTTCAACGCGCAATAGGTGACCGCAGAGTGAATCTCCACTTCAAAATTTAAGCAATGAGCTCATAGGCGTGTGGGGTTCTTAGTCTCTGGTTACAATAATTTCAATAATAATGCATCACTAAGTATAATTACTCCTCTTGTGACATCGCGCGCAGATGATGCATGCGCCCGCGTTAACGTATCGCCAGTTAATTGGGTGTTATGGTTCGCGTCACTCAGAATAATCCTTTAGCGGGCCGCATTTCAAACTGTGCCGAATTGGTAATATTTACGAAGCATTAATTTATTTACTCAACATAGTATTCAACATTTCCATACAACTTAGAGCCTACTGGTCCTATTTAATCTGTGACATCGCGCGCGGGTGATGCATGCGCTCGCGTTAACGTATCGCCAGTTAATTGGGTGTTACGGATCGCGTCACTCAGGATAATCCTTTAGCGAGCCGCTTCTCAAACTGTGCCAAATTGCTATTTGCGAAGCAGATAATGGCTCACTTAATTTTTTAAACATTTATTTTTGGTCCCTGTTCACAAAAAGGTACGGTACACACTTCCTTCTAGAAACTTTAAGTAATGTCTTTCACTATTGTTTTGGGAATCAAAAAAACTTTTGTAATTAAAATACAATAATCGGCCTCGTTCTCTTCTTTTTTCTCTTAAGGGTAAGGAGGAGATTTAGTAACATGACTCATGCATGCATGAGACATAAAGTTTTCTGCCGTTCTATAAAAATAAAAATGATAATTGCAATAAATTATAATTTTAAGATGAAATTTTATACATCGCGGATTCATGTATTTTTGTAACAGGTGTTGTAACGCGATACGAGGCATCAGATTTTTTAACCATTAAATGCCTCAAAGCTTGTCCATCCCGTCATTTTATATTATTAAACTGCAAAGTTTAACAACCGCAGTTTAACAGTGCGATCAAAATCTGCATCTGATGCTTGTCGATCGAGGCACACTAAAACGGCCATTATTCCACGCCCTTAATTGACAGCCCCGCCGATTTATTTTTGCAAAGGTTTCCAAACGAAACACTTTTTAGTGACCCGCGGGCGACGCCGAAAACCTCAATGTATATGGTTAGGTTAGGTTAGGTTAGGCCGAATTTTATCAGAGTGTGCGTGTGCGCCGCATACGTATTGGCTCGCGCTCATATACAAACCGCGCTCGGTGCGTTTCTATGAAGATGACCTACTCATTTGTATTTACTCTGGTTACGGGGTCTACTACGGAAAACGATCGACAAATTGACTCTTTCTGTCTCACTCGCAAAACGGTTCGCATAGGTAAAAAAGAATCCATCTCTTTTTTACCAAAAAATTCTAATCGAATTTCGGAGTATGGTTTGCGGCTGTGTTTTTGCAGTTTGGTTACGGACTAAAATGTACTTCGTCAATACACACACAGTTAGTATTTTTAAAGGTTTTCAGGCTAACCACTTTAACACTCCCAACAGATGGAGTCTACCTATACATAATAGGTATAGCTTTTTCCCAGTTCGTATATTCCTAGTGCTTCAAATAGTGACGTTAAAAGGAAAACTGGAGGTTTGAATTGCATTAAATACCGTGCAATGCTTTTCTAAAACACATAATAGGGGTATCAGTGGTTTTGCATTCCTTATTTTTTCAAATAGGTATTTGATATCTTTTCTCTCACGAGTATTTGTCGAATAATTATTCTGTACTTTCCACAGATTTTTTAAACTTTTTTATTTCTTGAAGCTACGGAACCAATACAGTTTTTTCTGCAAAGCATTTTATCTGTTTTAATTCACGTAATAACTTTAAACTGACGGCGTCGATTTGGACGATAAACGGTCGTTACGTGCTAAATGCTATCGTAAAATACTCAGCAGTTTATAAAGGATTTGAATATAATAAGCTGATAATTTATTGTACGCCGTAAAATAATTTTTACCGCAACGCTTGGTGAGGCAAAATTTAGCTTAGCGTCGGACTCTAAAACATGGAACGGCATCAGAGAGATTATGTGAATAAATATCTAATTAAATCTTTGTTGTTATACCCCTTACTATAAAATCATCGTTATAGCTCAAAAGATGCTACCGATGAGATGGTCAAAACTGCCGTTCTTAATAATGATGACGTTATTTATGATCGATATTATGGGGGTGAGTTCTAGTGTGAAGACCATCACAGAGGAGGAAAGATTAGATAGAGATCCCTTACTATAGATTAACAATAAACAACATACGAATAATGATTGCTGTTTTATTATAGCGAAGGATTGGGGTCAGTGACGTGACTATGTCCAAAAGTGGACTGATACAAAACTATAGCTTTAACAATAATTTTCTCTTATAAGTTGATACCATGATATTGGCGTGCTAGAGTAAAAATTTATGTGGCTCTATATTATGCAATAGTAAGTAATATTTGTGACAGAAGATGACGATAACATTAATATAAGTAATCACTTTTCCGTCTTTTGTTTTTACGTAACTGTGTAGCATCTCTGCGTAAAGCGAATGCGGAATTGAATCGGACACGAACGTTATTTTGTCTAAGAGCCAAAGCACACCATACATTGCGGCGCGGTGCGACGCCGAAGCGGTGTTGTTGCGTCGCCGCGTCGTCGTCTTAAATTTCGGCTAAACGGCGATGGCGATCAGAGGGCTTAGTGTGAGTTTACATCAAAAGCGCTCACTAGTGAGCACGTTAAAAAAATATATGAAAATTTTAGTTCTTGAAAGTTTCCGCTAGGGGCGCTGTATTATCCACCATCGCCATCGCCATCGCGCACGCAGGCATCACGTTGGTTTGGCATAACCTTTACATAGCACAAGAACGTTGCGGCGCCGCGCAGTACCGCGAAATTTCGGTGCGGCGCCGCAACGCATCGTTTGCTTTGGCTCTAAGGGGGAGTAACCCTAAAATCTAGATCGTCAATTCGTCATAACTACACAAAAAGAGAGTGAAATGACACCGCTATCTAGGACAGGAAAGCCCTCGCTTAGCACCTAGCCCATAATTATGGTCCGTGCTTCTTTCGCACTCTCTATCTGGGCAATTTATCTGCATATCGGCGGCGGTAGTGGTGTTTATATGCTAATCGTCTGTACAGTCGCCACCGCAAACGAATACGCTAATTAGGTGAGAGTACAATTTATGGGCTAATAGATGTACTTAAATGACCAAGCGAAAACGAACGAAATTACGCTCGGTTTAGAGTTCTTCAACCGTATCTGTCATTTTTTTGCAACTGCTCTTGATGGTATCTCGTTTTATAAGGTACAGATAAATCTAAGCAAATAAGTTTTGATGCTATGGGGGATTATTTTTTTTATTTGATGACTCTTCTGGATCTCGATTGTCCGATTCTTAGAATGTCTAATGCACGACCCTCTAATTTACCAGAAGCAAATGGAGGATTTGGCCTACACTCCCCACGCCGGCCAGACGGGTTGGGGGGGTTCTTTCATAAAATAACAGAAATAATAAACCGGTTAAAAGGTTGCACATCTCATAAATAGGTACTAAACAAATAATAAAAAGGTCTCTATTATAACCCTTAAACTGAAAACTTACTTAATATTTACCTGTCCATTCAAAAATCTAAGCTTTCACATTATGCAACGTCATCAACTACACCTAATCAAAAACAATTTACCAGGGACCTTAACGTTACGTTTGTATTATTTCAAACTTTCGCGAACGTCAGATGTCCGTCACTTAAGCAAATTAGAGACGGACAGCAGGCTCATTGCTTAGATGATGATGTTTGTTGATGAAGCTCTGTTGAAAAGTGTAACGAATTATAGATGACAATGACAATTTTGGAAGATGAAAGCATTATTGTAGAATGTTATTGTTTTGAAAACTTTTGGCATAAAAGCTTTTACTTAGATCAAGCATCAGCTTTATCTACACTAATATTATAAAGAGGAAAACTTTGTTTGTTTGTTTGTTTGTTTAGTTGTAATGGATAGGCTCAAAAACTACTGGACCGATTTTAAAAATTCTTTCACCATTCGAAAGCTACATAACTCACGAGTAACATAGGCTAAATTTTATTTTGGAAAACAATAGGGTCCCGTAAAATATTTGGGATTTTCATAAGACGTGGAAAAGCGCCATCTATCGTCATTGCTTAAAATCTTCTTGCGCCTGACAAAAATTTTTGAGGTACGTAAATATTCATGAAGGCAAAGCTGTCAAACGCCATCTATCGACATCATTAGTAAATTAGTAACTAAATATTACATGACGTACTATGAATAGCGCCAGCGTTGCCAGTTTTTTTTTTCGCCAAGTCGGGACTTTGGTACTTTTTGAGTGAAAATAGCGGGATTCTTCCATCAGAAGCGGGACATAGTAAAAAAACGTATAATAATCAAAGGTTTTCAAATATTTATCTTTTTATTTGACTTAAAATTACGTTTACGTGACAATAGATAGCAAAAGTAGCTATAGAAAATGTATTTTAACAATAAAAATAATATTTTAAATCAGATTTAGTACGTACGCCACGTACGGTCGAGTTCTCTCCGAAAAGCGGGACCGAGCCTGTCCCGCGCGGGACATTTAAATTTGATTTAAAAATCGGGACGTCCCGCCAAAATCGGGACGTCTGGCAACGCTGAATAGCGCTGTTCGTAAATAATATTGAAAATTTAATAAATAAAGATATTTTATGTACCTAATCTACACTAATCTACACTAATATTATAAAGAGGAAAACATTGTTTGTTTGTTTAGTTGTAATGGATAGGCTCAAAAACTACTGGACCGATTTTAAAAATTCTTTCACCATTCGAAAGCTACATAACTCACGAGTAACATAGGCTAAATTTTATTTTGGAAAACAATAGGGTCCCGTAAAATATTTGGGATTTTCATAAGACGTGGAAAAGCGCCTTCTATCGTCATTGCTTAAAATCTTCTTGCGCCTGACAAAAATTTTTGACAAAAATTATTCATGAAGGCAAAGCTGTCAAACGCCATCTATCGACATCATTAGTAAATTAGTAACTAAATATTACATGACGTACTATGAATAGCGCTGTTCGTAAATAATATTGAAAATTTAATAAATAAAGATATTTTATGTAATTGAACCATTCACTGTATGTACCTATTTGAATCATTCACAGTGTTTAAACGAGCAAGTCAAAGTGTTAATTAGTGACTTTTTACAAACTTCCTTGCAAATTCTTACTATGTGCCGCCATCTACCGAGATGAATATTAGGGTACGGTTCACCGGCGGACAAATGGGATGGGCGCGTGGGCGATTGTAGTTAAATAGGATAAGAATTACCTACTTCGTTTTTATTTTCTGTATGTAATTTGTTAGTTTTTTGGTAGGGTCTTTATTTTAATTACTTAGGTTGGTAGGTACTTACTTATTTGATTTTAATGATAATTACTATAGGTACGTATAATTTTAGTAGAAAGAAAGGTAATTGAATGACTAAGTGACTCACTCACTCATCACGAAGTCTCAGAAACTACAAGTCTCACTGGCTGATCAAAGCCAGGTGATCAAAGTGGAATTAGGGTTTCTGCTCGAGCTTTCTCGAACTCGAGAAAACTCGAGAAATTTGGCTTCATTCGAGACGAGAAAAAAATTACCGGAGCTCGAGAATTCTCGAGTTTCGATTTTGAAGCTTTAATATTCTTAAAAGCCGATTTTCTTAGACAAAAGTAAGTTTTTTTATTATTTAATAGGTCAACGTTGCTTTTAGACTGGCCTAGTCTTTTCTTTTTTAACTGATTTGATTTGCAAGTCATGATCTCAATCGAAACTAAGTACATAATAATGTTCACCAACGAGTATGCTATATTTATTATGTATGTTTAATCTGACTGAAAACTGTGATAACTAGACAGTTACCTTACCTAACAGACGTTAGGTTAGGTACTCGTGCCTCCTCGTAAAGTTAATTTAAGTTTTTTTTGTTCATAAAAAAAAATATTTATTTATTTAAGGACAGCTAACAACAATACACATTTAACTGGAAAAAACATTGAAAACAATACGTGTTTATAGTGTACTAGCTTTCCGCCCGCGGCTTCGCCCGCGTGGAATTTTGTCTGTCACAGAAAAACTTTATCGCGCGCGTCCCTGTTTCAAAAACCGGGATAAAAACTATCCTATGTTCTTTCCCGGGACTCAAACTATCTCTATGCCAAATTTCATCAAAATCGGTTGCGAGGTTTAAGCGGGAAAGCGTAACAGACAGACAGACAGACAGACAGAGTTACTTTCGCATTTATAATATTAGTTGGGATTAAAAGCTGCCACGACATGTGCATAGATTGCGTGGAAGCGTGGTATCGACTAGTCTAAAAAAAATTGAAAATTTATTTATTTATTTATCGTAATTTTGCTATTTGGACTTGTGTTCTTTAGAAAACAAGTGATTCAATTGTAGCTCCAGATTTTTATTGTTATTTATCCTTAAAGTGCACGCGACTTTATGACTTTTGTTATGATTATTAGTAAATAAATTAATTATGAAAGAAGATTTTATTTTTTGTTTATTTCCTTACCAAAATAAGTGGTACTAAATTCTAATATTGATTGTTGTGCATAAAAGTAGGTATATTAGATTAAAAAACCTGTGTTTTTATTAAATTTCAACCGATTTCAGCAGTTTTCATTAAAAGACTCGAGACCCGAGAAAACTCGAGACTTTGGCCTCGAGAATTCTCGAAACTCGAGAAAAAAAATAGGTCGAGAAATCAGAAACCCTAAGTGGAATACACCTCCTTTTAGAACGTAGGTAGTCACTAAGACGAAATTTTGCAAAATTCAACCCTTAGGGGAGTTAAAAAGGGGGTTGGAAGTCTGTATTGCAGTCCTCGGTTTTTAAAGTAAGAGACTTGAAAGTTAAAATGTACGCTCACTATGATCTCTAGATATTGTGGAGGTGTACATAATATACTGTTCGGTACACTGTGGTACTGTGTAGACATCGGTTTGCTGACGATATTGTGGTCATGGTAGAATCGTTGGAAGATCTTGGAACAATGCTCGAAGACCTTAATCGATTTTCCCAACAGGTAGGCCTGAGGGCGAACATGGACAAAACGAAGCTTATGTCGAATGTCCATGTTGCGCCCTACCCAGTTTCAGTTGGGAGCTCAATTTTCGAGATTGTCGACAAGTAGGTAGATATGTCTACCTCGGACAAACGATCCAGCTAGGTAGGTCCAATTTCGAGAAGGAGGTCAATCGTCGAATCCAATTCGGCTGGGCAGCGTTCGGGAAACTACGCAACATCTTTTAGTCCAAAATACCTCAATGCCTGAAGACTAGAGTGTATAACCAATGTGTGTTACCAGTGATAACTTATGGCTCGGAAACGTGGCCTCTCACTATAGGCCGTATACAGAAGCTCAGTTGCACAGCGTGCTATGGAGAGGGCTATACTTGGTGTTTCTTTGCGAGATCGAATCAGAAATGAGGAGATCCGTAAACGAACCAAAATCGCTAACATAGCCCAACGGATTAGCAAGCTGAAGTGGCAATGGGCAGGGCACATAGTACGCAGAACTGATGGCCGATGGGACAGAATGGTTCTGGAATGGAGGCCGCGTACCGGAAAACGTAGTGTGGGACTTCCACCTACAAGGTGGACCGACGACATCGTAAAGGTAGCAGGGAAGCGCTGGACGCAGGCCGCTTCCAATCGATCAACATGGAAAGCATTGGGGGAGGCCTATGTTCAGCAGTGGACGTCCTATGGCTGAAATGGTGGTGGTGGTGGTGATGGCTCGGAAACGTGGCCTCTCACTATAGGCCTTATACAGAAGCTCAGTTGCACAGCGTGCTATGGAGAGGGCTATGCTTAGTGTTTCTTTGCGAGATCGAATCAGAAATGAGGAGATCCGTAAACGAACCAAAGTCGCTGACAGCCCGACGGATTAGCAAGCTGAAGTGGCAATGGGCTGGACACATAGTACGCAGAACTGATGGCCGATGGGGCAGAATGGTTCTGGAATGGAGGCCGCGTACCGGAAAACGTAGTGTGGGACTTCCACCTACAAGGTGGACCGACGACATCGTAAAGGTAGCAGGGAAGCGCTGGACGCAGGCCGCTTCCAATCGATCAACATGGAAAGCATTGGGGGAGGCCTATGTTCAGCAGTGGACGTCCTATGGCTGAAATGGTGGTGGTGGTGGTGGTACATATTATGCTGAAAATGTATCATTAGAAATCAACCATGGGGGCTAACGAGATAAAAGGAGGGTTGGAAGTTTATATTATGAAAGTCCTATGTGGTTAAAGTAAGAGAGTTGAAATTAAAAATGTATGCGCTATAGATGCTAAGGGCGGATTTTACGAAACTCCACCCCTAATGGAGTAAAACGAGGTCCACGCGTACGAAGTCGCGGGCGGCCGCTAGTGTACCTATAATGTACAAACGATAAAGTGCAACAAATATCACGTACGATTATACCTTCATGCAAGATAGCAGATATTAATTACAACTACACACACAGTGTTTAGCTTTATGCCCTGTGTGTGTGTGTCCTTTCATTAGTTTACACATTTTTGTCGAAAAATTGCACCTTTTAAAACATATAAAGTATTTAAAATCTTGATGTCTGTACCAAAGTACACTTAACCGTATGAAATGTAATGCTAATTTTATTTATTTATTTATGGCTCACAAAACAAGTTACAGTCATATTTACTCATAGGCACAGATAAATTACTATCTAAATATGTAGGATTATTTTCTTGACTGAACTCCAAGGATCATCTAAGGATGATAGGTAAGCATTATTTTTAGCTAGTTCTTCTGATCTTTTTCTAGCAATTCTGACTACTTTCTTTAGCAAATCTGACGACTTTCTCAGGCAAACTTACTGCACACTTGCGCAATGTAGGCGAAGATGGACTCTCGTCTCTCACTTGCCATTACCTTATTCGTGAGATTACTACCACGCGAGCGGCCTATAATTTGACAAATAGAGAATGAGATGCATTAGTGCGCATTTCCTACGTAATGGGGTACTATGGGTCGTCGGTGTATAATTTACCGGTACGGTCGCGCTTGCGTAGTTTAGGGAGATGAGACAGCACATTGCAAATGACAGTTGGAAACTTTAGGACAGGTAGAGGTACAAGAAGAAGCTCATAGAAGTAAAAGAAATATAGAGTTATTTGTAAGTATCTCTTAAAATAATATCATCTTGAATTTGTTTTTGATTTTTACTAAAACTTCGATTACTCAATTTATTATGCCTGTGTAATGTGTATTTTTTAATGGTAGTGGGGCTTACCTTGTTTCAGTCAAATTTGACGTCTCCTGTTGGTCAGGCCTCTCTCAGGGTTTTCCAAAACGACCGATCTTGCGCAGCTCTCATGCAAGTAGAGATTACCTAGAGCAAACAAAAGCAACTAAACTGACATACAGAAAATTATGAGAAAATTTTCTAAAAGTTGGTAGGTATGTTTCTGGCGGGATACTTTGATGGTTTGAATTAAATTAAAATTTGAAGGCTTAAATAAATGTAACTATTTTCATGTTCATGTGTATACTGTTTAATTTGATCTGTGCCATTACTTCGCTAGGATAGTAATGTTTGGGTCCAATAAAAAGTATGACGGCTCTTTATTTGATTTCCATATACGATGACTAACGCTGCAATTTGTTTACCAATTATACAGTAGATATTGACTTACTTTGTTTTTTGTTGTGGCTAAGGTTTTATTTGTGTTACCTAGAAATATTTAATTGAAATTCCAGGCTGCAAAAAGCGGTAACTACGATTTTTTGTTTTTGTTACAATTGATTGTTCTTTAAATAATAATAATGTGTGTTTAAATTGATGACCCATTTTATGTTACAGTGTAGATATTGAGGATAGTACATCATCATAATCATCATTTCAGCCACAGAACGTCCACTGCTGAACATAGATGCAATAATTTCCACATCGCCCGGTGGGTAGCGGCCTGCATCCAGCGTCTACCTGCTACCTTTATGAACACCTTACTTTTACGATAGTACGTCAAGCTTTTTTTTTTTGACGGGACGCGCGCTGGTAGCTTGAAGAGCTTTTCCAGCTTCACCGGGCAGAGTGGCGAGTACAGAAGGTAGTACGTCAAGCTTAAATATGTAGCTCTTATGTAGTTTTAATAAGAAACTAAACATTTTATAACGCTTCCGTACATAAAACCCAATGTTATAATATCTGATAAATATCCCGTTTTCGAAAACTAGTCCCTTGTTCAAGCCCATAAAAGTTTCCTCATTAATATGTTTTCGGTGACATTTTTAAAACTGGACACGCCAAAAATATCGACTATAACTAACGACTATTAAATTACAAGTCGTTATCATTCGCTTTTCAACACTTAAAATTTAATGATCCACCATCAAAACTTTCTACTTTTATCTTAATCTGTTCCAGTTTAGTGAAAATACATTATAAATTATGAAATATCTAATAGAGCCCTAAAAAATTACCATCGATTTTATGGGGGTATAACGGTTGTTGGTTATGGTTTGATGATAAATTTACGTGTTACCATAATGGCCGTATCAAAGGTTTTATTTGAGGAACACGAGCGACTTTGTTTTCCTCATTTCTGTGCCATTTGCTCCTCATATTGCACGGCTCGTAAACTTCATGCCCCAATAAAACACAATTTGTGTGAGCCAACTTAAAACTACAAGATCAGTTTATGGCGTCCCATAAACATGGGCAAGACGATACTTTATGATTAACTTTGATGTGTTTTATCTGTTTTGTTTGTAATGGACATGGTGACCTATAAAGGTTGCTATATGGGACTATTTTCCACCTCTCGTTCCTTTTTACCCAAGAAAATGGCCTATCCATCCATCCATACCTTATGTGGGGCTCAAACCCACTAAAACCCCGGGGTATTCCCTCTGCTGCATAGTGGTCGGCGCCTTGGGTACTAAAAACGACCAAGACCTATGCAACTCCTGTGTATCCTGGGTCTACAGCTATAAATAATAATGCTATACTCAGGTGACTCCCTACCAAATTTTTATTAATGTAAGGTTCTGTAAAAGCTGTATTTTGGTATTACTTTTTCATCTGAGCTAATTTTGATGAATAGCACAAAGGTATCTTTAAAGACAGATTGGGTCTGAAAAAAGGACATAATATCTACATTTTGTCGCAAAAATACATGAAAGCTGACATAAGGTATTATGTAAGTATCTGCGAGTAACCTTTTATTCTCAATTTAGGCAAATGGAAATCTATATTTATTTGTTTATAGGAACCAACACTCAACGGCGATACATTGAATATAGTATCATTAATTTTGATCAAGAAATACTTCATGTGCTATTTTTTAACAAAATGCGAAATAATAACAAACGTATACTGTAACATATTGGTAACACCTACTGTAATCTAATACCTACATGTTTAGAACTTGTTAACTTTTGAGTTAAAAATAATACTTTTACTACTGTTGTAGGTCAAGTACCTACCTTTAAAAACCTTATCAATTCAAACATATAAACGGAGATCTACGACGAAAGTCACTTCCGATATCGTGTTACCCGAAATCCGGGCATTTTCAAATCTGGGTTTACGTCTCTCGCTTCATTCTATAAATCAAGTTCAAACTTCAAGAAATAATTGTCACAGACATTTATTACATATAGTAAGTTGGAAAATATTTATTTAAATAAATACATTTAATCAAGCGGAAATTCGTGTATCACAAATTGATGATAGTATTATCTCCGATTATTATGATACAGTCAATAGCACGCACAATACACATACTTTTCTTTTGCAACTGAAATGTACAAATGTACAAACTGATTTGAAAAATAAAAAAATATTTCAGCAAAGCAAATCAGACGTAAAGGTTTGAAATTCAGAGCACTAATTCGTCGCTGATTAAGAGTCACTTTTGCTGAAGTATTACTTACTACGCTTTTCAATATTTCACTCGGATATAAAATAGAAGTAACAAAATGAGCTCTTATTATATAATGTTAGAATACAGATTTCTAAACCCACTCCATTTTATTTTGGAACATTGTACTGATTTAAAACTAAAAAGCCACCGTCCAAAAAACTAGAAAGAGCAATCAAAACAGAATTATGTTTATTCGATGCGATAGTCGTGGATTTTGTTTCAGACGTAATGGTCGCGGCAGGTGGCGTGGACATCGCCTGTCTACCGGGCGTAGGTGGTTTGGTTCCGTAGGATTTAAATTACTTTGAAGAGTTCGGTATTCTTTGCTTTTTAATTTTTAAAGATGAAAAAAATTTATGAGTGTGTTTTTTAATTCAAAAATTAACTGTGTAAGAAAGTAAACTTGATCCGAAATCATCTGTAACTCAACATTTGGGTCATGTAGAGCGGTAGAAGGTAAGAGTCAATTTTAAGCAAAATATTACTTTTTAAATCACTTCTATGTCAGCCTTTGGGTTCGCCTTCGAACATAGGCCTCCTCTTCAACCCTCCACCGAAATAAATTAAAAATTTATAAATAATTTGTATATCATACTTTTCACTTGATTTATATGATAGAGAGTCAAAAGACAGCAGAGTAAAAGAGATCGGATTAGTCGGTAATTGGGCACATATAATACGATGGTAATTGCTTTCTCATATGGGAAGTTCTGAATGCGCTTGACGTTGCTTTAAAAGGGGTATTTATTTTGTTAATTAAGTAGAGCAATGGAGTACTTTATGCTTTTTCTCTTACGATCAGGCAAGGAAAAGCTATCTTTATTTCAAAGGAGTAAAGTTTAAAGTGGTGTGAATGTTTAAATGAAGTTTGTTTGCCCGCTCTTCTTTTCCCATATCTCGTTTATTAGTACATATGTATACGAAGGCACAAAAAGCTTAATACTGCTGTATCCTATGCAGTTGAGTTAGGTGCGATTTTGCAACGACAATTGTATAGTATGATGTGCTTTAAAACTGGGCTAGTAATGTAAATACCTTTCCTAATATAATACGTCAATTTTTTTCAATAATAATGTTAAGTTTTAATTATGTTATTGATTACTTTTATCTTCCTAAAAACAACATACCTCCGGAAACTAAGCCAGAGTAATTGAAAGCCAATAGTGTCCGACCGAAACTAGTTTTACGACCGAAACCGAAACCGAAAACGAATTTCGGCAACGGTGTCTGTTTCGGCCGAAACCGAAACCGAAACCGAAACTTCCTTACAATCAGTCTTTGTTTTCTCTTTCAATTGAATTAAAATTGAACTTATAAAGCGCCTTTTCGAATCGCTAAAATAAAATGACAGTGGGCGGGGCACATAGCTCGTAGAGCTGATGGCCGCTGGGGCAGGAAAGTTCTTCCACTAGGTGGACCGACGATCTGGTGAAGGTCACGGGAGGTGTCTGGATGCGAGCGGCGCAGGATCCGTCTTCGTGGAAATCCTTGGGAGAGGATTTAAATCACTTAAAAATTTATAAATAATTTGTATATCATACTTTTCACTTGATTTATATGATAGAGAGTCAAAAGACAGCAGAGTGATCTTAAACTCAAAAAGCCTACTCGTAAACTTTTCAAATTATAATTGGGTATCGTTCGACTTGCATACTTGCATTTGATTCATTACCATCTCAATTTACGAAGTTCATAGATGTGTTATTGATTTGTATTACTGTATGAAATTTTAAATAAATATGGACCCGATGGAACCCTAATAAAGTAGTCGGTACACCGGGCGTGCCCGATTTAGTGTCACAGCGACACCTGCGGCGCTGGCCGGGCGACGCTCGCGCCATCTGTCAAAGTCTATTAGTCTTCCGCTGACTGACAGTTGACAGTTTTGGGTGGGGTGGATCATAGGTGACTATTTATGGACATGTTTAATGACAGTGGACTGTATTGAATTGTGATTATGATACAAACAGTTTTTTAGGTCTAATAATGTGAGAATTCGGGTTTGATCGACGTAGACACTCCTTAATGTGCAGTTCGCCGATGCATGTAACAATTGCACAAGTCAGATTTTTACAAAGTAATACGGAGAGTCCAACCACACTATACCTACACAATAAAACGGTTACCCAGTTAATGCCAGAAAAACTAAGTGCGCTTTCATAATTAGGCACCTTGAGCAGCGCGACTGTCGCGCGACTCGTAAATTCATACTAATGACAGCGCGGCAGCGGCATTTTTATTATGAATCCGCTGCTGCCACGCTGAAGTCGCGCCTCTGACGCCCTAATGTGAAGGTGGTCTAAATGGTAGGTTACTAACTTGCACACCGCTTTAGTTAGGTATAAATGTAGGTTTTCTTCAAAATGACTACTGTTAAGGTAAGTACAAGTTAGATACCACAAGCTAAAACAAACCACACCTGTTCCAATTGCCACACTCATCATTGAAACGACAGCTGATTTTAAACCAATAACATTATGTCCCACATATAGCTCACACTTGATTAACCGGAACATAAACAAAACATCTGCAATAAACAATTCAATCGGGTGTCATTAACAAACCACAGCTTTATTACGGCGTTTTGATGTCCCGTTATCTATAAAATCATCACCGGCACGTAATTAGTAGAACCATAACAGCCAGATTACGTAGACCTCTATATAGACTCAACTAGCTTTTGACTGCGGCTTCGTCCGCGCTAGTTTTGGTCTGTCACACACATAGTCTTTTTTCCAAAAATCGGAATAAAATCTATCCTGTGTTTTTCCCTGGGTGTCTAACTATCTCTTTCGTTCATTCGTTTCAGCCAAATGACGTCCACTGCTTCACAAAGGCCTCCTCCAAGGTTTTCCACAATGCACGGTCCTGCGCTGCCCGCATCCAGGCTCTTCCCGCGACCTTTACCAGGTCGTCGGTCCACCTAGTAGGGGGCCTGCCCACGCTACGTCTTCCAGCCCTATCTATCTCTTTACCTATTTGTATCTAAATCGGTTCAGTGGTTTAGGCATGAAAGAGTTGATTAAAACATCCATCTGGCCATACTCATAAACTTTGAAGAAAATAGGACAGATAGAAGAGAAATACGATTATACAATTGTTGAATTGACTTGGAACGATATTTTTGTTTAAAAACAATCTCACCTACTTAATTCATTTTTTTTTTCACCCTTCTTTTTAAATTAAATACGATGTCTGGAAGAGATAGTATTCTAGCGACACGACCGTCTAAATTGGACCTTTCAATTTAGAAGTAAAGAGGTTTTTGTGTTTGTATGCTATCAAGGTGAGACAATGATTCATATTATAAAACGACAAAAACTTTTGAACTTTAAATAAAGGAGTTTAAAGGCTGTAATTGAATGTCAAAATTAGGGCAGATTAGATATTATATCAATCCATACTATGGTTTGCGATAGTAGAATCGGGTAATTTATCTATGATAGCTGAAAAATAACACACATTCTATCTCTGTCATTTGAGTTATCTTTGATAAAATAATACCATGTTTTTATTGACGCACTTTTATTATCTAAATTAAGTTGTCAGCGTCTTTTTATAATACAACTGGCCCTAACACAAACAGATTATCTTAAAGCTTACTTTTTCACACCCACACTTTGTTTTTATAATACTTGCCTTACCACAAACAAAACATTAAGCTTTTTCTCACCCACACATTGTGAAACTAATCAAATACACAAGTAAGTACCTACCTATCTCCTAAAACTCAATCAACCCATGGTGTGGAAGTCCATAATACGTTGGTGTCATTATAACCATAACATTCAATCAGCCGACTTCATTATAACCAAACGGGCCAGTTATTAGCCAGAACTAAAAGCTCATGGCTTGTTTATACAAAATTAATAATAAACGTAAAAGATTATGACCTAATCTACATATTTGATTTCGTTTTTAAGGCAAAAATAATGTGTAACTGGAATTGTTATGTATTTTTCGTATGAAATTAAAGTTAAATTACGATAATTTTGACATAATTTAAAACGGGAAGGATTTGATGTGATATTATCAATTTAAAGATATCCTTATATTTTAATTAAAATAACATAAACATGAAAAAATCCTAATCGATTCTGCATAATTCGTGCAAATATAGAAAGTGACCATTTTGTAGGCAAATCTTTAACATCACTTCACTGTGCATTCACAGATAGGTTTAACTATTTATCCCTAAGTACAAAAGCTCAGTGAACATCTATCATGCTTTTTGTTTTACAAAGTTTTCAGTTTCTTGTAATTTTTTCGTGGAATAAGTATAAAGTCGCTAGAGAATCAGAATATTAGGCCAAAATGTTCAACTTTTTATTGTATTGAGTAAAAAAAAATGCTCCATACAAAAAAAATACGATCAATTGCCGCAAATAAATCACATGAACAGAAACAGCAGATTTACCAAATGGCCGAAAAAATTGTCACGTCGTTATTGCCCCATGTATTTGACTGCACAAAATATTCTTATTGTATAAGACCAATTGCGCCATTCACCCCATAATGCGGTGTTAGCTCCCCTTTGCCTTCAACGATATAAAATTATGAGTTGTAAAGGTGAGGGTGCAAACGCGGTAGGAGCGGTTTTGCAATTTTTAGCATCCTATAATATGTTATGCAAGTAGAACACCAAATTAAAATTAACTTCTTACTTTTACTTAACTATTAAAAATTTGTAGCGTTCAGAATCGTGGGTTTGATTCCCATTTTAGGCAACTCGATCTTTTTTTTTTCAACTTTATAAAATTTAATTTTGCTGCTGCTGTGTATTGAATTACTCAATTGACCAGGTCAATTGTATCCCAAAAAGAAATGATAGAGTATTGTTATTTTACCTTCTTTAAATTTTGGTAAGAAATATTATTAAGTACACCTTTATGCACGTAGTATTTTTAATAATTCCATGATTTTATTGAGTATTTAACATTCAATTTATAGTAAAAAACTCAAGTTGATCATCTACCAAATCTGAAGAATCGCTTCTCTCACCATCCAAAACTACCCCTTAACGATTTCACCTTACTCCTGCACTCTCGAGACCAACTGGAAAACGCTAACAAGCCATTCATACAGTTTTTTCCGTAAACGAGTTACGCTGTATAAAGAAACAACCCCCCTAATGACTTACACAATTATTTATAATTGGGCACTTAGACGGGTTTGCACTGTGGACTTCATTTGGGCTAACACGACCGCGAATTAGATTTGCTTATTTTTGGAATTAATTTAAATATAGAAAACACTCAGCGGATTAATAATTGTAAAGCAAACATAACATTGTAGGCAATTTCCTATTATTTTTTATTTACTTAATATTGAGTTTTTATGTTGGAAAACGTCAGTATTTTTTAAAAGTAAAATATCGGGTATAGTTTACAAAGGTAATCTTTAGCGTTCACCACTTCGCCTATGTTAGATTTCGTAAATAATTCAAACTTTCTAACATTTTGTAGTTTAGAGAGCTTTTTACGAAAGCTCTTTCTTTTCTCTTACTTGCAAAATCTCTTGATAAAGTTGAAAAGATCGTCAAAAATCAAAACAATTCATGTCCAATTAAGCCAGTTAGACCTAAAATATTATAATGCACTAAAATAAAAGAATACTAGAGCCCACTACAATACCAGTGGTAAAACGTTTATGACAACGTATGTATGGTATGTAATTGTATGTACATGTTACAGGAAATGTATGAATTCTAGGAATTGTATACTATTCCTAGGAAATGTATACAATTCCGAAGCTATTTAGGAAATGTATAAAATATTGCTTCAGAGATTTTTTAATACGCACATATCCTAGGACATGTATACTTTTCCTAGGAATTTTATAGAATTCCAATATTGTATTAGGAAATGTATAAAACTAAGCGGCACAAGCGCGGTCATGTGATTTGGTGCCCCTCAGTACGCCTAAAATTTTATTTAGACAAACCACATTGACTGATAGGTACTTTTAACTCACAACTATTATTGTGTGTTCCTTTTCTTCTGTTATGTTATTTGTTTGGTGTGCAATAAAGTGTATTTATTATTATTATTATTATTATTGTTTAGCCTGAAAGTTGTTTTCGCACTATTATACTTTGACTGAAAAAAATATTTGCCTATTGGCATACCTTTCTTTCGGCATCACGCATATTACGCTGAAGTATTGGAAAACCCTAAATTTAACATATCTTTTATTAAACTATTATTGACATGAAGGTTTTAGTACTCCTGTAGCTGGATAACAAAGTCTCGGTTAGGTTAGGTTAGACTTGCGATCTTGTCACATACACAGCGGCCGCGGCGCGGGAGCGCCATTTAAGTTTCGGAGAAAAAAAAGAAATCTTAATTACATTTCCGATTGCTGTTTAGGAAATGTGTAAATTTCCTAGGAAATGTGTCTAATATAATTTACATCACACATTTCCGGGTGATTTTAGGACTTATACACAAATCCTAGGAATTGTATACAATGACGGATTTCATACATTTCCTGTAACATACATATACCTATGTAGGTAGGTAATATATTGAATGATCGGCACCGCCATCATAAGATCAAGACAGATTATAAGCATTACATTACGAAACCAAATTTATAGCATCGATTTGCGGTAAAATTATCTCTCGTCGTTGATTTATTAATAATAATGATCCCATATTAATACGTCTCGTATCGGTTTAATCTTGATAGCATTGTTGATCATCTTGGTTTAATTTAACTGTAGTATTAATATTCGGAATACGGCCCCGTATGGGTAGGTACTGTTTGATAGGGTATCTTGTAATCAAACTAAACTACTAGAAGGATAGTACATACTTAGCACACAAGACTACATTTTTTGTCGCAAAATAGCTCATGTTACAACTAAATAAGATAACACTCTATGTACTCGTATGTATTGTCATTCAATTTAACTGAATAAAGAACCTCCTTCTTTTTGGAGTCGGTTAAAAATAATATCACCGTAGCACCATTCGAACTTATTATTTTGATTTTTTTAAGTATTACCTAAATGTTATGTCAATAATTTAGATACTTTTTAACTGAAACAAAGCATGCTAGCTCATCTATTCAAAATCGAACTCTACATTCAATGTTCGCTGCATAATGCCCAAGAATAAAAAATACATGTCACTAATACAAAAACTTAGATAGCAATCGTAAATCAAATACTGTATTTGACTAATGTAAAGTTCAAAATTATAATTGATGTCAGCAAACAAATTCAATCAGTCAATATGCCCCCGGCACATACTTTGTACTAATTCTGATTGACGACTCACCCTCACTTACTGAACTGACTTGAATTTCCCTTGAGCCTGAGGCAGTTTTATTTTTCATATATCTCCCCTTAGCATTACGTTCGCGATCTTTATTTAGTGCTATTAGAGAGACAAGGACAGGTAGCGAACTTTGTAGGCTTGCTAGGGTATATCCATTCAGATGTCACGGAGGGAGTTAGTGTACACGTATTCCCGTGTCTCCCCATGTAAAGTAGACTCGACCCCAAAGTTCTAGATTCCCTTAATAAGCCGTAGCGTTACCTTAGGGTGTAGTGTTTTGGCCAAAGAGTATACATGTATGTTGATATTTCAGTTTTGTGCCTATTTTATTTTGTACAGATTAAATAAAGTATATTTTTTTTGTTTTACAAGTAAATTATCCGGTGACTAAAACTGGATAATTTAAGAAAAAGTGATGCCTAGTAATAATAACCGTGTTAAACTTACTGCCACAATTATTGCATGTCAGTATAAAAGACAATAAAGAAGTTTCGTAAACATGAAGACATTAATACGAGTTCCATTCATGTTCATTCGTCTGTCTAAATTAATATAATTTTACATTAGGAATATATTATCTAATGTCTCCTCGCTCAGACAGTATACACACTCGAAACAAAGAAAAAGATTTATCTTAGAGCGTGTATCAAACATGACGAAAATGAACATGTACCATAAAGTTAATATTCCTTCGGGATAGAGCAACAACCACGAGCTGTCAAATGAAACTGATTTTGGATGACACTGGATATCATTTGTGTGTGTCAACCACCACGTTTCTGAAGCAGTATTTCTCATAACCATCCACGATTTTACTCACGTAAATCTGAAAACCACTGCCTAGGTGCCTCCGAACTGTCAAATAGTTGCAAAAAACAGTTCTGTTTGACTTGACGGCGACGGCATCAAGCATCTCTTTTTATCACACAGTGTTGCTGCTAGTGACATCTCGTTTGCTCAGTTTTTTGTTGCTCTATTCCGCTAGGTATATTAACTTTAAATAACATGTACCGACTGCCGCATCTAACACATGCATATACTTTGACGTAACCGAGGTGAGGTCACGTGATTAATGTGCGGGGGTTACCGTGACGAGCACGATAAACGCCACCCTGATCATCAACAAGTTGCAAATTAATATGGCGGCCACTAGCAAATATAGTTTGTACGCCAAGTTTGCTTGTCTTGGGAAGATGAACGTATGGATTACGGTAGGGTTAAGCATTATGAATTATAATTTGAATATGGTTAAATTAACATCGATACCAACGACAAAATAAAGGTGAATGGACTCGTGAAATAAATCGCACTACTAGTTAGTAAGGTAACAAAAATATAGTAAGTTTTTGATACTCGTAAATTCGTGCTTTGTCATTTTCCGTATAACATAATGTAATTAAAGCTGTAATTAAAAGACACAAACAGCAATTTCATTCAAACTGTATTATGGGTCTGTTAGAGCCTCTATGAGTAAGAGGGTTAATATGTCAATTAAACTAATTTACCACGTCTTATAAAGAAACATTTGACAAAATGTAATTCAACAGACTAATGCCTTTTTCACCATAAAAACGGGCATAACGCTCGTATTCACAAACGATGCTTACTTAAGTGAAGCAGCAAATCGAACGCACAGGGTTGAATAGAGCTATGTGATTGGTTCGTGTGTCACCCTGTGCGTCCACGCGCTCTGTGAGACCTCATAGTAACGTTTGTGAATACGGGCGAGAGAGTCAAAAAGTGCCTTCTAAGTAGTTTATTTTGTCTCAAAGTTCAAAATAAACAACGTCTTCACTGAGACAGTTCGCTTTCAAGTTATGCATAATATACTGCTGTTGTAAGTCCTCGCCTATTTTGCCACGAAACAATATTAAGTAATGCACAAAATGACTTGGCACTTGTTAAATTCTGTAGAAGTTCGGTAGACAGTTTTAGACAGTGAAATTTTCATTAAACTTAAACTCATATTCTGGTAGATGAAATTTTGTATGACTTTCCGCTGTCTGCCACCTTACTAACTTGTTAGAAAGGTAATATTAGGACAGTGTTAAGCTTTGCTTATTACCTACTTAAGTACTCGTTGTTTAAGTGCTTCTGTTTCATGTTTTAAGACGTCGATTATAAAATTTTGTTAAGATATTTTAAATCTTACCCAGGTGAACCGCACCAAAAATCTAGTCCTCCCTTTGGTTCGAAAGGTCTTTTTAATAACGATACTTCATAATACTTTGTGAAAGAAAGAGTGGGTTTCGTGACAGTCAAAAGTACCTACCTATAATCAAATCCAAAAAGAAAAACAATCGTAAAAATAAAAAGGATGTGCGACGTGCGTGCCGTACAACATTTGGTGTGACTAACCAATGCTCATTCTGGTAGGGCAAAAACATTTCGGTTTGACGATTTGTAAGTACTAATTTAATTAGACTACATAAATAAATATATTTTTTTTATTTTGATGCATTCATTTTTAATTTGTTATATATGTTGTGTGTGATTCTCATCGTGCATCGAAAATACCTGTCTTTTGAAAAACTTCTTATTTAAATGGCTAGTTCCTAAAAAAAAAACTAAGTACTCGCATTCGACAGTGTGAAATCAAAGCACATAAATCGAGCAAAAACTTCACATCTAAAAAAGGTATCGCGTTAATCCACAGATAGTTAACTGGCTCGTTACTTTTCGCGCTGCCGCTCTCGCGCATTCTGACGTCAAATAAGCTGCGCGCGCGCGTTCATTGCGGCTCTGAGCGGTGAGCCGACGTCCGCGCGTTTGGCCAGCTATTGAATGAGAGCTAATTTATGTGGAGTTGCTGTTCTGTCGTGATCGTTCGCACTTGGACTGGGGCGCGTGAGCAGCTTTCAGTTTTGTTTTTTATAATATCTACTACATCGTCTTTTAGAGCGACGTTATTCATTGTACTACATTTCTAATGGGACATTTCATTTTTTTTTTAATATTTTAACTTTGTTGGTATCCTACATTAATTAATAAATAATAAATAAATAATAGCTTGCCCGTTGCCCGTAAATGCCCGTTTTCACCACATAAAAGGAATTTTGTTTACATAGAGGTCACTTAAAAAATAGGGATTGATGGTGAAAACGGGCATAAGTCGTTAATTTATCTGCTAAATAGCCGCTCAGTACAGTCGTTAAATTAGGGTCAAGCTTGGATTTTGACAAACAAAAGGTTCTGGTAGACTGAACCTATAGGTACATAGTCATCTACTTTTTTACAGTGCATTTGAAATAATTTCAGAACACTATGACTCTATGGTGACGTTCACATAATTATTTTCATAATATATTCGCCTGGTTTATTTGAAGCAAAGCTGCGCCCGCGCACTCTGTGCAAAGTAACTAGCGTGTTGGTCCACTTCTCAGTAAAGTTAACTATCTTCGCTTTACTGGACTTCCCTGAACACTCACGCTGGGGGATTAGATTACAATCGAAGTGAACGTGTTAGAAGATATAAGCCCTTATATGTACAGGCGACAGCACGTCAAGCTAAGCAAAACGACGTCGTATCACGTTGTCATACGAGATATTTTGTAAAATGTATAGTCTAATTTGCCGTCGACTGTACACGCGACAGCATTATCCTATTATTATTATGAATGCGAAGTTTGTTATTGTTATTGTTATTATTTCACGCCAAAATTACTGAACGGATTTTGATGATCCATCGATCATCAGAATAACATAATAAATAATGTATCCTTATAATGATCTGTGACAAACGGAATTTCGTGCGGGCGGAACCGCGGGCAAAAGTTAGTCAGACTGTTTTTGCCTTAAAATCACTCCTACATAAGATGCCACAGTATTTACCTTGAAGTGCCATCTAGAAACAAAACAACAGGGTGTGTCTATTAGAAGGTGGTTAGTACACAGCTTATCGTTGCCCGATTCAATTAAGAGATTGGACCAAAACTTAGTCAAGGTGTATTGCTTTCAGGACTGTTCCTAGTTAGAAGTGGTCGAAATAATTACCACCGATAGTAATTTAGATCTTAGAACTGGAGGTATTGACAACAGTGATAAAATTTCTTAGACAATGAAAACTAGGCTGGATTTTAATTAGAAAGACAAAATCCTCTTAGCCTAGGCGCAGACCATCGATTTTTCGTCGGCTGATAGTTAAGTCGGGCAGTTGATCAGTATGGGCAGTTAAGGAAGTGCGCACAAACAAAGATTTGGCCGATTCTTCATACAAATTAAAACCGGGCACAACTATATCGGCCAACTAAAAATCGGTGGTGTGCGCCCAGCTTTAAAATTCAACTAACTCTAGTAACAAACTAACAGGCAGATAAATGCTCGTGGAGCCCTAGGTAGTCACAAGAGACCGCAGAAATAATAATTGATTTTATTGATAGTTTCTAGTCTATTCACAGTTTTGAAGACCTAACCATCTCAGTGATTGAATTAATTGTAAGATATTTGCCAGACTGACAAAAACAAATCAGAATTTTTCCATTATTTTTCTTCAAAATCGTGATATCAATTCCAACAATAGTAAACTGAAAACAACGTTTTAAATTACAGTTGTGTTACATTAAAATTTAAGAATGGCATCGTTACGGTAAATAATGCAGTTCATTACTTGAAACGAGGTATTCGCACGGCATAAAACATTAGAGCCCGCTGTAAAAAATAACCCTAACAACTTTGTAAGTTAAGTAGACTAAATTATAGTAGTAAATGGGAAGAGCAAAACTTAGAAGTGAGTATTAAAACTATACCTACTTCATCTGATGTGAGAAAAAATAAATAAGCGAGAATTCGAGGTGGGGTTATTTTGCTACACTGTAAATCATTACATTGCCCTATTTTCAAACTGAGACATGTAACTTTGCGATATCTAAATCTATATAACTCAAAGGTGACTGACTGACTGGCTGACTGACATAGTGATCTATCAACGCACAGCCCAAACCACTGGACGGATCGGGCTGAAATTTGGCCTGCAGGTAGATGTTATGACGTAGGAATCCGCTAAGAAAGGATTTTACGAAGCTTCACCCCTAAGGGGGTAAAACGGGATCCACGCGTACGAAGTCGCGGGCGGCCGCTAGTTAAGTATAATAAATACCATGACAATTTTATTTACCGACATTATTTTGGCGTTCATAAAAGGTTTTTTTCTCAGCAGAGCATCACCCATATTGCTTACATACTGAGACAAATAGACAAAATATACAAATAAGAAAATAGTCCCGAAAATACGGGCTCCTCTTCCTCGCTACTGGATTTTTATGTACTCTTTACAACAATTCCCGAATTTTCTCTGACTATAAGATTTTGTTCATTCATTAATTAAACTTCTTTTAAAATATCTGTGATCTCTCCTCCTCTTTCTATCATCTGAGACTCTAACATAAGCTAAAGTGAAAGAAACTTACAGTCGAATATACATAGATACATCGTCTAACGGATGTAAAACAACCTCTAAATGAATGCAGCGTAAATTCCCTCCTAACTCCAAACATCCGTACGGTGCAATTGCATACGTACAAGTAGTGCAAACGGTTTAAAGAGTGTGCCTTCATCACGGCTTCCTGGCACATAAAACATTCGCTTACATAATGAATGACGATTTATACAGACGGAAAAGTATCTATCCTCGGAGTGCTAAGGGCTAGTGTACATGGACCTATCGGTTTGCTAATTGTACGCATTAATTTCTACCTTACTGCAATGAATATACAGATTTGTTATAAATACGCTATTTGAAGGGGATTGCGTTTTTTCTACACACTTGCGGTTTCCTATCAAACAATGAAGTTTGAAATTTCATTTTATTTTGCATTAGGTACTCAATAGCAATAACTCAACTTATTGAAGAATAACGGGGTTCGATTCCCTGGTGGAAAAAGTACCTAATATAATTATTTTCATATCGTAACTCTAGTTACATTTCAGGCTTACTAATAGATCAAATGTAATATAAATATTTAAACTTTTGTAAACATTTGAATTTAATAAAAGAAGCAAACGTTTACTACAAGCAACTAAAGAATCAGTAGATGAGGGAATAAAGGAGATTATGAAGAAATACTGACACATTTTACATTTGTACAAAAATATGTTCTTAGCCCACCATGTAGAGTAGCCGCAATTGAGACCACACAAGCGACTTGCAACACTGTCTATGTTCCTAACGAAGTCAGCATAAAGACCAAATTTGCCTGAAACATTATTGCAAATCTCTAGAAAGCTAACCGTACTGGCTTCATTAGGATCTAGAAATGTCTGCTAAATGATATAATTGGAAGCTAGACTTTCTTAGAAGAGCTGTATGTCTTTATTAGTCTATTAATGTGTCTTTTATACTTGAAACGATTATTAGGTACATTTGAATAAAACAATAACAACGAAGTTTGTTCCTGTCACTAGGTTAAACGGTTGTGTGACAAAATTATGTAAGTATTATTTGTTTTTCCAGGCTTACAAAAATAAATGTCCAATAGAGATATCTAAACCATCAATATGAGTGTCTGATTTGCTTTGTAATAAAAAAAATAAGTTCGGTTCTCTAGATAAAAGTGGAAATAAATTGATAATTAAAACCATTAGTATATTAAATAAAAATAAATTATTATTATTTGAACTAACATAACTCTGATACTGCGAAAAATATGATTTAAAATAAAAAGTTCAACAGTTATCAGTAAACTCAATAAATATAGCAAATAAAGCAATTTATGCACCCTTCTGAATAGTGTACACAAACGTTGTTAAATTACGTGAAAGTCGTTTGTTATTGCATTTGTATTGGTACACTTTGGTGGGTACAATTAAGTAAAAAACTGGAAAAGATAACACTTATACTATACAGAATAAATGAAGTAATAAGAAATTAGAATGACATGCGATTGTGTATTGATTGTATATAAAATAAATATTTATTTGTTCTGAATATATTTTTGAAATTAAAAATTACAATTTTATTTTACAATAAATAAGGGAGAGTCCGCTAATTTGGACCAGTTTTTTTCAATCCCATTTTACACATAGTTTTATTTTGTTTTTGCTAATGTCCGTGGTATATAATAAAAGATACATTATTCAACTTACTATTTCATAAGTATTAATTAACATGATTGTTGTATATTTAGCACAAATCAACAAAGTACGAGTTTAGAGCTTCGGTCCAATTTAGCCAACCGGTTCGATAATTTGTACCACAGGGTTACTAAATTGGATTTCAATAAATTTCAAGCCTATAAAAAAACTATGGCAAAATAATATACGATACATTCTTAACAAATTAGGAAACGAAAAGGAACAGTAGTTAATAACATAGACAATCGATATTGTTTTACACGTTATCACGATTTTGAGTACAAGTTTTGTAATTCCAATTATCGTAACGGACACTTGTACCTAATCTACTTTGCCAGTCTTGTGCTTTCATTTATTGTTAGTCAAACATAACTACGCTATTATAACTTCAAAATATGATTTACTAAAAAAAAATTCAAAATCCTTTGGTAAAGTTCCATACAACTCGATGTGGTACAATTTAGCCGACTAGGTGATAGTGCTTTTAAAAAATCGGTAAAAAATATAGCTTATAAATACCGAAAAATGTTTCAAATAATTGTAATCCACACTAATTTATGCTTCTAAATAATATATTAGTAACAACCTGTGATTCAATTTAACAAAATTACGAACTAAACATGTATTGTCAAAAGTTACTTGAAAACAATGAAAAAATACTTTTCAAAATAAAACACACGTGTTTGTTGTCACGGCAAAAACCACATGGCCGATATTAATTGATTTTAGTTGTGTATCGCTGAGTGTTGCAATTACAGACATTCAATAAATACTTTACGAAATATGAGGGTGGTACAATTTACCCGGCGGTACAATATACCGAACTCTCCCCTAATAATTAGGTATAAAGCTATCTTAAATATTGCTACTCGCTACTTTAAAAAGGCGCACAGTTGATAAAATATTAAAGGGCAAACAATAGTACGAAATTCATAAATTAAAACAGGTCAACACAGTTATCGCATGTTTCAAAAAACTGGTCGAACATATCATAGCTATTCTCTGTTTGCGTTCGTATTATTTTCTATAAACAACTTTTTCACCGTCTGTACGTCCACAGTTGGGTGATTCGAGAAATGCCCGACTAATTACACTCTGTCTACCATTATAGGTAATTTGCTATTCCGGTTGCGATGACGGTCAGTGGATCGACATCTGTTCAATAACACGAATTACGAACTTACGGGGTTCCACGTACCAACCTTTGATGGCGGACTACTAAAATCTTTTATTGTTTACAATTCGTGTGCAAATTACCCCTTTATGTGCTTTTACTGGCAGTTGTGTAAGTTTATGATACAAATTGAATGTGTCAGAAAAATTATAAGTACTTTTCGAACCTTTCCTAAAATAGGGGCTTGTAAAAATACATCCTAGTTCTTTGACTTTTCTTTTAGTTTTCTATAAAATGCTGGATTATTACAATTATTAAGGTTTATAAGCTATCATCTCTAATGCAGCAATCTTTTACAGATATCCTAAAGAGATGGCAGTTGCTGGAAATGAAGAAAAAAGAGTGGCGGTAACTATGAGTAACATCAAGTAAACTTAAGAAGAGAATTATTATAAATAAACGAATGAAAGTAACAATTAAATAATATCTACTTCAAAACATTACGTAAACATAATTCTATACGTCCAATCATAGCTTTTCATATTACTCGAATACCGTATGTTACATCAAATCAAAGCATAAGTCTCACAACGAATGTTACAAACAGAAAATATTGTGACTCCTATTACTACAGACATAAGGTAAAGTTTTGAACTGTTTTCTGGTACGAAAAGTTCAATACATTGAATATTTTATGTCTCCTAATGCAGGTCATTACATTGAAGCTGCCAATCGAGCACGTTATGTAATTCTGTTACACGAAAGCTGTTTGTAATTATACATCAATGGTACTTATTACCGCGACCTTGTCAAACTATGAAACGGTAGCTGAAGTACAATACGCTAATCATACGGCGTGGAATCGCTTATATAATGTGGACACACGGACGGATCGGATGAAATATTACACCATTAGATTCCGTTGCAAATTAAACGAATTCGACGATGGCGATGGAGCAGCAAGGATCTGGAGTGGCCTAAGCTAAACTACGATTCCTTAAAGGCAGCAAGAAGGCGCTTGATCTTGATGCATGCCGTTACCAACAGGTCAGTAAGGAAATCATTGGGGAGGCCTGTGTTCAGCAGTGGACGTCCTGTGTGCGGATGATAATGATGTCAGAAGGCTTTAAAGAGTCTAATATAAGGGATGTGTCCTCAAATAGCACAATAATTGATTCCGATGTCCAAAACATGAATGGAAAGTGTTAAAAACATTTAATTACTTTGTAGAGTAATTTGTTTTTTCTATGATAAGACGTTGTTAAAATCTGATTGCACTTTGATCAGAGTTGAAAACCATGATTGCTTACTTTAATTAAAATATTCAATACATATTTACTAAAAACTCCATTGCTGGCCGTCCAACATTCCCGTACATCTCACACTGACTGCGATAGAAAGACAGATGAATGGCCAGTCTATTCTCGTGGTATTTCAATACTATCGCGAACCTTGTCAGGTGAACAATGGTCCAAAACGAAAGATGAAGTGGTGTCGTTAGTCAGAAAAACCACAATAGCATGCAGGTCTTGGGAGTATCACTTTAAAGGTCATTTTTGATCGGACTCCCGATTAATATCCTTGGTGCTTTACGTTGAAGATAAGCTAAGCTGCGTATTTAACAATCCGTTTCTTTTTGTTTGTGATTATGTTCAATTAATTATCAATAATATTGAGATAAAACGAAACAACAAAATTTTAAAAGTTTTAGTCATCTACTACAGTCGCATAGAAAAGCTTAACTTGTTTCAACTAGTAAGGTAATCCTAGGATTTAGGATACAAAAATATCTTCTATACGAACGAAATATGAAATATCCGATTCAAAAATAGCTATAATAGTGAATGGTAGAACATAAATAGAAACATTTGCCTTGTGTTTAAAAATAGACAATAATAACACTTCATAGAGAAGCCGACTGTAAGTTGGAATTGATTTCTCATGTTAAACAGTGGCGTCGCTTAAAACTATAGTTTCGTTTTGCTTCACTGGATTTAAGATGTTATATAAAAACGTCTGCGATAAAAAGACGAAAACCGCTAAGCCACATTATTGCCTTTTCATTTTACTTTTTGCTAACATCGCTATTAAATCGGCTGGACGCTTAATTCATGTTTATTTTATTCATTTCTTTTCAATCCATTTTTGACACTTCTAATACACAACTCATAAAAAAACTTCGACCTGAAAATCGAATTGGTTTTTGATTTACAGCCCCCTTAGACAAAACGCACTTTTTGATCGAATCGAAAATCGAATCCGTCAAAACTCCATACAAAAAAGGGGCTTTTCGACCACTTTTCGACTGGTTTGCGATTATAATTTGCACTTTGTCTAGACCCACAGTTTTAATTGTTTAACTAGTAATTTTTCAATTAATAAAAGTTTGTCAATGAAGTTGACGGAAATGTGACGTCATGACATAGGAATGGTGAATTTTGACAACATAAAAAGTATGTTAATTGACTGCGATGTCAAGTACCTAATTACAAATTAAACGTAGAGCTGTGTAGGTTTAAATCACAGATTTAGTACAAAGTTATACAGAAGTCCCAAACAACCCTGGACTGTGCATTGCAATGAATAAATTGCCTACAATGGAAGCAATAAAAGCACGCCACATTAATAAACATGATGTGCGATATTTTGCGGGAGCAGATTAAACAGATACCCTCTATGAGACCTCTGGAGAGGCGTTTAACCAACTTAACGGCAAAGATCAGCGATGAGAATTAAAGTCAGAAGTGACATTCACTGTAAAATATAAATGATACCTATATTTTTAAGGAGCTTTAAACCTATCGTACTTAGGTCAACTATGGAAAAAAAAACTAGGTAGGTAGAGTTTTTTTAGATTACAAAACATTATATGTCATTCTTTTAAATTAAGTACTTAGTAACTATTTTTATGTTCAATAAAAAAAACAAGGAATAGTAAACTGTTCAAAAAATCTTTCAAAAAGATCCGAATTTTATTGTTTTTTCGTATAAATGGTTACAATGATTGTACCTACGTACGTAAGTACATACTGATGAAAGGTTAATAAATTGTTTTCTAATTGTATGTACAATTGTACATTTTATTGTTGGGACATCTAAAATTTAAAACGAACCCTAGATAAATCTATCAGCAGAGGTATTTATTGTTTAATCAGTGAGTCACAACCCAAAAAAAAACATGTAAAATTGAGGCAGAATATTCCCATTAAACATTTTGAAAATTATAAATAACTTGAAAAATCAAACTGCCTAAGGCGGGATTAATGCTAAAAATTAAATAACCATTAAACATTGTTTAATCTTTGACCCATCTTCTCCAGGAAAGTCTTGTTTAGCGTAGAAAAGATATAAAGTGTAAGAAGTAAGTGAAGAGTCCCCGATATCAAGGGTCACATTACTTTGACAATGGGATCCCTTTGTAAATAAAACAGTATTACCTTAGTATACGGGGGCGATGAAGTTGAAAATTAAAAAAGTTTAGTTCACGTCTTAATTTGAAGATACAATGTTTTTAACCAGAGGGTATTGAAGTGTTTTGTGTGAGTGCTAAGCGACGATGTCTTTTCACTATTAAGTTGGAAGCCGTAATTATAGTTTTGGAGACTGTAGCAGGCCTCCGTCACTCGCCTATGCCGGCCGAGATAATTACCTCCAGCGCGCGACAACTTCAAGTTGCAAATCAGTCCGGGCCGCCACGCGCCTGTTTGCACACGCGTATTTCTATACACGCTCGGTCGATCATCGTCGCAATCAAGGTTTATTGTTCCAACAGCACTGTTATTCTTCTTTAATGAAAAATTGTAATATTTAGCAATAATAATTAACTGTAGTGATTTAAATAATAAAAAAAAAACTACACTTTTTAAATAATAAATTATTTTGAAATACTTATGACAAAAAACTATAGCAAAAAAATTATTTTAGCTAATAAAAACATTAACTTTACTTCACCGTGTCTATTTTCCGACACTACACCTTTTAAAACTGTTTGTTTAATTTCGAATTATCGCAACACTGAAGTTTATTAATAGGTACTTTAGAGATGGTACGATTATACAAACTCCACTAGATTAAAGTTTTCTAATCGTAAATACAATAAATGCTTCTTAAAATTAAGTTTTTATTTATTTTACTTTGCTCATACAACCCTGACGCTTGAGCGGTGACGTAGATCAATTCTAAACACAAAAAAAATGCGCTCTTGTGAGCGTAGTAGTAAGGTGCGATTTCGAATGCACCATGTGCGTTGGATATTTTGCATTATTATTATTACCGTTAAAATGTCGGCATCTGATCCTACACAAAGGAGTGCAATTTCTGTTGCTACTATTATGTATTCTGTGACTGTAGGTTAATTAACAAGAAAAAAGAAATGTATTTAGTTTACCTTACATATTATAGGACAGATCTTTTGATTTCATTAAATTGCTCTTACTTATTAGAATAGTACCTACTTAAGACAACTAGAGTACCAACTATTTTTAATCAATTTTCACAAATGAGTGAGATAAGTCCAGACAGCCTCTATAATCTATAATGCGTAATTCAAAGTAAAAGAGTGAAATTTTTCAGCACCAAAATTCATAAATCCTGCTTAAAACTAACAGAAAATTTCATTAAATAATCCTAAACACTAGCCTAAGAAGATTATTAAATTGTGTTGTGCATTTCCTATATTTAAGCGGGAAACAAAAACGCGATCTCCGTGCACGGCATTTTATTATTATAGCATTCCCCTTCCAGCCTAACTAGATCTTCTCCTCCAAGTTCCTCATAACAAATTTAGGGAGTTCTGTGTGATTTAAAGGGAATAGACGGTTCATGTTACACTGGATCCGGATTGTGTAAGAATATGCTTCATTTGCTACTGCCTGGAAGCTACCCATTGTATGGGAACGGACAATTACGTCTTTACAACACTTTTTTCTGGTTTACCGTATTTTTAATAACACGCTCGGATAATACGGTACCGTCCTTATGGTATGCTTATTAATACCGGTGTTTTCATAAGCGTTCGTATTTTTTTTTCTTGTGTTATAGCTGTTCTTTTTCAATCCAGATTTCAATGTAATGTAGGTAATGTTACAAAGTTTTAGAAGTATAGGTACCTACTTGTTTTAGTTTATTTTACAAAGTGGGAAGATTTATCGCTTGATGAATTTTCTTAGGTACTTTTGATGGAAGCTTCCGAATTTACGATGGAAGATAAACTAAAAGTTTTGCTTCAATCAATTTATATTTCAAACTGTTATTAGATTTTATTCAAACTTTTATAAGACAAGTAATAAATAAGGACAATATTCCTAATTTGTGATTTAATTTCCTTTATAAAGGTAGCCACCCACAAGGTGGACCGACGACCTGATAAAGGTAGCAGGAAGGCGCTGGATGCAGGCCGCTACCAACCGTGCGATGTGGAAGTCATTGGGGAGGCCTATGTTCAGCAGTGGACGTCCTATGGCTGAAATGATAATGATGATGATAAAGGTAGCAGGAAGGCGTCAGATGCAGACCGCTACCGGGCAATATGGAAATCATTGGGGGAGGCCTATGTTCGTTTAACAACGGACATCCTTTGGTACTATGTTAGGTACCCTAAGACAAATGTATATACTTTTAAATCTTACTTGTCTTCCTTCATAAACCATTAGTTAGGTAGTATGAGTAGTAGTTAAAAATAAAATCAACATTTTTGTGTAAGATAAAAGCTAATAAAAATTGCACATTTACATATCTAGGATCAAGATAAGCACTTATTCCAGGAACAACTAACTCCACAGTTTCTTAACCCTCAAGTGGCTTACCCGGCCTATAATACACCAATGCCTTACCACACTGTTACCGAGAAATTTTTCTAAGTGCGTGTTACCCTAGAGGGACAATTTACACCGCGCTCCTCCAATGTGATTGTTAACTATGGCTCCAGATTATAAGTTATAGCCGTTACGAATGCACGTTACTGGCCAGTTACGTAACCGGTTAACAATCGAATGATGCTCGTTTAATCGATTCTGATTCTGTTTATGGATAGGTGGGCCTATAAAAAGGATTTGATTTATTTAATTTAGATGATGATGATAGATGCATTATTGTACATAAAAAAGTCTTTAGAGGAAAGGCTTGAAGTGAGAAACCTGCACGATTCAGGGGCTTTATAACCAGAATGCGATAGATTCCAAGGAAAATTTAATTTGTTAAAAAATGAAGGTTTGTGTTGTGGTGTAATCATTCATCATCATCATCATTGATGTCCTGACAAATTATGATCTTACCAAGCCTGTTAATCGTTTGGTTCATCCTGAAGTAAACAATTTAAGTAAGCTGAACGAAGCATTTAGAATGTAGAGCGTTATACCAACTTGAAAATAATTCAGAGGTGGGAATGTCCACAAACATGCACCTTGCTTTAAAGAAACTAAGAATTCGCAGAGCAAAATATTTCCCAACAAAAATCTTTCAAAGACATTCATCGCCAAGTGCGCTTGTAATACAAAAATGCTTTGCATTCATGTTTTTTCAGTTCCGCCGCACCACGGTGGTTCGAAACCGAATATGCCTTCAGACAAAAACGGGCAAAGGAGCCGTGAAATCACTAATCCGACCTAATTTTGAACGCTATACGTCATGTGAATAACGACCACGGCGTTAACTGGTATTCTTAATACGAATCGCTTTAAAACTCCAGCGTGTGTGGATTTAAGTTTTGTGACCGTCGCCTTTAAGAAATAAAGTTACTCTGTACAAATTTATTTAAAATTTGTTTTATTATAATTAGCGAAAATAAACTTGAAGTGCGTTGTAAATTTATGTTGAATTTTTTTTTATTAATGTTGAGTATTTCATGACTAATTTTTTCATAAATTAAAATTTACCTATTAGTGCACACTAATAGGTAAATGAAAATTAAGAGATTTTTTTTATTTAATCCAGAACAGCAACAGATCTTCATAAATATTAGGTACTTTAAATTACGAAACGAAAGAAGAAGTGAATTTTGTGATGAGGAAATAAAGATTATTTTACAATTATTATAAATATTCCTTCGCATAAATAAAACTATATTAAAATAACCGGGCCACTTCGTAGCAACATCGAGGGATATCGTAAATTACTTCACGTCATGTAAGCGAAACGCTGACAAATGACATGTGTTTGGTAGGGCCGACTCCCGGCGTTTTATTTTTAGGCCCCACCAGCCAGGGGTTAAGACACACTGGGCTGGAATCGCCATCAAATAGGCCTCACGTGATAGTAAAGGGTCACGCTTTTGAAATTTTTGATTTGGACAGTACTTATAGTTACTTTTAAAAAATATGTCCTGAATAATTTAGATAGTCATTCGTTTGTATATGACTTTGTGAGTCATGAAGTTTTTAAATCTTGAAAAAAGGAGACTGGTTTTTAAAAATTATTCCGGTTCTCTCTAGAGAATAGAGCTTTTTTCTTAATTCTAAAAAGTAGGTATAAGAAGATTTCTAATTCATGGTTACGTTCTATTCAATTTATTTATTTTAATTTACACAGAAATGGAAGATGAGTCTTCTTAGAGAAAAGCTTTGCAAAGCTCTTCACAAACCTACGTGAAAACCCACTGACGCAATAAACCTGAGATTTATTATAAACGTAATAATAGCCCTAATAAAGACATGATTTTGTTTGTAACGCAATATTTTAATAGCGGAACAAAATACACCCATCTTACCCAGATCTTTCAACTCTTTAACAGTTTAGTGTCTTAATTTTGGGTACGAATGTCAAGTTACAGTGGTCGTGGTGAACATAGCTGTAGGCTAAATCTCATGATTGTAGAGAGAGTAAAACAAAAAGTTTTAAGTAGTTACATAAACGAAATAGCAATTACCAGCAATTCTGTAACCAATTTGGTATAATAATTACGTCAAATGTTGTGTCATTCATAAATCTTAAAAGTTTTACTTCAAAGCTCTACAATTTTAATTTAATGCGAACTTAATTCAAACATGATCTTGATATTAATAAGAGATTTGTTTTGAAAAAGAGATTTAAAAGAGTTTATAATGGTAATCTAATTATGTATACAATTATACTTCGGGTCTCAACCGAAGACGATTAATAATTACTTGCAGCATTACATGAGATGATGCTATCTTCGTCACACCTTTAGAGTTATAATGTAANAAAATATCATTTTATACTTGCCAAAAGTTTTCAGTTACAATCCGCAATTGCGGTTGCAACTTTAGCTTACGCAGTACTATATTAAACAGTTAATATTAAACTGTTAAACAGCACTTAGTAAGTATACTATTGGTTTATTTATTATTTATTATTTTATTTCATGTTAATAAAACCTTTACCAAATCCTACCTGCAAATCCTATTACTTAGTTAGGCGCTAACTTGGTGAGAGGGTTGTTGGAATAATCACTTAGTGTAATTTTACAAATATTTTGCGTGAATATTGAAATAAATTGAACCATAACAAATCCCTCATCAAAGACTTCAAATTCACGCAGCGTCTCAACCTAAAGCGACAATGAAATCTCAATAAGCAAGCACCGAAAAGGTCTCTTTAAAGGAGCGTCGCATGAATCGCCCAAAATACACTTTGATTCCGTAACTGAATACATTATGTTCATTTTGTAAATTCACGGCTGCGGCGATGCTACCTTAACCTATTTTCCGCAAATCATCGCTTAACCGAGGTCCGCTGGGCCTAACGGAACAGCAATTTATCTCGCGTCCTGCCCCGGGCATTATATGAGCCGCTTAAATATTTACAACGTAACGCTTGCCGATTAAAACATGTATTTTAATCTGAGCTTAACGATGTTTACCTATACATACACAAAATCCAGCAAAATAACCACTTTTAAAATAAAAAACTGAACCTGAAACTGTTAAAACAATGTAAGGAAAATTTATCTTTGCACTTCATTATAATATTGAAACATCTACACGTGATAGCAGTTCTGCGACGATATAAAATGGAAATACTTTAAACGGTCTGATCAAAATACGAAAAGTATGGAAAGCAAAAGGAATTTAAAGCAATAACTCTCCGTTCAAACAACTGTAACAGTGTGTGGAAATTTTCCGCTTCATGTGATTCCGTGGCGTGGTAATGTAGTTTCAAAGCTCGTTTCGTTGAAATACTCAGCCGCATCAAAGGCTCGTATTATCAAAGTAGTAGCAATAAGAGTTTTGAACCATAAATAGTGGTTAATATCAACATAATGACTTATTATATTATTAACTTAGTATAAGTTCATCAGGAAAGATTCTATGGCTCCCAAGTAAAAAGCGTAAAGTTTTAGCAGTTGGTGACGAAGTTGGTGGAATAGCGAAGATCAATGCGAGGTGAAAGCAAGGTAAAAACAAACAGTAGGTACCCACAGTTGCTAACTGCTAACACGATTCTGAAAATTTTAGTGACCCACCAAATGGGTGGCGCCCATGCATACAGGGGTCATAAAGCAATCCATTTCAAATATGATACTATCTGCTATCGCAAGCAACGCCGATTTGTTTTCACCAAATCAATCAATCCTGACCTGACAGACCATATTTTTTGGCGATTCGATAAAAAGTTAACCCGTTTAACTCTATTCCAGTTATCACAGCTTGCTTTCTGATCTTTTAACGTAATCTCTGTTTTATTGCTGAGCTTATCTTTAGCTGGTGACGTCTATCAGCAATAAAAATGTTTACGTCATCTATGTAGGTCATTGGATGCGCTATCGGATGGCTGTTTAGTGTAACCGGCTGATTTTAATTAGCCATGGCGTGGCTGCAACGTATCGTACGTAATTGGCCAGATAAGTAGGTGATAAGCATGTAAGGCCCAGAACACACGGTGAAACGCAACTGCAACGAGACTGCAACTTCTAGTTACTTTTGAGTTGCATCTAAGTTTCTGCCATAGCGTCCGTTTAGAGACCACACATGACGCAACCAGTTTGAAACCGATTTGAACTGGTCAAATTGATCGAGTCATGTGTGGTCTCTCAACGGAATCTATGGCAAAAATTAGATGCAACTCAAAAGTAACTAGAAGTTGCAGTTTCGTTGCAGTTGCGTTTCACCGTGTTTTCTGGGCCTTAGTGAACCGATAGAGACAATCTGCAACTATAGAGGAATATGATTTTTCATAAGATAAATACTAATCCGGATTCAAACACTTCCTACTATTCTATCACCTTCCTTTTTAGTGGTTTATCGAACACCTTTATCTAGTTCTCGTCCACTACCTACTACACATGGGTTATTATTGTTTCTACCTTGGTTAGGATATTGAATGCTTAAATCATTGTGATGTCACATAAGGAAGATGTTTCCGTTAATCATAAACCAGCAATTGTACCATGACAGAGACTTTATGTCGGTTGGTTCAATAAGCCAATGTTTCAAGTTAAAACCTAAATGAAGACTATTTCCATTTCTTGTTTCGGTTGTATTCTCTTTAAAGCGCTGTAAATTCTAATATCGTACTTAACTAAAAAGAAATAAACTTGAAGAACATTTAACGTTCCCTATAACGCCTACATTGCCGTTTAACAGCGAGTAGTACGGCGAGCACCTAAGTAAATTCATTAATGAAACGAGGTCGGTTTTATTCTAACTGTAAACAGTAAACAAGAAGTTATTCGAAGCAAATATGTTATTTTAAACCTAAAGGCTGCATCAGTTTATCACAAACAAGCCTTCGTTAGTAAGTTGAATACATAAAAGAGCAGGATCTTTTGTGCTAGGTGCAAATGTAAAACTACAATTCTTAATACTCTACATACCTAAATATTATTTAAATGCGAAATTTTTTATGACTATATCTCTCGGTCTGTTACATTTTATCTTAGGCTACACTTTTTAGTTTAGCGCATAAACAAATCGTGAATTTCTACGTCTCTGGTAATTTGTGTTTTTGATGTTAAATCGAAGAAGAAGCCATGTTCAGAAGCTAGTATTAAATGAACGTCGACCCTCCGTTGCACAAGGCTCCATGCACTGAACTTGTGGTTGAAGTACCGTCTGATACCCGAGTTAATTATGTTCGCCCGCATTCAACCACGATTTTTTATTTCATTGCCTTAATTAATTACTCTGTGTATGAGTCTACAACTCAATACCAACTAATTATTATTATACTTCGGGTCTCAACCGAAGACGATTAATAATTACTTGCAGCATTACATGAGATGTTGCTATCTTCGTCACACCTTTAGAGTTATAATGTAAGNTAACTTACTTACTAAAAAGCATGACCCGTTCCAGCTTTTTTGCTCTACGTCTATATTGCAACAATGGCTCGTCAGATTTTACTGACGCGTGTGTCGCGAGCTTTTCAAAGCTCCAACTACTGAGCTTTCACTCACAACGCTCGCTATTTTTAACCCCACAACAACACATAATGGCCGAAGCTTAATTTTAATTGACGGTCTTTTAAAATATCGGGAGGAATATTTTTGATGCCTTTTTGATGAGGCTTTTTACATAAAATTTTTGTCGAGTCTGTGGGTTTTCATTGGATTTTGTATCAGATTGGCCGTGTGATTTACTTTATGTAAATTTATTTATACATTTGGCCATATTTTTATAAATGTTTATACACGTGAGTCACACACACACATACACATCAAACAGAGAATGGGCAGCAGCGCTCTCTGAAAAACATCAATCTTTTAAACTGCGATCTCCAACCCGCCTGCCTAGCGTGGAGATTATGGCAAAACCCTCCACTATAGTGGAGGAGGCTCATAGTCCAGCAGTGGACTGTAAAGGGCTGTTGATGATGACACGTGAGTAAACTTTTTGTTGTACGAGTGTTTTTACCAATTTTTATAGAACTCAAAAATCTAATGGTGCCCATATCTTAATTTTTAAAGTTTAAGGCTTATTTTCGCGTACCATTATGTCTATTAAGCTTGTAGTTAACTGTGTGTACGGATTTTTCTATGAACGAAGTTAATTATCCACGTGTGCCAATTATGAAACCACGCGCAGCGGAGGAAAATAAATAATTAAATATGAAAAAACATTGTTTTTTGTACGTAAATCGATTAAGTTATTGATTCTGAGTCGCTTTTAAAAATTTGGATACTAATTATTACAAAGTCAACCTGTATAAAAACATACTTTGTCAAACAACAGGTCATCGCATAGCGTTTAAAAACAGAAACCCTTAAAATGAATATGCCTAACTTAATTATACGCCTATCAAAAATTTAAATACTATCCTAAGCCAAGTTTAAACATCTAATTAACGGCTTACGTACCTTTAACGTCACTGCTTAATTGCCTTTAAAACCGTCATCGGATATACAATTTTTATTATCCCCAACGAAGCCGGCTTAAAAATGTCCTCAATTAAATTTGCAAAATTAATACGACAGCAGTGTGACGTTATAAATTAATGTACTGGGCAGACTGTTCGGTTTTTAGACTCCACCTTTTGTAGGTTGTTTGTAGATTCGCTGTTGCACGATAATGTAGTTTACTATAAGTTATTGGAGTACCTAATACAGACACTTGATATCGATCCCGTAACATTGAGTATTAATATTATAACGCCACTCTTGTAGCGGAGTTTTGGGCTGACACTGTATGTTTAAGTTTGTTGTGGACATGACAAGAAGAAGAATATTACATTAACATAATTAACACATGTAGGTATCAATTGAGACAGTGATTCTTAAAAATTCCGATAGTTGGAAATCCGATTCACCCTCAAAGATCGCTGTTCCTAATATTGCTAGCCTGAATGACTCTAACGCTAATTCAGGCTATCCCAAATAACTCTAGTTCAAATGCAGGATATCCCAAATTCCCAAATAACTCTAGCCCGAACGCAGGATATTCTAAATAACTAGCCCGAATGCGAATGCAGGCTATCTCAAATAACTCTAGCCCGAACGCAGGATATCCCAAATAACTCTAGTCAAAACGCAGATCCCAAAACACTAGCCCAGCCTGCTTTTGGGCTAGTTATTTGGGAACAACCTTTAGCCCGAATGCAGGCTATCTCAAATAACTCTAGCTCGAACGCAGGATATTCCGAACAACCTCTATCCCGAATTCAGATTAACCCAAATTAATAGGTAACTCTAGTCCGAATGCAGGCTAGGTTATCTTGAATAATTTTATCCTGAATCAAAATTTTCAGCTTTTCCATTAATGTGGCATCTATAGAGTGAAGTAATCTGTGTGTACGAGTATGAATAAAATTAAATAAATTAACGACTGATTCGGGTGTTGGGAGACTGGAAATTTCCTTTTACACTTGTGAGGAAAATATATGAAAACCTGAATAATTGCAGGAGTTGGAGGAGTTTGGTGACGGGTTCCGTAATACTTATGTCGTCAACATACAGATGACGTAACATCATGATAAATAAATGGCATCTAATTTAGTTGTAATAGGAGCTATTTTTCAACAAAAATGTACAGCAGTATAGAGCAGGGGTGCCCAACTTGAGTAGACAAAAGATCTACTGTTTACTAACGAAACCATGGACGATTTGGTGTGCCGTCTGCTCGTTTGCCTCCTGTCACATTAAAAAAAAAACTATCACTTACATACTTCTTGAAATCTTAAATGAAACAGCATAGTTTAGTACATAATCATGTAGTATTTTTTGCCTTGCCACGATCGACTGGACTAATGTTCGCGATCGACCGGTTGGCCAGTGGCCACCCCTGGTATAGAGTGATGTCCTGTAGACTGAACAACAATGGGTTTGTCTTGTTACAAATTAGTTCTGAGGGTTTTATTCGCCGAAAAAAAAGTTAAGATTATATGAAAAATTACTTACTTTTTTCACTAAAAACACTCGCACATCTTCTTAATAAACAACTACATTCTTTAAGCATCGTCATCATCATTTTAGCCACAGGACGTCTACACCTGAACATAGGCCTCCCCCAATATCTTTCAGATTGGCCGGTTAGTAGCGGTCTGCATCTAGCGCCTTCTTGCTACCTTTATGAGGTCGTCGGTCTACCTTGTGGGTGGACGACTTTCTTTAAGCATGCATAGGTAATTTAATGTAAATTAAAAAAAATACTAGTAAGAATCTTAATTAGGTACTTAAATAATGTCAATTCATGCTAGATTGTTCCCAGACAATTATAGAAAGATTGGCAGTGCTGCAAAGTTTCAGAACATTTCACAGTGAATCGAAAAACTGAAAAATCAAAACCATATCCAGCAAAGAAAATATCGAAAATTTGCACGTGAATTCTGTTTATTCAATCCCACTACGGAACCTTAATTAGCTCACTCACGTCAACATTTGGTTGATTAATAAAAATATATTACGGCCTTCCACGCTGCGGTAACCTCGTTTTGTTTCTGCAAAATTGTTTGTTTTTATTAATTGGTTTTATTATTTCTGTGCATGTGCGTTGTCTTTAAATGAGTGGTATAAAATACTGGTTACGGGGTTTTAAATCAATCAGGTCTGAAATCCGGCTCGAAGGACCAATATTTGCGCCTCAGAAGTGCGCGTGAGAAGTATAGGAATTATACCTCTCATTCCCGCCGCTGTAACTCCTGTGTAGCCAGCATCTACAGCTTGACCGCCAATAAAAACCCAACCAGTGAAGGTCAAGTTTGTCCCGGGGCAAGGTTAAGAAGAGTTTGAAGTTAGCGTTTGACTTCCTTCCAGTTGTAGGTCAAATCCTCCATTTTCCTCTTAATATGAGAGGGTTTTTCTTCTTGCAGCGGAGAGTCACGCCCGTATTCACAAACGATGCTTGCTTAAGTGAAGCAGCAAATCTTGCACAGCGTTGAATAGAGCTCTGTGATTGGTTCGTGTGTCACTCTGTGCGTCCACGCGCATTGTGAGACCTCATAATAACGTTTGTGAATACGGGCGTAAATTACCTAATGATGATCTTGTTATAGTTGCTTGGAAGAGGCTGCCAAATTGTCACATCGCGCTAACGTCGCGTTGAAGTCACGCCACTTGTATCCTGAGGCTTAACGGCCATAATAAGGTCTTAGCTTAAAGGTCGTTTGATTATACGACCTTTATCTACCTTCTATGCGATCAGGATCCCCACAACTCCAAACGAATCACGCAACATTAATATCTAACTCGTACTAACAAGATCCAAAGTCCCTTGTCCACTTCGCCAAAGTGAAGCGAGACCGCAACACTAAAACTAAAGTCTGGCCCCACTCAACAAACTCACCGCAGTTTGGTTTATTTTAGTATGTTCGTGTATAATACAAGAATGAACAGTGGGGCTTGTCTATATCATATTAAAGCTGAAGTTTAGTAAAAATCGCATATTAGTAGTACTTCTGGACACTACTTCTGGGTATTACTGTTGAGTGACTCGAAACTATCATCATAATGCTCAGGTGATTAAGTTTCCACTGAAGCAGCACGATTCTCTCTAAATAATTACCATTTATGCAGATGAAGGATTTTTCCTTTTTTACCCAGGAAAATGGTCTATCCATACCTGCCGGGAGACGGCAGGTTATACACTTTCCACTCTTCAGGCTCATATTAAAAAGTTCGAGAGTAATTTTGTCGATCAACTAGAGTTTTCTCGCGAACCGAATACTGCTCGAGTTCGTTCGCAGACGTTCGCCGAACACCACTACCTACTTCACCGTTATTCATACACCGTTATAGAAAACTAGTGTTATACATATTCTCACATACTTAATTTTATTGTTTCTAGCGAGATTAAAACCCACTGTAGTCTGGTACAAGTACAGTCGAGTACATCATACTAAACATACGACTATTTGTTGCAAAATATTTCCTATTGCTACAGAATAAGATGCCAGTTTTTAGCTTCACGCTGAGACTAACACCCATGTTTACAAACATTACTATGAGGTCTCACAGTGCCCGTGGACGCACAGGGTGACACACGAACCAATCACAGAGTTCTATTCAACGCTGTGCGTTTCATTTGCTGCTTTACTTAAGCAAGCATCGTTTGTGAATACGGGCGTAAAAATTAGAATATCTGGACCTTCTTTACCTATATCTGTTGTGCCGTAGTTTAGTTTATTTTAGTATGTTGCCTAAAATCTAGGCACAAGTGCAGACACTTGCTTTGCAAAGGCAGACCTTTGTCACGGGAATAACGCTCCTGAATAAAGGACAATACGACGTTAGTTGCACGGACGACGACATTTCAAGATAAATTACTGGGGATTCTATGTATACAGGGTGGAAACGACAAGTGATCTCACTCGATTATTTCTAAACTACACAAGATATCCAAAAACTGGTAACTGATCCTGAAAGTGCTTTACGAGCTCTATTCAACGGTACCAATAATAAGTTATAAAATAAACTGGATCTATCCGAAAATTCAATGTTTCCAGCTTTCATACATTGAGTACTGCCACAGTCATGGCACGCATGTCTTGATAATATTATAGCAAGTAAAGCCTAAAACTAATGTTTTCCATGAATAATTTTAAATTAGAATGCAATTTACGAGTTAATTTTAAGTGTTTATTATTTAAAATAAAAAAATAACACTTCTAATATTGTGTGGCTGGCATAGTGGCATACATTTAGTATGGAGGTTGAAAACATTGAATTTTCGTATAGATTCAGTTAATTCTGTAACCTATTACTGATATCGTTTGAAAGAGCTCGTGAAGCACTTTCAGGATCAGTAATCAGTTTTTCGATATCTTGTATAGTTTAGAATTAATCGCGTGAGATCACTTATCGTTTCCACCCTGTATTGTAATAAGAGTGTGATTTTAAAATATGATATGTATAATGTATATTGCCAATTAGGTGCAGTCAAATACTTATTTAACAATAATAATTATCTTTCATCTTTGTGTTATTTTAATGAATGAAACAATGAATTAAAAGACCTTATTTTTTGGAGAGAAAATGCATTGAATTACATACCTACCCTGCAGGGACAGGATAGGATATGTGGGGCTCACCAAGTCTGAAGGACAAGGCATACCCACTAAAAACACCTGTGCTCCGTCATTCGCCTTAAGTGGGAAGGAACTGTCGGCTAGACAAAGACCTCCCCCAAGGATTTCCACAACAACCGGTGCTATGCTTCCCACATCCAGCAGCTTTCTGCAACCTGGTATCGGTCTACCAAATGAGAGATTGGCAGGTAGTTGCTAATTGCTCATAAGATAGGCCCCCTTAATTTAATTTATTGTCCGTGGTGCATAATTTTTTCTTAAAGGTTTTAACCGATTGAGTCCCAGACGGCATTATATAATTAATGTCATAACAATTGATTATCTATTGTGTCTAGATTCGCGGAGCTTGAAGGATTAAACCTTTGTTTGTCACCTGTCATCCGCTTTGCAATGTAGGGAAGTCGAACCTTAATTTCGAACTCCTCCTATGTTTTTCTGATTAATTTCGTTGCGGGTCCAATGACAGTTTAACTTCCCCCCGGGACAAACTTGACCTTCATTGGTTGGGTTTTTGTGGCGGTCAAGCTGTAGATCCTGGCTACACAGGAGTTGCAGCGGTGGGAACGAGAGGTGGGAATAGTCCCGTAATCACTATAGGCATCAGACAAAACTAATTAGATAACTATTTCTCTTGCTCTTTTTTGCAATCGAAAGAACAGATGTCGACCGCTGCACAAAGACGGATTTTCACAACGACCGGTGCTGTGCTTTCCGCATCCTGGTGTTTCCCACCTTCACTAGATCGTCAGTGCACCGAGTGAGAGCTAGGCCTGCCCACATCGAGTCTCCAGTCTGAAGTCGCCACTCAAGATCTTTTCTACCCCTACGGCTATCCGTTCGAACTATGTACCTAGCCCACTGCCACTTAAGTTTGGCGATTCTTCTGACAATGTTTATATTTTACTGTATAATTATATTCTACAGTAAAAACTTAAAAGCGTCGGTTGTCCGCTGGGTACTATTCGATTGGCTATTTAATCAGGCGGAAACGGTAATAAATCAGCATCGGAAGTTTTAAGAGCGAATAAATTAAAATACCCACTGGGTAATTGCGAAATTAAAACAAAACGATGGGTTTACAGAAATTGGAGCAAATGTATACGGATATTCCGAATATTATGCCACGAAATGATATTAATATTCTGCTACGGAATGGTGTGTTTTATTATTGACATTGTTGTTTTACCTATTACTCACATAAACTGTACAATTTGAACACAATGTTCATGGAATTTTCATCTAGTATCGGTGAAAGAATAATCAACGCTAGCGTGATTCAATTAGGCACAGTGCCATCTTGAGAGCTTTAGATGTTACTAATTTTACAAGATGAACATGATTAGGTACCTACCTAACTTTCGATTGAAATGAGTGAAAGGCTTTGAGGCAATGTAGAATGTAGTCTTTAATTCGTGCGTTAGAGAATCCAAATAATATAATTCTTTACCAAACTATGCTTTCTTGTACTTTATTCAATTGATGGGTGTAGTTAGTAGGTCAGACGGTGAATAAATTACCAGAGGCATGCTTTAGTAGTTGTGTTGAAATAAGTAATCCTTTTTTTCATCCAAAATTCCAAATCATACAGTCTTTTAATGATTCCACAAATAAATCGAAGTCCCATCAAAATTACTTGGAAAAATTGCAAACTAGGTCCATGACCCGCCTTAGGCAATATCTAAAGCAACTAGGTATATTGGTTTAGATAGACAAAAGTGTTCGATAGGCGGTGTTCACATGACTGTCGGCACAATGCGCCACTCGGCGGGCCCTATCGGCGAGAACTCGCTGCAAACGCCGGAAAAGTGGACAGATCTAAAGATCTAGAAGCGATGACGTGATATTTACTTGAAAATAAGACGGCCTCAGTTATGGAACTTAGAGAAAGTAGGTGTACGTGCTGTCTCCAATATCAATGAGGGCTATCGTTTTAGCGCTCACCAGTTTGCGCCACTGTAGAGTAAGGTCCTGTCACTTGCTAGTAGCGAAGACAGTGGCGCCAACTGGTGAGCGCTAAAGTGGCAGGAGGACTATCGCATTTGCACTCATCAAGATGGCGCCACTGTAGAGTAAGGTCCTGTCAATCGCCAGGGGTGCCAACTGTTAAGTATAAAAACGATAGCCCTCATTACGACATTAGAGAGAGAGAGAGAGAAAAGAGAGAAGGTGGATCGAAAGGGGGGAGGGGAGAGAGAGAAGAGGCGGAAGGGGGGAGAGAGATGGGAAGAGAGAGAGAGAGTCATAGAGAGTTAATGTAAAGCTAAACACTACGGCTGCAGCTGTTGTTTGATATAGGTACTGTATTGCATGCATCAAACTGTATCCATAGAACCGAGATATAAGTATCTCTTCCAGCCCCAATATCTCTGTCAACTGATGTTTTAAAAATAAAATTTTCTTTGCCCCAGCGTCGGCAGACAATAGGTCCGACAAAGCGGCCACTAGAGGCCACTTGCGCTGCGGCTGCGACATTGTAGTCTTTATTCGTGGTATTAGTTTGTTACCTCCACCGAGCATACTTTATGACTTAGGGCGCTTGCTGACTGAGAGCATGCACGTGTAACAATGCAAGCTTAGATAAAGAGAAGAGCAAGAGGGAGAGAATGTTCTGTTGTAAAATTACACGTGAATGCTCGCGGCGAGTATGATGCACCCTTATAAATAGAAAAAATCTGCGACTTCACTTCGATAGAACTTCTGCCTGATCATTGATTTCCTTTTAGATGAAAATGTAGACCAAGAGCTTTCAATTTGTGGTTAAAACTTTTATTTTTACTCCAGACTCTTAGTTCAAAACGTAGGTTTCAATTTAATAAACATATTTTTTTTAGTCTCGTGTGTGATATTATGAAGTTTATTATACTTCGGGTCTCAACCGAAGACGATTAATAATTACTTGCAGCATTACATGAGATGATGCTATCTTCGTCACACCTTTAGAGTTATAATGTAAGNTTTTTTGACAAGTATTGTTTTTGATGGGATTCCCTTGACGTTTACAACATTCGGTCAACATACATCAAAATTTTGGAAAACTTTCCTTAGAGTTACCTCGAAATGGATTCAGGATGGATGAATGCTGCAGAGTTTTTGGATTATTAGAGTATACTCTGCTCATAAGGTAACCCCGGAAAAAGAAGTCTGCTGGAATGAGATTAGCGCTTCTTAGAGGCAGTGAGATGTCATCCCTGCTTAATAGGTTTCGAGGTAATTCTAACGAACGCATTTCAAGATTTTGATGTATGTTGATCGAATGTTGTAAGCGTCAAGGAAATCTCCTAGGCGATGTAATTTAATAAAGGTAAATTTAAAAATAAATTGCATTAAATTTCCTTCAAAATGCAATAGTTAAAGTAGTACAATGTACAGTTTTCGTTTCCGTCAATTTTCAAAAGTGAATTTTCTTCTGGGCCACCCTGTATTTATGTATTCGTCATTAGAGTAAATAGCCCAGAAAAAGAAATTGGTTTTTTGAAAGGCTTTTTGAAGAATGGCTTTTTTGTAACTTTTTGGACTTTAAATAAAAGCCGTCATTTTTATAAACCATTTTATTGATATTTACCTCAAAGATTAATGTATTTCATTTTATTTATAGGAAATTGTCGTAGTTTTTTAATATCCGGTATCCGGCCGGATAGTGAGTTACTATCCGGTATCCGGCCGGATAGTAAATTTGGGCCGGATATCCGGCCTACCGGATAGTTGCCGGATATCCGTTTCATCTCTACTTCTGGCTCCTTTGTCATACACAAAAGAAAAACGGACAAGGGTAGCGCCTTATTGACCTTAATATATCAATACCAAACTCGCATAGCTACAGTGCTACAATGTCCATTACCTTAATTAGGCTACAAGTGATATGTGATCTCATTATCGCGAGGCGGGAATAATTGCCCGTCCCTACTCTGTCATGTCATCGGCAGCCCTCCTTTTGTCATTGACATTTTTGTTCCAAAATAACACCTATTACAATTGCTATAAGATGCTACTGTGTAAAGCTTATTGTGATTGTCTGTACAGATCTTTTGCTGGATTATTGGGAACATTTTCATCTTGAAATGTGATTGTGAAAGGTATAAGATTTAATAAGGTTCATTATATCCGGCCCGTTTTAAATGAAAGCTAAGTATCTGAGCTTACTCGTATATTATTAACGCAAAAGATTGTAGATGCATGGATGTTTATTACATTCACGCCAAAAATTTAATATTGGATTGATAAATCCATTTGTAATATTGCATATTTAGCACTAGACCGAGCTTTAGAACACTGTAGACAGAGTTTGAGTTCTATCAAAGTCAATTTCTCAGAACCTATGAAAGTTTATCGAGCTAACAACTTCGTGAATTCGTTGCTCTTTCGACATGTCACAGTTTGTGTGAAACTGTCAACCATCAAACGTGCAGAGAAAAATCAGCTTTGTAACGACTCACCTCTGTTACAAGTCTCCTTACGTCTTCTCTACCTATTTACTCTTACTACTACTACCTACATAAATTCAGTTTTATTTACGTAAACAATATAAATATACTTTATTAATATTTATTACATTTAGTGACAAGACCAGCCAATCACTCAAGTAAATGAAACTCGAAGACCGAAATTCCAAGATGTAATTATTACATCTAGATATTCGTCTTCTATATACATATATGACGGAATTACATGAGCGTAAGTAAGCGTTTCACACGCATGAGCCGTCTGAGACAAGCGAGCGTGAATCAAATTGACACTCACCTAATATCACTGCGAATATAATCGGCACCATCTTGTCCGGATCTGGAAATAAAAATGATGATCAGTTTTGATAAGGTTGCAGATGTATATGAAGGAAGGCATAATGATAAATACTTCGGACATAAAGATCTCACTAGCACCTTAAGTACTCGTAGTTGTGATAGGTGAGATAAAGAAACAGAAATAAATAAATGAAATAGAGTATAGATAGACCATTAAGGCCCGATTCGACCAAACTTTTATCCGATAATAACTCCTAGTATAACGTAGTACTTATTATTATTCTGTGGTATAACTAGCACATTGACAGTTTCAGTAGGTATTATGGGAAATATGTCAAAATGTCGAATAATTGACGATTTATTCTGAGATTAATATTTGCTCTTGTTTGATCAAATCTACCCTAAGACATACAAACATATTCTAATAAGAGCCTGAACATTGTACAATTAAGCTATTATACTTTACATGTATAATAAACAAGTTACTACAAGAATTATTATAGGTATTACAGTAAAGAGAATAAATTTTTCATCATCGCCTACCACGGTAGTAAAACGGCCGGGTCACCTATTTTACTAAGGAGTAGAGTTTGTGAAGTTAGGGGGTTTAAAGAGTTAGGTCGTGTAGAGTTAGAAGCTTGGCTCTACATGAGATCTGATAAATTTTTGACAGTGTCTTCGCAATATTTTAAATTAAAATGTTTTTAGTGGAATTTAGTGTTATCTAAGGCGAGCCATAGTACTCACAAATAAAAGTTAATGCGCTTAAAGTTTTATGTAATTAAAATTACTCAGAATTAAATGCCACACAAACTATTTAGCTGAGTCGGTTAAAAATAATTAGCAGAGAACTTAAAACTACAGTTACGCTAGCTAGTTTTGCTATGCGACAAATCGTTTTAGGTGGCCATATGCCAGTGAAAATAGAGTCCAAAATGGTGTGTTTTGTTCAGGTTACACTAGTTTTGATATTGTGTGCTTAATATGGAAGGTCCCCGAGTCAGCTCCGGGTAGTTCAAACAAAATGGCATGTCTTTAGTGTTTGCAGACCAGAAGTTCATACGAATGGATTGTTTAACTACTTTCTGAGACCTAGTATGTAGAGACAACAGCACATCAAGTTAAGCCTGAAGTACTCATTTTTTTAAAATACTAGGTATTTTTATTTCTTAGTATAAGAATTTAAAATAGCTGCCTATCATAACTGAGCTAAATCAGACGGACAAAGTTAATTCATGTACTATGTTTATACCTATAAAAAGTCTCCAATAAGTATTTAAAGTACTTTAATCCATCCAGTTTAATCACAATTTGTAACAATATCCCATTGTTAATAAAATCTCTTCACGTAAATCGTTCACTCTTTCGTACCTAATATTGAAAGCTCAAGAATTAATCCATAAAATTTAATATCCACTTTGTTTGCAAATAAGTCATTAACCCTTTATTTCAAGAATTGAAAATTCGTTATCGAGCCAGTTCATTGTGAGCACTTACTCGAATCGTTAATTACACTCGAACTTCAGATTGTATTACTATCGTTAAATAAACATTTGAACTCGATAATTTGAGAGTTAATTAAAACCGTCCAATGCCTCAAAGTTTTAGTTTCGTGCCACTCGAACTTCTTGGACCGGTGGTGGCCATCTCTTGTACTTAGTTATAATAGAGCAATGAACAACTTCACAGTTAACTGCTGTGGTTGGAAACTTATTATTTAAAAGACTTCAGGTTTTTCTAGTGTACTTTGGAAACAATTCTTTTAACGTGAATATTTAGCAATCTCTTGCAAGTAAGATTAAAATGCCTTAAAATAATTTTGTAAGTTAAGTTTAGTAATATTTTCACTTTTTCTGAAACTTTTTTGTATCACTAATTTAATAGGATTGAATAATTCAATTGTTTTCAAACCTAATATACCTAGTTTAAGATCCCTCTTTTCATTGTTAAAATATTTTCTATTATTAGATAAGAATCTCACATAAGTCATAGTTAGCAATTTCCCTATGCTTTTGAAAGATGTTCAATAACTAAAAAATACAGCTTCGCGTAATTTTTGTGAAATACCTACCTAGTTTTTTTATAAATCCGTTGTTAATGATTTTGAAACATGTCGATGTCACGTTTTCGATGCCAAATAAAAGGACACGATAACATCGAAATAAACAAATGTTATTCAATGGCACATAACCCGTACGTAGAAAAAATGGAGGAAAGGAATAAAATAATGACGAAATAAAATATAATCGTACGAATATTATAATAACTTGTAATAAAACCTCAGAGTCGGGCTCATTAGAATACGTTCACGGAGTCCATTCCCGATATTGAATATTTTCCCTTAATATACGTCGTTAAATTTAATATTAAGGAAGGGTATCTTCGGGGAATGATTCATCTGCCTGGAACGGTAGTTACGATAAAATTTATTTTGGGTTCACGCCTAACGTGTTATGTAAATAGTTGATGGCAGTCGTTAGGAATGTTTACTATTTTTGGGTTGGTATCATGAGCACAATTATCTAAAGCCCTGTGGAGGTTTAGTACTGGATAACTAAAAGGCTGGGTTGCACCATGTTTAACAAACGTCAAAAATCTATCAAACAACATATAAAAAGCACCGGTTATAGTTACCGTTAAATTAAGTAAGTGCAACTCAGCTTAAGTATTCATGTTTCCGTTAATGTTAATAATACAAAAACTTAGGCTGGGTTGCACCACCTAACTTTTACGGTAACTGTAACGATAAACCGGTGCTTTTTGTATGGATTTTGACAGATTTTTGACGTTTGCAAAAGTTGAAGTAAGAAGGTGCAACCCAGCCTTAGTTGCGAAAATTAAAATTCTACTATCTATAATCTTATTTAGTCAAGTCAATTAACGCTAATATTGTAAAAAAAATTAATAGCCTTGCCTATAAAAAAGTTTCTGTAAGTAAATCCTTATTAAGTGTATGTGTAGGACGTTCTTACCTACTTCAGAACTCCGCTACAAGTACTACTAACTACCTACTTGTATCATACTATACAGATATAGATAAAAATGAATAGAACTCTCACAATTGCCATTATTATATGTGGAGCACGGCGATAGATTTTTTATTGCCATAGGCAATCAATACGGCCATTGTCCGGTTGTCCTCACATTTTAGGGTTCCGTACACCTTTTGAAAAAAGGAACCCTTAAGATTAAGTGCTTGTGTGTTTAAGGCAGACTTACCTACTATTACATGTTATCAATTTTAATCCAATACTTTGATCATGTTTCTTGTTAAGATTCAATTTTATTTTAATCTCCACCAATATTACAAAGAGGAAAGATTCGATTGTTTATTTGTATTGAAACAATTCTTTCTTTGTACTGGACCGATTTAAAAAATCTTTTACCTTTGGGTTTCTACATTATCGCTGATGAACATAGGCTATAAAATATTTTCAAAAAAGGAGGTATGAAGTTCGCCGGGTCAGCTGTGTTTACATTATCTGACCCGGCGAACTTATAATAATAATCTGTTAAATATCTTGCCACCTGTAGCTACACTCATACCTAGGATGCGATAAATGACTATGAATATGAAGCTTACTAAAAGCCCTTATTACCAGGGATGTTATGGATATCCGTAACCGTAACCGAAACCGATTCAAAAGTTTCGGATAGTTTCGGATGTAGACAGTTTAAATTATTTTTTGTATCGCATTATATGTAAAGGCATAACAGCCTGATTTACCTTTATAATGCCATCTACTTAGTATACATTTTTATTTTTTTATTACTTTTTATTCGATGTTAAGTGTGCAGCCATAAATGAACCGTGTTGGACAACTATTTCAAATTACATTCTGAAGCACAAATATTCGTAACCGTATCCGAACTTTCGGATATCCGAAATAAAAAAATATCCGTAACCGAAACCGGTATAATATTATTCCTAAATCCGTAACCATATCCATAACCGAAACTACATATCCATAACATCCCTACTTCATACCCTGACAGGTAGAGATGCCCTAACAGGTGCATCACGCAGCTTACAGAGATTAGAGGTACAAGGCTCTAAGCGGCAACCACATTCAATTATGCTAAGCAGGCTGTGGCAATAAGCCGGTTATCCAGAAACAAAAGGCAATCTAAGTGACTGGTCTGCCGTGATACGAGCCATATTATGTAAGCATAATTACATACTCTGTAGGTAGAGGTAGGTATATCATTACTTTTAGAAAAGACTGAAACCTCTAAAAGAACTCAACCAATTATTTTGCTTCACTAACCAAAGGAAACCCTACTAATCTTAAACCAGTAAATGCGAAAATAACTCTGTCTATGTGTCACGCTTTCACGCCTAAACCACTGAATTGATTTTGATGAAATTTGGCATTGAGATATTTTGAGTCACGGGAAAGAACATAGGATAGTTTATCCCAGTTTTGAAACATAGACGCGCGCAATAAAGGATTTCTGTGGCAGACAAAATTTCACGTGGGTGAAGCCGTGGAAAAATCGAGCAAAATATTAATTATTATTCATGTAACTGAGGACTCATTCTCAATAACTAACATATTTCTTCTACAAAGCTTTCGTGAGCAGAGCGATGAACTTTGATGACCCAGAGGAGAGTTCTATTTCCAGGTGAATCACACATAGTGTAAAATTACTTTGTGTTCATAACTTATTTAAGATTGGTTTACGACGTAAACGTAAACTTTGTGTCAACTTTTTCGTCTGAAAAAGTACTTTTGCGCTCAGTTTTATTTAAACCTGCAATTATAAGAAAAATACCACTAATATTCGCCCTTACATTTGAAATTAAATCTTTCAACGCGTCATTTAAATTAAAAAAAATGAATTTTCTTTTTCAATTATTAATGTTTACGTTAAAAGAAAATTTTGTTCAATAAAATAAGTTAATTATACTTCGGGTCTCAACCGAAGACGATTAATAATTACTTGCAGCATTACATGAGATGTTGCTATCTTCGTCACACCTTTAGAGTTATAATGTAANGAGAAACTCATTTATATAGCTTTATTAACTATCCCTTGTTCTGTGAATGTGGGTTTCATAATGGGGAAGTTATTATTTCAAAAGTTATGAAGCAAAAACGAGTAAATTCTGGAAACCGGACACTCCATTTTAGGCCAAATTTCGCCCGTTTTTGAACCTTCGGATTTTTTCAAGGCGTGATGTAAAACCTGGCGGTCTTCTAAATATGCTCTCCATCAAGTCAAGAGTCTTATAAATACGTGTGATTTTTTTCAAGTCCGTACTTCAATTTTAAAGGTACTTTTTTCGCCCCAGTAGGTCGATCGGTCGTCCCCGTAGAAATGCCCATAAGTAAACCATACGAGTTCCTATTCATTCAACTTTTTGTAAATCCTAATTAGAGCAACAACCACGAGCTGTCAAACGAAACCAATTTTGAAATTTGAAATTTAAGAGCGCTTTCCCTTCAAGTGGCATTACAAAATTCCATCCTGTATATCGATGTCAATTTAAAAATCATTTTATCCTAATACGAGTATGTGCTTTCCGCCCGCGGCTTCGCCCGCGTGAAATTTTGTCTATCACTGCAAAACTCTATCGCGCGCGTTCTTGTTTCAAAAACAGGGATAAAAACTATCCTATGTCCTTTCCCGGGACTCAAACTATCTCTATGCCAAATTTCATCAAATTCGGTTCAGTGGTTTAGGCGTGAAAGCAAGACAGACAGACAGACAGAGTTACTTTCACATTTATAATATTAGTAGGTATAGACTAAAAGATAATATAGAAGTATAGATTGTTATAAATGCGAAATTACTCTGTACGTGTGTTCTTTTCATACATAAACTACTAAACCAATCTAGATGAATGAAAAACCAGGAGAAAGACATAGGAGGATAGTTGTTTTAATCCCGGGTTTTAAAGGGGAAACACACTAGCTATTATAGTTTTACATATTATCTGTGGTTTTACTGTGACAGATCGAAATTCACGGAGGTGAAACCGCGCGCAATAGCTAGTATTTTACAGTTCTACATAATAACTACCTACTGTTCAAAATATTATCCTTAGTAGGCCGGTTGTCTCGGTTCCCAGTGCCAGAGGCCGTATGTTCGACTCCCGCACAGTACAATCATTTTTTTTATCCACAAATTATATTTATTTGCTTGAACATTTTATTTGTATCAATCTGGGCGTCTTACTAAAATAACACGGTATTAGTGATTCCTAGTCTACCTAAGTTTATTTCTTTGTGTAATAGTGCTCCCAGTACAAGCTTTGTTTAATTTGGGTCTAGATGGCGAGGAGTGAAACTGGCCAAGGATATTTACTATTAACATTATTCACCTAGGTACAAAGATTTGTCATTTTAACTTTGTTTGAGTTGCTTATCTCTAAATGTTTTCAGAATAGTATGTACCTACCTACTATGTTTAAAACGAAGTGTAGGTATTTTCAAGCCTAACTACCTGTGTACAATGTTGAGTAAATCCAGGTATTATACTTCGGGTCTCAACCGAAGACGATTAATAATTACTTGCAGCATTACATGAGATGATGCTATCTTCGTCACACCTTTAGAGTTATAATGTAAGAAAGTATTTTCTGTCCTACTCCCACCTTGCACCGACTGGCAGCCCCGCGTCACCTGATTTCATTACGTGTTTTTGGGTTATCGGAATCACACCTCGCATTCGGGAAATAATTATATTTTGAATAAATATGGGAAAACGAAAGCGTTCTAGATCTAGGGATAGTGATTATGATAGNATTATACTTCGGGTCTCAACCGAAGACGATTAATAATTACTTGCAGCATTACATGAGATGATGCTATCTTCGTCACACCTTTAGAGTTATAATGTAAGAAAGCATTTTCTGTCCTACTCCCACCTTGCACCGACTGGCAGCCCCGCGTCACCTGATTTCATTACGTGTTTTTGTGTTATCGGAATCACACCTCGCATTCGGGAAATAATTATATTCTGAATAATTATGGGAAAACGAAAGCGTTCTAGGTCTAGGGATAGTGATTATGATAGTATTTTACGGAAAATCAAAAAGTTGGAGTCGAAATTACGAAAAAGACGGCGCTTATCATCATCAGCATCGGTGGAAGGAGAAAGTGATTCTTCGTACTATAAGAGATACGACACACAGGAATATGAAAATCATAGTTCATTACAAGGTAAATTACAATATAATTAGAATCTAAGTGTAACAAAATATAGAAATTGCACGGTTATGGAAAACGGAACTTCAACCTACCTACATAATATTTTTAATGGGAAAACATATTTATTAAGTATAATGTTATACCTACCTGTTCCGTACGAAATTATCTAAGTTTTAATATTGGAAAATAGTGCTTAGTTGTGTTATGGCATTTTATTTAGCCCACAATAATAGTATTGAGGCAATTTTTACTCCACGTATACCGTGTTGAGGATATAATACTCGTAACTCCACTTCAGTGTTGAGACAGCTCCACGTAATTCGTGTTGAGGACAAACAAACTCCACTTTAATAGTGTCGAGGCTACTCCGCTTTAATAAGCGTTGAGGCTACTCCGCTTTAATGAGCGTCGAGGCTACTCCACGTAAACCGTGTTGAGGATTAATTATACATACTCCACTTAATCTGTGTCGAGACACCTATATGTACTCCACGCAAAGCGTGTCGAGGGTATACTCCACTTTAAAAGTGTTGAGGTCTTTAACATATAGTTAAATGCTATATGCATTCTTCCATGCTAGTTATGGTTAAAAATAGAATACTTACGTTTATTATTGCTCCTTGACAGCGGAAAATTACGCAGATGATAACGCTGACATCTACGGCGACTGCCATCCCGAGTCAACAGAGCCACTTGCCGGACCATCTACGTCGCGAGCTGCTCCCATACCTGCGCCACCAACAGAACCCGAATCTGTGACACACACAGTACCTGTGTCTACGCAACAGGACCCGTCGAGTGTCTACGTAAATGACGCTCCGGCAACATCTATTTTGGATGAAAATACACCTTCATTAGACCCAGAGATTCTTCAACTGCTTGGCGAGGACCCCACCAGTCAGAAAAATCATGGAGAAAATCTACATAAGGATATCGCACCTAGATGGGCACATATATTAGCTAACGGGCTTTCTAAAGAGATCCAATTAGAACTAATAAAATGTTATTTACCGCCAGAAAACTGCCCAAATATGAGAGCCCCAAAACTCAATTTGGAAATCAAAGCAGCTCTGTTGGAAATGAACATTAAAAAAGATTTATACAGCCAAAGCAAGCAAAATCAACTTGCTAGTAGTCTCTCTGCTATAGGACGAGTTTTGAATTGGGCCCTGGCATCAAATAGTACTGTTCCTCAAGATATAATAAAGACATTGAGTGACGCCGGCAGACTCATATGCGACTATGAATTTAACGTCCTTCCGTTCGGCCTTTGTACTGCCCCATTTGTTTTTACAAAACTACTAAAACCCGTTCTAGAAAAGTTACGCACGTCAGGTTTTTTATCTGTAAATTATCTTGACGATTTTTTATGCCTAGGTAGTTCATATAACGAGTGCCTGTCAAATGTTAACACTACAAGATCCCTTCTAGAATCATTAGGATTCATTATAAACACAAATAAAAGTGTAATGATACCAAGTCAACTTTGCAAGTTTTTAGGATTTATGTTTGACACTAAAAACATGATAATTACCCTACCAGAGGAAAAGAAACAACGAATAAAAAGTCGAGCTACAGAGCTTATGTGTAAAACCAAATGTACTATAAGATTTTTTGCTGAATTTATCGGACTTTTGACCGCCGCATGCCCAGCTGTCAGTTACGGTTGGATGTACACTAAACTGTTTGAAAGAGAGAAGTTTTTGGCCCTAAATTATTCTGAAAATTACAGTAAACAAATGAAATTAAGAGAAAATGTAAAAAATGAATTTTTATGGTGGCGAGATAACATAATGACGTCTTTTGCTAACATCCGTAAAAATAACGAGTATTTACTCGAAATTTTTACTGATGCTTCAAATACAGGCTGGGGCGCTGCATGCAGTGGTCAAAGTGCCAACGGAAACTGGACAGAGACAGAACTTGTACTTCATATTAACGAACTTGAATTAAAAGCCGCATTTTATGGACTAAAAATCTTTACAACTGATTTACGGAATTGTAATATTTTACTACGAATAGACAACACCACTGCCATATCATACATAAATAGAATGGGTGGTGTTCAACATCCTCATTTGAATGATCTTGCACGAAAGATTTGGCAGTGGTGTGAGTCCCGAAATATTTTTGTGTTCGCATCATACGTTAGATCCTGTGATAATATAATTGCAGATTGCGAGTCTCGACGAATCAATATAGACACAGAGTGGGAAATCTCAGATAATGCCTATTTGCGAATTAGCACATCATTAGGAAAACCCGAATTTGACCTTTTCGCTAGCGCTCAAAACTATAAATGTAGTAGATATGCTTCATGGAAACTCGATCCATATTCTGAAGTTGTAGATGCATTCACATTTTGCTGGCGAAATATAAACTTTTATGCCTTTCCCCCATTCTGTTTAATTACTAGAGTCCTGGAAAAAATTTTGTCAGACAAAGCAACGGGGATAGTAGTGGTGCCTTACTGGCCATCACAACCTTGGTATCCATTGTGGTCCAAGCTTGTATTATCGGAAAAGTTGTTCTTTGGCCCTGATGAATTCCTATTATATTCTCCTTTCAGAACCTGCCATCCTCTTCACGCGAGCCTTATCCTGGTGGCAGCCAAATTATCAGGGAATCAATGATTAAACGCGGTGTACCTCAAGAATCCTTAAATATAATGATGGCTTCTCTTGCAAAAAACACATTGAATCAATACAATAGTTCCATAAAGTCCTGGTGGCATTTTTGTAAAGAGAATAACTTAGACGTTTACGAGGCTAATAGTTCAACAGTATTATCATTCCTTACCACAAAATTTGAAGAGCACTATACTAGCTACAGCAGTTTAAACACTCATAGATCAGCTTTGTCACTAATTTTAGGTACGGAGGTAACTGTCAATGATTGCATTAACCGTTTCCTTAAAGGTGTCTATAGACTTACTCCCCCAAATCCGAAATATAATTCAACATGGGACACAAACATAGTGTTGAATCATCTATCCAATATGTATCCATACGACAATATCTCACTAGCTGATTTGTCACATAAAACTTGCACACTTTTGGCTATTGCTTCCGCTCAAAGAATGCAAACTATCAGTTTAATCAAATTAAATAATATATCAAAACGAGACAATGCAATTGTTATTAAGATCACCGACTTAATAAAAACATCGAGGCCCGGTTCTTGTCAACCACTCATCAGATTGCCATATATCCGTGAAAATCCCAGTATTTGTCCCGCGTTGGCTGTTGAAACTTACATAGCAAACACCTCTTCCTTGAGACACATTCTTTCGGAGGAACATCTTTTTATTTCTGTGCGAAAACCTCACAAAAAAGTTGGTTCTCAAACATTAGCACATTGGGTGAAAAAGGTGTTGCTCGATAGTGGTATAGATATTTCTATATTTGGAGCACATAGTACTCGCTCGGCATCTACATCCGCCGCTCACAGATCTGGGGTTAGTCTGGAAGTGGTCCGCAAGGCTGCGGGTTGGAGTAACTCCTCTAATGTTTTTATTAAGTACTAGCTTTCCGCCCGCGGCTTCGCCCGCGTGGAATTTTGTCTGTCACAGAAAAACTTTATCGCGCGCGTCCCTGTTTCAAAAACCGGGATAAAAACTATCCTATGTTCTTTCCCGGGACTCAAACTATCTCTATGCCAAATTTCATCAAAATCGGTTGCGAGGTTTAAGCGGGAAAGCGTAACAGACAGACAGACAGACAGACAGACAGACAGACAGACAGACAGACAGAGTTACTTTCGCATTTATAATATTAGTTGGGACTATAGAAGAGAAGTAANGAATAATATATCAAAACAAGACAATGCCATTGTTATTAAGATCACCGACTTGATAAAAACATCGAGGCCCGGTTCTTGCCAACCACTCATCAGATTGCCATATATCCGTGAAAATCCCAGTATTTGTCCCGCGTTGGCTGTTGAAACTTACATAGCAAACACCTCTTCTTTGAGACAGATTCCTTCGGAGGAACATCTTTTTATTGCTGTGCGAAAACCTCACAAAAAAGTTGGTTCTCAAACATTAGCACATTGGGTGAAAAAGGTGTTGCTCGATAGTGGCATAGATATTTCTATATTTGGAGCACATAGTACTCGCTCGGCATCTACATCCGCCGCTCACAGATCCGGGGTTAGTCTGGAAGTGGTTCGCAAGGCAGCGGGTTGGAGTAATTCCTCTAATGTTTTTATTAAGTACTATCGAAGAGAAGTAATCGATACAAATGAAAATGATTTTGTTAATGCCATATTTGGTACATGATTTGTTAAATAAAACAAAAGGTTAATTGCATTTATTTTATTAACATCGTTAAGAGAACGATAAATGTAACATTATCTTTAAAATGATTTAANAGAAGTAATTGATACAAATGAAAATGATTTTGTTAATGCCATATTTGGTACATGATTTGTTAAATAAAACAAAAGGTTAATTGCATTTATTTTATTAACATCGTTAAGAGAACGATAAATGTAACATTATCTTTAAAATGATTTAAGAAGGTTGTTTAACTTATTTAGTAAATTAAGAAATTAAATAATTTCACGTCTTTTTCTCACATACATTTTTTATTTTTCTTATCTCTTACATTACTTTGCTCTAAACATCTGCAAGTAATTATTAATCGTCTTCGGTTGAGACCCGAAGTATAATTAAGAATCAAACGAACTCACCTGGTGAAGTTTGATTCCAATTATGCGAGGGTCTCAACCGAAGACGATTACATCCCTATCCCACCCAACCCAAACAGATAAACAAAAATAAAAAATATATTTTTAATAACACAAACTTTGAAATAATGAAATCAGGTGACGCGGGGCTGCCAGTCGGTGCAAGGTGGGAGTAGGACAGAAAATACTTTCTTACATTATAACTCTAAAGGTGTGACGAAGATAGCATCATCTCATGTAATGCTGCAAGTAATTATTAATCGTCTTTCGGTTGAGACCCTCGCATAATTGGAATCAAACTTCACCAGGTGAGTTCGTTTGATTCTTAATTATATCTGTGATAGAATAGAATGATAGACAGATCATTACTTGTATGAGGTGTATCTTGTAAGAATAAGGTAAGGCTCTTTTTATTCTATTTAGGTATTTAATTATTTGGTGCCTTATTGAGAGGGAAGTTATAATGAGGGAGAGGCATTACTTGTGTAATAAATAAAATGTTTAGATTATCTACAAAACCTTTATTGCCTGTTTTATTAAATATAACAGTCTACATTATATAGATGTACCTAACTTCAGACTTCTTTAGTGCTGGAACACTCTTTCGGTGATGTGGATGTCGTCGAAGTGTTGCGGGTACTCTGTTCCCTTGTGGTAGACGACAGCATCTATGAAGTACATGTTGGGTTGGATAAAGTGGTGGGATACAGGGCGGTCAAGCGGGTATCCGAAGGGCTTGTCATCCAGCATGAACGATTCCATAGGCTCCAATTCCTTAGGCATTTGGACACTTGGGTACACATATACGAAGAATTGCAGAGGGAATCCACTCTTAGTACCTCTAGGAAGCATAAGCCTCTTAGGCAGGTCATCGTAGCTCTCCATCATGTCAACAGGCAGTTTGTTCTCTGCCAACAACTCATAGATCTGGTGGATGGACAGAGAGTCGTCCTTAAAGTGGAAGAATTCCTCGGAGCTGCGCTCAATCACATTTTCTCCCTTGGTAAGCTGGTGGGTGAACCAGTCCAGTTGAACGAAGTTCATCCAGTTGTCCTCGAACTGGATAGGGTAGCCCTTGCTGTCGTATTTGGGACCAACGAAGATCTTAAAAGTGGCCTGCTCGTTAACGTCAGACTTAACGTTGATCTTAACCGTGAATGGTTGCCTGTTCAGACGTGGCTGCAGAACCACGAAAGATTTCTTTGGGGCAACAAGTTCACTGTCAGAGTAAATAATGCTGTTCGTGGCATTGAAGGGGTGGAAGTCGAAGAAGGTGAGCAGCTCACTGATTTCAACGTGGTTGATCTTGACACCGATGTAGTGAAGGTTGTCTTGAGAGTAGGGCTGCACGTACTGCTTGTATTGAAGTATGAAACCTACGATCTTGTTGTAGATCTGGTAGAAGGCAGGGTCACGCAGAGAAGTCTGGTAGAAGTCGAGCGCGGTCGGAATGAAGGAGTAGCTGAAACAAATAGTGATTATGTTATGTCAGGGCTTGACTAACGTATATTTGTAAAAGGTACAAGTAAAATATTATGTATAACCCCGTTTTACCCCCTTCATCTATCTTACGCAGTTTAGATTTTTTCATGCAAATGTTTTTTCCCGCTAACTCCCGTTCCCGGGAGAATCTTGCAATATCCTGTTGTAACTAAGCTTTTAGTTTACTAAGGTTCCTGCATGCCAAATTTCAAGCGTCTAACTTAAGCGGTTTAGATTTTTCATACAAAAGGATTCCCGTTCCCGTGGAAATTTCGGAAATTCCTTTCGCAGTGCACCTTTACTGTACCTAAGCTACGTCTCTTCCAAATTTTAAGTGCCTATGTTTAGCCGTTTAGGCTTAAGGCGCACACACACGACGAAATCTTAAAAAATGAAGTAACTTCTCCCGTTTTCCCAAAATGTCCCTTCACTACTCTGCTCCTAAGTATACTATTACATGCCTAGAAGTATGAAGAATAATTGTACCAAGTTTCGTTAAAATCCGTCGAGTATTTTTTGTTTCTATAAGGAACATACAGATGGACAGACAGACAAAAAATTATGTAAATATATTATAAAATCATTGTTTATCAGTTAAATAAAAATATTTTACCGCCCTGATCAATCATGTACAGAATTGACCTGTCTACATATTTATTTTAGGTATAGATTTAAAATGTTAATTTAATACACTTTCAATTAATCGTAAATAAAATACTCACTCGTCGTAAGCGTTGTAACTGTAAGGAGCAGCACCCAAGATACGGCGAGCAGCCATTTCGTAAGAGCGGTGGTAGTGGTTGTTTCCAACCTTTTCGTACAAGTCAGGGTTCGCTTGCCAGAAGTTTCCGACAAAGTTGATTGATTTGGAGTTGTAGAAGTCCACCTCATGGTTGTACTGAAAATAAAAATACAAACAGTCATTATTAGTCACACAACGTTACGTTATTAACTAAGAAGATAATGCTTTCAGTTTAGTTTTCAATACTCACAGCTTTGAACTGACCCTTCTCCAGGTAGGACAGGAAGATGTCTTCGTAGTTGCGGACAAAGCGCAGGTCGTCAAGGTTCTGCTCAGTCTGCATGTAGTAGTTGTTAGGCCTCTGAGCGAAGGGGTAGAAGTTGGTGGTCATAAACGGGTAGTAACCGTACTTGAATGGCTGGTACCAGGAGAAAGTAGGGATCTCACCCAGACCGTTGGAAAGTCTTTCCATGTAGTAACGAGCCAAGAGCTGTTGGTAGAAGTAGTAGTATAGTTCACCACGTCTTTCCTTGAAGATGCCCAGTGCTACTTCGTCTCCGTGCTCCCAGAAAGGCAGAGAGGCGTGGAAATAGGTATAGTAAGCATTCCAGCCAATATCCTCAGTTAGGTACGAAATCTTGTACTCATTGTGACCGTAGGTGTGATAGTCGGAGTAGTTGGTGTAGTAGTAGTAGTATTCGCCCACCTCAGCAATGCCGTATTGTTCGAAATCTAAGTGGTCGAATGGCAGTCCACGCATTTTGCTGTAGTACATCTTGCTGAATGCACTGAAGTTGACGTAGTACTGAGGCCAGATCTCGTAGAAGGCAGGGAGAACTAAGTCTTTGGTGTCAATACGCTGAAGGACGGCAACGTAGAAAGCATACGCGAAGTATCCTTCATTGACGTGAACGCGAGCCCAGGCAGCGGTATTGTAGAAGGTGTCGAAGTCCTTGGCGTAGTAGAACAAGTCATATAGAGCTATGACTTCTTGTCTCATCTTGTCATCGAAGATCGAGAAGTGGCTGTACTTAGGGATGTATTCCGTGTCGTACAGCTTGAAGAACGCGTCAACGACTTCTTTATTCTGAAAAAACAAAAGGACAATGTGTAATTTGATGGTCAAGCAAGCGTAATAATTGTAAGAAATAATGTTCTAAATGAATTAAGTAAATTAGAAACTTCACAAACCTCGTACTGATTGACGTGAGCCTTGATGTCGTACTCTGAGCCAACTTTGTAGTAGCTTGCATGCTTGTTGACTTGACTGACGGCTTCGAAGAGCTCCAAGATTTTGTACTGTCTTTCCTTAGTTACAGGTTGAACTAAAACAAAGAGATCAAGATTTGTTAAACCTAATAATTTATTTTTAAAGTAAGCTTGATTGGATTAGACATAATTTTATTTTAATAACGGTGTGTCTAATGTGCAGTTATGTGTTCTACGATATTTTAAGTAGAATCTTTAGGCATACAATTATTATACCTGATGCAAAAAAATCGTTCTTACAAAATATACTTGTAACACAAAGTCGCTCCCAGTGCTGTTTGTGCTCTTGGATCTTCAACTACACAACGGATTTTATTTGGTTTTGAGCACTCAGTTGAGTACAATACGAGTACATAAGGGGTACTTTGACCCGTGCAAAGCCGGGGCGCTTAGCTAGTATCCATAAAAGTACTAATATCAAACGCAATAAAGATCTATCTTGAAACTTAGCAATGCACAAAAATTACAAGTGTTAAAAAGACATTAAGATGCACTTACTTGTTTCAGTCTTCACATGGTGATGGTACTTGAAGAAAGGAGGTTGATCAACGGACCCGGCCAAAGCCAGGGCCACCAGAGACGCCAGAACGACGACAGTCCTCATCTTGCTCTTCCTGGGAGACAACTGTGCCTGTTCAGTGGTCCCAGGTAATATTTATACTCAAATTTTATCATGCACCTTTGCAATCAGTCTCAACCCTGATCAAGGCGTGTGGGGTCTTTTAGACCGCAAGTAAACATTTTATTTATTTTTGCATGAACTTCTGGTTTTATCTACAGTCAAACGCATGTTTTAATCGTTTTTATAATCAAAACAAAACTTTATAACATTTTCACTGGTTCTTATATTATTATCATTTCGTTGAATCTTGCTTTATAAAAATCACGCATTATTAAAATAATCATAAATTTTGTCCAACTTACTGAAATATCTCAAATACAGACTTTTGCTTACATTAAAAATGTATTTTGAAACGTTTTACGGCCTCCTGGACTTATATTGAAGATCCAAATTGCTTAGCTTTCCTATCTTAATACAAAAAGGGGCATTATCCTTCTACCCATTTGTTACATAAATATCTGGTAACTCTGGGGTCGTATAAGCCCCCAAGTAGGTACATTTTGTGGCACTATACATTTTAGGGTTGACGCAATCGCAGTTTCCATGCTGCGTTATTTAAAGATGCTATTATTGACCTACCAAAGTTTGATTGTGAAGTGCTGAAATGACATTGCCGTTATCGCATATTTTAAATATCATTGCAATAATTATAGACCCAATTGAAAGTGGTGAGTGACCATAACTAGGTAACGAAGGTAACTAGAGAAATTGACACTGGGACTTCTATCGTATTTCCAGTCCTGAAAACATCGATTTGATATTTAAAATCAGATAAGTCAGATAATCAGTTTTAGTATTTGAATGAAAATCGGCCTAGTTTATTTGATTTACTTTTGCTAAAGACCTAAAGTGTACCTGAAATAATAAAATACCTTAAAATAGGAAATGGAACTAATGTAACAAACTTAATCAAATGTGAAGATAATAATATTATGTAGATATGGTACAAAAATTTAACACAGGAAATCTTATGAACTTTTATCTCTTCAAAAAGCTACTAATTTTCCGACCAAATAGGATGAGGTTCTCAATTCGACTATGATTTTTTTTTGTATGTATTTTAGGTATTTTACCGCAGAACTCCGTATAATGAAGCAATTTTTAGAAAAATACTGGATTGGATATTTTATGCTCCCGAGTTGGTCCCATTAAAAGTTATTTAAATTGGTTAAGTAGTATTAAAATCATTTGAAAACTGGGAATATATAAAAACCGATATACGTTGTGGAAAAACTAGGTACCTACTAGTCGTATTTCTTGAAATTATTACTGGGCATACCTAACTTAGTAATAATTAATTTTAAAGTTTTGCGTTGCGCAAATATAAACATCATAAATAATTGTTGACCAATAAAAAAAATAATAAGTATGGGCAATTAATGACAAACATTCATTCAGGTTTCATTTTTAAGTTCCGATTTGTTAAATAAGTCAGTAGTTTCTAACATATAATACCTATCGCTTCCCTTTCGGCCTGATCATCACTTACCATCAGGTGAGATACAGGTCAAGAGCTTCTTCGTTGAAAAAAAAAAACAAAAAACAGTGTTTAAAAAAGTAGAGTCATAGTACGTTTCAGCCAAATGACGTCCACTGCTGGACAAAAGCTCCCCCAAGGATTTCCGTAACGACCGGTCCTGCGCTGACCTTCACTCGTTGGTCCACCTAATGGGGGTCTGCATTGTAAATTTTTGCTAAAAATAAATGTCTGGGATATACCTACCTACTTTCTATTTCGTCTGTATTCTACGATCGATTAGTCACCTCGGAAGGTCTCTACTTTTTCACAGCCTTTAGTTAAGATAATTATTTCTGTTAGTTTTACAAGTGATTAAATAACTGCACTTATCTAATCTTATAAACTCATTTCTTGTTCTATGCTTTATTGTGCACATAATGAATATGGTTGGTTTTATTTTGACTTTAAAACTGGTTATTTTCCATGAGTAGGTAGGTACCTAGTGTTCCAGCATTTTATTGATAAGTAATAGGTACTTTGGCCGTAGTAACATTTTAGTCATCAGTGTTTTGGCTGTCTTTATGCATTATCACTTCAAGCAGCGCTATACCTATTATGATCGTATGTAAAAAATGCAAAACACGTACTACAAGAATATACCTACTTTATTTCTGCAAGGTAAATTATTATTTATTTTTCTAGTAGGCTTTTAAAAAGCTCTTTTACACGTCCCCGTATTACTTTAACCGTAGCATTGCTTTAAGACAATAATAGCAGCGATAATATTATTTTCACACATATTCTGTAAATAAAAATAGGTATCTTTATCTTTTATCTATTAAGGTAATTTTGTGAGCTTTTTATTTTATATTGGTAGTGTTCTATTAAAGTAGGTAGGTACTACTTTATTCATTTGGATTTAGACTGTGTGTGTGTGTCAAAAATAAAAGACGATAATTTTCAAAGACGAGTTCTTATTTTTCGTTCACGAAATACCTACTTACTTTTGAAACAACTTTATTGTGAAACTAGCGGCCGCCCGCGACTTCGTACGCGTGGATCCCGTTTTACCCCCTTCATCTATCTTACGCGGTTTAGATTTTTTCATACAAATGTTTTTTCCCGCTAACTCCCGTTCCCGTGGGAATTTTGTATAATGACCGGTCGGTAGCGGCCCACATCCAGTGCCTTCCTACCTATATGAGAAACTAAAGTTTATTTCATCAATGTGGTGAAAAAAGATGAATAAACATCGTTTTAGTTAAAAGTGACTGGAAGGAATACCATAACCAGGCTTTAAGTTTGTCTTTTGTACTCCAGACTATGCAATAAAGTTTTACATAAATAAATAAAAGACCGTTTTATTAGGGTTCCGTACCTCAAAAGGAAAAAACGGAACCCTTATAGGATCACTTTGTTGTCCGTCTGTCCGTCCGTCTGTCAAGACCCTTTTTCTCAGGAACGCGTGGAGGTATGAAGCTGAAATTTACTCAGGTCTACTGTCCCTTGAAGCTGGAAAAAAATGAAACTTCTAAGCCAACGCAATCAAAAGATACAGCCGTTTATGCCGCAAATTTTCGACACTTGCAAGGGAATCAAAACCTACAGGGTGCTTCCCGTGAACTCAGAATCTTGAAATTTGGTACGAAGCAACGTCTTATAGCATAGATAAAGGAAAAATTACGAAAACCATAAATTTTTAGTTACATCACATAATATATATTTTTTTAATAATTTTAAACTTACTACCCATTTCCTCATAAACGCATAGAGGTATTAAATTGAAATTCATACCAAATACTCAGGTCTATAATACCTTTAAGCTGTAACAAAATCAAACTTCTATTTCAACGCAATCAAAAGAAACAGCAATTTAAGCTGCATATTTTGAAACTCGCAAGTACTCGCAAGGGAATCAAAACCTAAAGGGTACTTCCAGTCGACCTAGAATCTTGAAATTTAGCATGAAGCAACGTTTTATAGCACACATAAAGGAAAAATTCCGAAAACCTTAAATTTTTAGTTACATTACAAAATATATATTTTTTAATAAATATAAACTTATTACTTTTTTCCTCATGAACGCGTAGAGCTATCAAGTTGAAATTCATATCAAATACTTAGATCTAATTGTCTTTAACCCGTGAAAAAAAAACATAGTTATGACTCGATTGTAGTAATGAACGAACTTTGTAAACCTTGCAGGTTTGTACGGAACCCTCGGTGCGCGAGTCCGACTCGCACTTGGCCGGTTTTTTTTAATAGGAAGGGAGTTATGCCCGTTTTCACGATCAATCCCTAATTTTTTTTAGTTTTTTTCAAAGGAAAACAAAATTCCTGATGTGTTACCATAGGGGTCACTTAAAAATTAGTGATTGATGGTGAAAACGGGCATTAGTGTGCTATTAAATCTTCTCCACACCTGGGCAGGCCTCCCACTAGGTGGACCAACGATCTGGTGAAGGTCGCGGGAAGTACCTGGATGCAAGCGGCGCAGGACCGGTCTTTGTGGAAATCCTTGGGGGAGGCCTTTGTCCAGCAGTGGACGTCTTTCGGCTGAAACGAACGAACGAACGAACGAAATCTTCTCCGATACTCCTACTACCTACACATACATTTTTATTATAATGTGGACTGGTATTTCCACTACGTACGGTCCTACACTGCATATATCCAGGCGCCTCTCCCGCCGCCTTATAAGAGATCGTCGGTCCACCTAGTGGGAAGCCGTACTACATTTCGTCTTCATTTGGTCCGTTGTCGCCACTCGTAAACTTTTCTACTCAACCAAAATCTAGGTAAGTACATATTATTTGTTTGTTTGACCAAATCTTACCTATCTGATCTTAGACCAAAACTGTTAGATTTATCGATCTTAAATTAGTACTCAAAATAAAAGTAAGTACGAGAACTTATATAACTATTCCGTCTTACCAAGAAACTTATTTCCTACACTGACCATATTGCATGGACAGTTGTAACTCGAAGAGTTACAACACTGATTTTCAATACACCTTTGGAGTTCATTTAAAACTAGCAGACCCGACGTACTTCGTACTGCCTATGTTCATCAGTAATTATGTAGGATTCTGATAGTGAAAGAATTTTCCAAATGGGTCCAGTAGTATCAAAGCCTATTGTCCTGAAGCAGTGGTAGGGTTAATACTGGGACGTGTAAAAGTGCTTTTTAAAGCCTACTTGCATAAATAAATGAGTTTTATAAAATTTTTCCTCTTTATAATATTAGTGTAGTCATCATTTCAGCCATAGGATATCCACTGCTGAACATTTTATTTTATTTATTTATTTATTATTTATTATTCATTATTGAGCAATTACATATTTGATCCAAATAGCGTCCTAAATCCTTTTTATATATGTTACTGTAAAAGCTCGAATTGCAGTAAATCCTAAGATATTCCAGTAAAATCTAAGATCTACCAATTCCTAATGGTAAATGTCCCAAAAGGTTTGCGATTCGAACTCTTACCACCATTTCGTTGGTAAATCTTAGGATTTACATTAATGGCACGGTAAATGTTGAAAAACAAAACAAGCATTTTTGACAGGTAACAATCGGTCTTATCTACAAATTACACGAGCGCAGCCTTTTTGTATTGTTTAAATGTACGAACAATTTAAGAACTAAAAAGAAAGACCACGGCATCACTTTTCATTTTAATACAATTAAACAAACCATGTGTTTTTTCTTTAGCAACGTAAGATCATGTCATATAAAATACTAGCTTTCGCCCGCGGCTTCACACGCGTGAATTTTAATTTGTCACAGATCGCCATAAATTATAGCCTATATGTTATTCTGGGTTATAAACAATAATACTGTAAAGTTTCATCAAAATCAGTTCAGTAGTTTTTGCTTGAAAAGAGTAACAAACATCCACACAAACTTTCGCGTTTATTATATTAGTAGGATGCATGCAGTACAAAATTTCAGTGTCCTAGATAGGCTAGATATGATATTTACAGGTATGCGCTACTATCAATACTGGGTTATTATAATTCCGATTTCTTTCCACTTCAAATTTCGTCTATACCATTGACCTTTTTTGTCGATAAAAAAAAGGTCTAGTTTCACCTAATTTCATATGTACACTTTAACGTGACTCACACTGTATAAACCTTCTTTAAGAATCACTCTATCTATTAAAAAAAAAAGGTGATTCTATAACCAAGTGTTTTAATTTTGTAATGACGTCAATTTTGGGAGAAGGGGGGGGGGGTCATTAAGAAATGACGATAGGATGATTGTAGGGGGGGGGGGTCTAAAATCTGAAAAAATCGATGACGTAATTTATGGACGGCCCCTTTCATTGTTCGCTCTGCACGCGAGACGTTCGTCGTTATAAAAGCTCTGAGCAGCTACCAGAGCTTTAAAAAAGTGATTGTGAAAATATCACATTACATCATAGAAGTAGGGGAGACCGGGGCTGAAAGTGTCGGGGGTAAATTGTTCCGATGCAAAATATCTCGACAACAGAAAGAATTAGATTTGTGATCGTATTATGTCGCATGTGGCCAACTGTTAGGCATTATACGAAATAATACGATCACATATCTAATTCTTTCTGCTGTCGAGATATTTTGCATCGGAACAATTTACCCCCGGCACTATCAGCCCCGGTCTCCCCTACTTAGAAGATAAGCAGATACAAAAATAAAATGATCCAACCAAAGTTACAAATAATAAAACAGCTCTCGAAAACATCTCGACGACTCGTGTCTCACGAAATGGAATGAATCCAAGCCGGTGAATTAGTGTTATTATTATTCAAAGTAATCTGTGGAGTCATTAAGATAATTTTCTTATGTTATCTACTCACCCGAAATTATTATAACTGTTTTTAACTTTATAAAGTCACAATAACCCAAAAATGCAATGGCGTGCTTGCTCCAGATCTGAAGCAACCGCAATATTTATCGAGATATTTGACAAAAAGCAAACTCGAGGTGTCTTCGATTGAGGTGCGCACGAGCAGATGGAAAAAACAAATCCCTTTTCTGAGATACCGATCCGTAGATCGATGTCATACCTAACCTTTTTTAATAGCCCGCGCCATAAAGTAATATTCACTGAACTTTCATATTTTTTTATTACGTTTAATTTTATTGTCACAGGTGTCGATCAAAGATTAGTCGATCAATAGAACTCGATATCGATAAAATAAAATAAATATCGAAATTTTTTGGCTTAAAAACGTTGTAGAGTTTCAAACTTGCACTGTATGCGCTTGCTGTTTTGCTCTTCCGACTGCGAGTCGCTGCTTCCATTAGCGTCGACTAACTTGCAGCACCACAAAGTGTTTATTTATTTATTTATTTATTTATTTATTTATATGGCATACCAACAACACATATATATATATATACTCTTATGATTAACATTTATGAAGATAACGTTTAATAATGTTTAATTGGATGACGTAGTAGCATAATTGGTTATCAGGGTTGTCACTACTGATAGAATTTATATCAGTTCGTAGTTAATTTCAGCGCAATTTTTTGTTCTGTTTCATTCCTAATATAAATAAATAAATAAATAAATTATGAACAATTAGGATACATGTGAAAAGTAGACGTCGCGACTGCTACGATCAATTCGTCATTTCGAGTTCCATTCAATTAATTTTTAAAACTTTCTTAATTTAAGCTCTTAATGTTGGTTGCTTAGGCTAATTACAAATTATCTTGAAGCGCCGGTCAAGCTCAAACTATTTGAAGATATGAGAGCCTCTTTGGGTGGAGGTGCTCTTTGTTAGAAGGACCAAATCGTGGTCAGGATTGAATTTATATTAATTTCACTTCCCAACATTTCTTCCCTTAGCATCATATGTAGTTGTGAGCCCTACGCACTGCACCCAGTAGCGATATTATCCGCGGTCGTAGCGCGATCGCGGGCGCGCGTTATGAGGGCGGAACGGGCCGCAAAAAGCGAGCCGCTACGCGCGCCGGAACCGCGCGGCTGATCGGGCCCGGGTGATCGGGAGCCGAACACATTCACTGATCATCATTGTTCATCATCATCATGGATATGATGATATGACTTGAAACTTCAGCTTCAGAAAAATTAGGATTATTCCAAAGTTTCTGAAACAATCCAAAGCAAACCTGTATGAGATATACTCGTAAATATTAATAAAATTTCAGCATAAAGATTTTCACAGTTTATTTTAAAAGAAAGATAAAAGTTAGCGGCTCGCAATATCTGTGTTTTCTTTCACAAGGAGTAAAAGATACTCGTCGAACCAAAAATTAAAATCGTTTAAGGAGTACTGGTACTTTACTACTCCTATTGAATGCCGTTATGTAATTTAACCTATATAAAGTAAAAAAAAAGAAACTGACACGTAGGTACCTGCTTACTATAGTAAATTTCACACAGCACATAATCCAAACATCATTATGATTTACTGTTGACAATAAAAGCGGAGCATTTATAGCTCAGATCACAATCACAGTTTCTCTGAGCTGAGAGCTCAACGACCGATGGCAGATGCTTCGAGTAAGCACATAACAATTAATACTCTAGTTTGATCACATGGGTAATTGGATTTATTACATGCGATAACGTATATCCTTATTGAAAGTTCCTAAATATACCTATTAAAAACACAAAATAAACTTACCTGGCTAAACGTGGTTAGTAAATTTATTTTCTCTCTATCTTTTAATTATTTCTTTATCTTGACAATGATGTATGGCCCGTAATTTTCACTGATTGTATCAATATAGTCGTCAATTTTGCAATAATTATGTTGGTAACTGAATGTCTTTTGGAATACATACATATTTTCACTTCGTTAGGCTTTCTATTAGTTTAAAAAATTGGCTACAATGCCCGTGCTATTTACATAATAATGATTAGTGGATGCCTACTTGATACACAGTTAGAATTCTTAGCAGATTCAGAAAAACATTAGATTTCTCATTCTATTATACCTACACGAAAAATTCGGTCAAATTTTGTTGTCAATGCCGGATTGAGGTCACAAAAACTTATCTCTACTGGTTTTGCGGAATCGTGTCGCTACAATAATACCTGTAAGTTATTATTGTTAGCCAAAGCGAAGGTTTTTGTCACTGGCCAGTTACTGACCTATCGAACTATTGGCATATTCCTAACCAGTGCTCGCGCGCTTCTGACTTGGATGAATAGAGGGTCCTATCTTGAGTCGCACGAAGTCAGAATAAACAATTGTTTTTGTAGTTTTTATTTACCCATTCAGTTTTTATGAATTGATTGATAGAAATCGAACTACATAAAATCTATTCAGTTTTCGTTCTTCAAATCAAATTAAATAATGTACCTATATGCTCCTACTCTACTTATTTTGTTATTTTCCCTTTCATACAGTGTAGTGTTTCACTCATGATTATTCTATGATATTATAATGATTAAATTTCCATTTAAGTTTAGCCTTATCCAATTAGAAAACTGAAAAACTGTTTCAACTTCAAACATGGATGTTTGCAAACTCATTATAATGATTAATATTTATACAATTACCGATAAATAATAGACATGTTTTTATTTTACGTCGTTGATTTTAATGTTAGTCAAACCTTTGACTTGTAATATCTGTAAACGTGTCCAACCGCTCGACACTAAATCAATCGAAAGTTGTCGATGACTGCGGCGGTAGGTCGCAGGATCGGGCTCCGAATCAGGCGCGGGTCGTTGCCCCATCCTTGGCCCGGATTCCTGCGCCCGCGCCGCAGGTGCGCCTCTGGCCGCGCCAGCGCTTGACTTATGACTGCCATTTGTTTTGTAAATAAAGCGCAATTAGCACCTTGTTTGATAATATACATACGAGTACATAATTTAAAAAGGTGTCCTCAAAATGCATGCATTTGCATATTATTCAAATTCGCGCACTAACAATGATTTTAAGAAAGTTTAGTTAGGGAGCTTTGTTAAGGCCGATTTAATTTCATCTCGCAATCTGCGGCACACACTCCCATGTGTTTCACTGAAAATCAAGAGACAAACAAAACTTTCTTCATTATAATCATAATTGTCCATTCATAATCAGCAATGTTTTGCGGAATCAGCCGGTGTCCGTCACATGGTTTCTCTCGCACCACTTCCGCTTTGTAGGGCACGAGGCTTACCCGACTTGGCGGATCTCTATTATGCTTTGTTGCCGTTCGGTTATAAATATTTAGCAGTAGAGTTATTTAGGTGTTGTTTTCACTGTTTTATTCTCGAGTATGTTAATTTTATCCGTCCTAGTAAGTAAGGTGTCATGGTTTGGATTTCACATGTTTGATAGAAATAAAAGCGGCATTGTAATTTATTCAAATCAGAAGAATGTGCCTATTGATGTAGCAAATATCATAAATTCCTTCCATATTATATTGATAATAACTATGTCGTACATATGTATTTGTATTTGATGTTATGTTTTGGATTAAAAATGCTGTCAAAGTCTGCATGAGATGTAATAGGAACCAATTCGCCTGATTGTAGGGTTAAAATGAACCACCGGTGTTTAACTGTCATTGTCATGTTGTTAGTAAAGCAGCGCACAATTGAAATGTAGCGTGTAGCGTGTCATTGTCGGGCAGACGCGCAATTAAGGCGATTTCCCGCGCCCGCCTGCGCCCGCGCACGCGTCCGCCACTGGACGTGTGCACTTGTCTATTCTAAGAACTGGAGCAGGCGATGTTTCAGTACATAACTAGTAATGTTTAACTACTGAATTGAAATCAATACCTGGCAAAATTTAGTAGTCTCGTAAATATGAAACGTGGTTGGTACATACCTGTGCTCACTCGCAATAACGTAATCTAAACAAATGGTTTCCTCTGATTTTATGTCGTTTTTACTAAATTCAATTTAAATGAAATTGCGTGGTATTTTTCTTTATGAAAAGTTGATATTTTGCCGTACAGAATTTGAGAAGAACCAAAATATACCTTAGAGCTTTTATTCATAAATTAGATTTGTCGGCGCCGGACACAGATGCTGCAATTATTATTGATGATTAATAGTACCAATCTTAATATTATGTTATCTGTATAAATCTGTAGAGCAGAAGGTTTGTGATTCCTAAACGTATAGATGACCCACGCTGAACTGTCCCGCCAAACTCAATGACAGGGGGGCGCTACCATCGTTCAACTATATGCTTTCCAACATGGCAAAAATCGGAACCAGCGATCCGGTATTGACGGTGGCGCCCCACTGTCAATGTCATCGATAGGACAGTCCAGTATTTTGGAACTATAACACCCGACTGATGCGCAGAAAAAGATAACTGTCAATCGGTTATGTCATGTCAAGTGTGAGCAGGCGGCTACGAGGTTATCTTTGAAAGCGTGTTGAGTTTGGTGGAACGTTAAATTGTAGGAAAAGTGATTGTCAACCATCCAAGATATTATCTCCTTGCCCGTTAACCCACGCCAATGGAGATTCCACCCCTAGAGTTCCTTCTGATAGAGACCCAGTGCCTTTATCAGAAGTGGGATTCGAAGGGCACTATTCAAAGGAGATAAATCTTTCAGCATGCACACCTACGCTACGCAACTCATCAAGTTTTACATGGAGGATGCTGACTCAGACGTTGAGAGTTGGTGCAGGTTGACGGAAATTATTGTGATTGACGTAAACTGGAAGGGCCTTTGTGAGTGAGTGAGTTGAGGGGGCCGGGCCAAGGGCGCCCGGGCCACCCTGTTGCCGTGGTTGAAGGGGCTGTTTACGCCCGGGCCACGCTGATGTAATGTTGGTTTCCTGGTCGCATGGCTGCATGCCTGGATCAGCAGTAGTAGTGGTGCGGTTTGAGGTAAATGGTTGAAGGAGCCTTGGCTTAAGCCTTGCGCGTCGGGCCATGTTACCTAAACCCTGGTTTCCTGGTCGCATGGCTGCATGCCTGGATCAGCAGTAGTAGTGGTGCGGTTTGAGGTANTTCAAAATGTACAAGTAAAGCGCTTTCAAATGATACCAAACGGCATATTTATCTTAACTTTATTTTTTACTCTGTATGGTTTGTCCGCTAGAGGGCGCCACATTAGATTTTGTGAAACCCCATATTATAGCCTATAACCAGCGGACAATTAAGACGCTTCTAATGATATGTCATTTGTCGAATTCTGATAAGTAGTTTAGAAGTTACGAGGGAACAGATGAACATACACACATAGCCTGTCAAAATCATAACCCTCCTTTTGCTTTGCCGTAGTCGGGTAAAAATAATTTAATTTTTGTTTTTCTTTCACGCAAAGTTAAGCCTTTTTAGGTTAAATTTTATTTACAGTAAATTCCGTCAAACTGCAAATTTGCACAGAGCTTAAGGTTGCATATAAACATAATTTATTACAAAACAGTCCAAAATTTTACAAATTTTACATTTAGTTATGGTAGTAGTGTCGATGGGAATGAAGATGTATGTTACCCACGACACTACTGGCTTGGTAGTGCAGAAGGGAAAAAATATTCCCCACGACACTACTGGTAGTGTGGTTTGGTAGTGCGGTGGGTAATAAGGCATTCGAGGTTTAACAGTAGCTCACATGTTTTACGTCATAATAATTTTCAAAATTATATTTTTGTAACTCTACGTTCACATCTCAATGCAATGAGCTAATATCTGTCAATACAGAATAATCCTCAAGGAATCAAGAAATATAAACTGAATCAAAAATCGAACCTGAGACTCCGGGACGCGTGCCTCCTCTCTTTTAAACTACTCAACGAATTTTAATTTGGTTTTCAGCAATAGATAAGTGATTCAAGAAGAAAGTTTTTAACTATAATACATTCCTGTGCGAAAGCAGGGGCGGAGCACTCGCGAGCAAAAGTATGGAATCACCCTGTTTGTTACGAACGATCGTAAGAACTAAATGACTAATAAAGCCCGGTCTGTGAGCACGTACGGCAAAGAATATATTTACTCTGACGTACGGCACCGAGCTCACGGACCGGGCTTTAGAAGATAAATGAAAATGGTACCATTTTAAAGGTAATATTAGGTATACAGGGTGTTAGGTAAATGGGTATATGAGCCGACACGTCTAGCCCATGTTAACATAGGCATATAAATGGTATGGTGAAGTCAGAAAATTGATATCTTCATTTTATTTTTTTTAATTTTCATACAAATCGGATTTTATAAAATTTATTTTGTGTGAAAATAAAAAATAATAATAAAAAGATGATATCAAATTTCTGACTGCACCATACCATTTATATGCCCATGTTAACATGGGCTAGTGTCGGCTCATATACCCATTTACCTAACACCCTGTATACTTTAAATTAATACCATAGATAGATTCATAGGAATTCAGTTCTTAAGATGGCTCGGAACAAAACAAAAGGGGGTGATTCCATACTTTTGCTCGTAAGTATAGTTAAGACAAATAAAAACAACAACTAAACGCGAAATCAAAATTTATTTAATGTTTTCAACATCTTCAGCCGTTGTTGTACATTCTTCAACCTATCCGAGTTGTTCATAGGTTTCTTTTTCTTAGACTCGTACGTCAACTGTTCTCTCATGGGGTTCCTTCGTTTCCTCCACCGAATCCTCACAATCTTCAATTGAAAGCAGTATTTCTCACATCGCTCACACTGTAACCGTTCACCCAACCTAAAATAGTCTTTTATATGCTTATATTTCAAATTCACTTTATCCTTAAACCAGCCGAAGCAAAAATCACACACTTTCACTGTTTTTATCGACCAATTAAACTCGTGATCGCCTTTAACATGTTCTAACTTATGACTATCCAAATCACTTTGACACGTGAACACGTCCCGGCAAAATCTGCAAGCGAATTCGTTGTGGTAGTTCTGCCTGTGTCTCATATTGCTGATGTAACGGAGACCACATTCGAAGCACTTGGTGAATTCCTTGTGAGTTTTCAATTCTTTGTCGGGGTGCTTCCGTCTTTTGTGGTACTGTAGGGCTGCTATGTTGTTCCCTACTGCCCAATCGCAGATTCGACACATGAAGGGCACACGGCGTTTGAATCTGATATGGTCTGTCTCGTGGATGATGGCGTCGAATCTGGAATGAAAATTAATTAAATTAAAAATTGTTTACAATATTTATAGATGGTTTCATCCACGAAGACGCGCCAGATTCTTCCGCGAATGTTTGAGTGTTATCGGTACGCGCTAAATGATTCATGAGTGCACACGCACACTACAATAATGCCTTACGGATTGCTCGGATCAAACTCCCCGCACCCCGCGCGACCGAGACCAAACATTGGTGGGGCGCGGCCGAGTGGATGAAACGATCTACATACAATTTTTGTGCTGAGGCTTCCCAGTAAGTAATCGGAGATATTACCCGTTCGCGCTAAGTTTGCTGGTCCGTGGAATGCGAGCCCTCCCCTAACCGCGATTAAACAAAAAAAAAATTGATGTTAGATGGCATTATAAAGGTAAATCAGGCTTTTATGCCTTTACATTTTACGGATATTTTTTTATTTCGGATATCCAAAAGTTTCGGTTACGGTTACAGATATCCGTAATATCCCTGGACCGTATACACAAACATTACTATGAGGTCTCACAGTGCGCGTGGACGCACAGGGTCACACACGAACCAATCACAGAGCTCTATTCAATGCTGTGCTTTCGATTTGTTGCTTCACATAAGCAAGCATCGTTTGTGAATACGGGAGTAAGTCTACTATGACCTTAAGTCTACAAAAGCCAGGTCTGTGAGCACGTAGAATTTTGTCCAATGACCCCAAGCTACCCATCCTTATCGCTCGCTGGTATTTATATTGCTGTCGCGACTGTGCGACGCGCCCACAGTGAGTGTGCGAAATAAATTGAAAAATACTTACTTGCTAGGGAAAATCATGGTGCATTTCTTGCAACGATACACTCCTGGTCTGATCAGCTCATCGTAATGCACACTATGGAATTCCTCGTCATGCACACTTTCATCCCCATTACATTTCACGTTTGGCTTGTTCCCTAATATTATTGTGTTTCTTTTACAGTTATTTAAAGCTTCTTTTTCATTAACAAATAGATTAGGATCATGAAATACTTCATCATCATCATCATCTTCGAACAACAATCTGTCTTTAATCTTCTTTTCGGTATCAATGTTGATGTATTCAAACTCTATCTTACTTTTAATTTCAATAATTTCATCATCGCTATTTAATACTTCATTTTCATCACCTTCATCATCACTGTCCGATGGCATATTTCTATCTGAATCCGAGTAAGCTTCATCTTTGTGGAGATTGCTGTTTAGAAAGCTTTCGTTGTTCAACAACATGATCGGTTCTCTCTTCACAAAGCTTTCAAGAATATTCTCAGTTCTTGACGGTGGATCAGGCAGTTTTGTGAGCATTGTCACGGGCTCTTTCTTCACGAAACTTTCTAATAATTCAGGTACATTACTTGTGATATCAGGACTTTCACCGTTTGCTCTGTGTAAACTTATATCTATTAGAGGTTCTTTAGTCAACATTGTGACTGGTTCCCTTTTGACGAAGCTCTGCAGTATTTTGGGCAAATAATCTTTATTGCTAGAGATGTAAGAGTGACTATTGATCGAGTGCCATTCGAGAGATTCTACGGTGTTGAACAAGCGCTTGCATTGGGTGCATTCGTAGAGCTTCTGGTTTATTAAGGGTATTATAATGTGTTTTGCGTTGTGGACTAGCATGTTGTATCTGGAAATAATACAATATGTTGCGTTAATAACAGTAAATAATTTCATTTCAGTCAGTAGCAGCCTACTACCTAGCCTACAGAACAGAAGGCGAAATTAACAGCAAATTCCGAAAACTGCAGTTTTTTGTATACCATTTTTTCGCCCCGTAAATCTCGGAATTATCATAAAAAGTAGCTTACAGTGAACTACTTTTTAGGCGTCAGCAGACGACCGACAAAACCGAAATTAATAGGTAATATTCGTATAATTATTATACGAAGAATCCGCTAAGACACGGTTAGGCTGTTGTCACTGCATTATGACCTTTTTTTTATCCACAACGAGGAAGCTCTTGGCCTGTATCTCACCTGATGGTAAGGGACGATCAGGCCGAAGGTGGAAGCGAGTTTCACCCGGAATCCTCAACCACAGAGGAACCGGCTATCTTACATCTAACTGCAGGAACACAACAATGTTGTTAACATTGTTGTAAGATGGTGGTAGCTAGCCCGGCGGACTTAGAACATGCCCTACCACCAAACAAACCGAACAGAAAAATTTGCCCCTACTGGGAATCGAACCCGGGACCTCTGCGTCTGAAGCAGGTGGTCTTACCACTAGACCAAAAACGGGGTAAACTTGCGTGCTTTGGTAAGGGAATAGGCTAGTTGCCNACTGATGCGCAGAAAAAGATAACTGTCAATCGGTTATGTCATGTCAAGTGTGAGCAGGCGGCTACGAGGTTATCTTTGAAAGCGTGTTGAGTTTGGTGGAACGTTAAATTGTAGGAAAAGTGATTGTCAACCATCCAAGATATTATCTCCTTGCCCGTTAACCCACGCCAATGGAGATTCCACCCCTAGAGTTCCTTCTGATAGAGACCCAGTGCCTTTAGATTTTATATTGTCTCAAGTTAATGGCCCTATCTTTTGATTGGCAGAGGCATTAGAGCGAGCTTGTCTTGTCTCTGGTCAGACCATTACTAGACTATGGTCTACCATAGATTAATGGGATGATGGCGGCGTTTCCGGCGGGAAAGCGTGCAATTAGTGGGGATCAAACGAGCCGCGCGGTGCGACGAGGACACGCGTATTATTGGCGCAAAAGAGACCGACGGTTTTCTGATTGCAGCGACGATCGCACGCAGTCTCATGCGTCTCGATGATAGCTCATATTTGCAGTAATTTGCGGAATTCGTGGGATCTCGTTTTGGTATCCTTGGTTTTAATACGTGATGTGATTTCGTCACAAGCAGTCATTTAGTTAGACCTAAGGAAATTGCGCAAATAGTAAAACTTGATTGGAGTTTTTTTACCATTAATATTATTTAGTTGCTTAATAAGAGTGTTTATATGCCAGCTTTTGAAGCATGTAAATTACAGTTAATCGATTCGAATAGCTGTGTGTATGGTATTTATACATTTTGTAGAAATTAAGTTACGTAAGTCTTATGCTTCTCAAGACAACACAAAAAGATCATTGACCCTTTATATTTGAACTCTGTGAGCGAACTGCGAATCACACTTAGGTATACAGGATGTTGTGTGGATGAACGAATTACCATCAATATCTTTAGATGGTAGGTTTTATTCCTGCTATCTAATGGTATGGTAATGGAATTTGGGAATTTGGCCTCACTTTAATAATTAAAAGCATATAATGTCGATTGGCATTTGGATGTTACACAAATTGTTTCTATATTTCTATAATTATATAAAACAGCGCATACGAATATAATTTTAGATTGTTCCGGACAAATTAACTAGGCATTGTATTAACCTTTAAAGTCCCAGACGGCATACATTAATGCCATAACAATTGATTATCTATTGTGTCTAGATTCGCGGGCCTTGAAGGATTAATGAATAATACCCGTTCACCGTATGTGACTAGATAATAATAGAAATCTTTCTTTTAATAACACACAATTATTTTACACAGCATGTATAGAGCGTGAATAACATCGATCGAAAAGCAATCGCGCAGCAACGGGTGCGCACGGGCAAGCGTGAGACGTGACCATTCCATTACGTATTGTTACTTTCTTATAAGAAGTAAATTCAACTTTCAGGTTTCGTATTTCCCCATTATTTTCATTAATTCCTTTGTTTGTTCTTTTTATATTCAAGTAAAATCTAATAATATCTACCGGTACAATAAAGAAACATCAAACAAAATACTACTTTAATAAATCCGTGATTGCATCTTGCAGAATGTAGATAAACTTAGAGTAAACCCTTGTATGTTTCACCAACAAAATAACAACTTCCACATCGTTTCGCCTTCAGTGACAGCCGAGAAATTACTCGCCATTACCACACGGGCTTTGAACGTAATATTTATAATATTAACGAATCGAACGCGCTCTCTCTGCATTTCAAATGTGAGGCTGCAACTCATATTCGTAGTTATTATACTTTAATGCGAACCATTATGGAACATGCTTTCTAATTTTAAATGCATATTGTTATGTTGGCCGGCAAGTTTTTCATGTTATATAAAATGCAACCATAAAGTTAATAGATTATAAAAGTGGATCTAAATGATCTGACGCACCTGCCTTATGCAAATTTCTTCCTGTTCATTCCTGACTCCTGACAACTCCTACTGGATAACCTATTAAGTTACGTTATGTGACTTTAATTCTAACAACACAACAATCGACTGCTTCTTAATAAAAACTCTTGGCTCGTATAGTAAAAACTGTACGGAACCTTGTAAGACAATGACGTTCGAAATGACTGACAGCATAAAGAGGCAGGCTGACAAAAAGGTGATAAAGTCAAGCAGACAGAGGATAACATGCGCAGATTATGCGGATTATGCCGTCGGTTCAATCACAGGAAATCGTAACAGTAAAACATCTTGTTTGAACACCAATTTAGAAAACAAAAGCGTGCATTTAACATCCATTCATCAAACTACTATCTGAATACTTACTCATGTCAATTTGTATGGAACCGTATTTTGGATTCATGTGGAATTATACGAATTGTAGACCCTACACGACTGCTAAGAAGCCTGGAAGGATATGCATATTGAGAATTCGTTAGAAACATTTAAAAACCTGTGGATGAAGTTCTGCTGTATCCGTGTAACATGGTTCAAAGTTAAAAATACATTCAAATTCAAATTCAAATTCAAATTCTTTATTGCTCCAATGTTGGTATATAAAAGTTCTTACATATAGACATAGACCTAAAACATGGACCCTGCTAGGGTATTGCAACATGAGATTAAATCTAACAAGTATTATAATTTAAATAATAATATTAGAGATCTGTATATTAATTACAAAACTTATTTCAATTACAACATTACAATTTTATAACAACATTATTAAATATAACTACAATACAATCTATCCATACACTTGGCTGGCCATCTCATAATGGTTGTCCACTCGGGCTCCGCGCGGAGAAAGTTCCGATTGCGATGGCGCCCGCGGGCATGTAGTTGTGCAACCATTGATTGGCTCGGTAATTGGCTGCCCTGACGCGGCTGACGGAAGGAATCCACATAAATCAAGGGGAATTGTCATTTCAATTTGAAAATAATTGAGTTTTAAACGTTATATTTAGATAAATACATGTTAATTGCTTTTAATAATCGCTTGAAATTGAACGAGATTAAAGAAAAACTTTATTAATCGATTGTATCTTCATGATGTAATTAAAACTCGGTAAAACAAGTCGTTTTTGATCTGGTTTTCGAGTAAAAAAAATAATTAAATCTTGAGGTAGAACTTTTTATTATCAAATCATTGCAATTAGTTCAAACTGCGTATTTTTCTCATTTCAATTTCTCATTTCAAAATGCCCATAACGATTAAACAGAAAAAGCATTATTCAACTATTCCAAGACTTTTCTTTGGCGTGTTGGCATCTAAAAAGAATGGAGTTAAATCAATCAGACCTGCAGTTGCATAAACGAATTAGGAGTTGGATCGAGTTGGTTTTTTTTGCGAACGTAACGAGATGACTGATCAACAAACAAATCGACAGCGGGCAACGACCGCCGCGATGGGAAAGCGGGGGTGGGGCGACCATGGTGTGTGGAAACACAGGATATGCCGAATAACTGCTAGGTGTACTTATTTACTAGAGCTAAACTTTAAAAATTGTTGATGTTTTGTTAAAACTTCAAAATTCAACTCATCTTTTTTACTATCTAGGCCACTCTTCCATTTTATTATCTGTCTAGACTCTTGAAGGAGACGACTAAGTTCTACTATACTGTACGTGGTTCACAGTTATCTATTAAAGGAATGAGTAGTGCAATATTTTATCAAAACAGTATGATATTTGATCAACATAAATTGTTATTGGTATTCTTATTATTATCTAAGCATTTCCCGACTAAGCCTATTGTCCGAAGAAGTCCACCCGTCATGGCCACCCCAGCGCGGCGCGGGCTCCCTGCGCGGGCGCACAAAGGGCGCACAATGCCGCCGATTGTTCGCTAATTGCCCGATGGGACGCAAAAACAACGCCATTCACACAAGACATTGGGAAATCAAAGAATAATATGTGTTGTTGTCGATGATCAATTGACATTGTGTCTACAAATTATAGTCTATGATTGTATTGTCCCGTACCACAATGTACAAGCCTTGACAATTTCAGAGTCAGATAAATCTAAAACTTGTGAGTTTACAACCATTGGATTTTTTGTTGGAAAATGTAAGGTTCTTCCATATTTAAGCCATCATTATAAGCATTGTTCGTAACTTTAGTTAAACTAAATAAAAAAATAAACAGATCATGCTAGTTATATTGTGTAAGTTGCTTGTATGCGATGCTATGTAATGTAAAATACATCCACAATTTTTTTAATGACTGCTCATACCTTGAACCTTGACACCGCGTTGTTTTACGCAGTTAAGTCATACTTTAGGAATACATGTTACCGTCAGCGCACAAAACCTTCACATACATAATATCTTTTATGTAAATACAAGATGCCAAGCCTAGCTGAGTTGAAGCAATTATAAAACGTTAAGATGTGATGGTGTTTATTTTGAATGGAGTTATGTAAGACATGACTTACCAATAAAAATACTAAAATAAATAACTGTTATTGATGTAGTTATAACTCGTGCTCGGATGATGCTGAACTAATATTCAAAATCAAAATCAAAGAATATTTATTCAGTTTAGACCACAAGTGGCACTTATGAACGTCAATAGAAAATAATAAAAAAAGAAAAGGTAGCCCTTATGGGGCACTTTACATGTCTCCTTATCTTTTGGGCCCTACCAGCGCTTCGAGACAAACATATGGCAAGTGCTGAGAAGAAACGCCGGAACAAACTCAGTCACCACTTATTGCCAGGAATTATCTAACGGTAAGAATAGTCAAATTTAAGTACATCAAATATGTGCAGACTGAACTGACCACGCATCCTTGTCATCAATATAGTCTCGAACCTTGTAGTACCCTTTGGACATAAGGGTATTTTTTATATGTATCTTAAATTTGTTTATTGGCAATTCGACAAGGTTGTGTGGTATTTTGTTAAATATGGTAATACATTTCCCCAAGAATGAATTACCTATCTTATGCAACCTAAATGATGGAACAGCAAGTTTATTCTTATGTCTCGTGTTAAATGAGTGGACGTCACTTTTCTTAGTAAATAAATGTATATGTTTACGGACATACATAATGTTATCAAATATGTATTGCGAAGCCACAGTCAATATATTGATTTCTTTAAAAACTTCTCTAAGCGAGTCNGGGAACTGACCTTCGTTAATACATTCATTAAAGATATGAGCTAAATGGGGAGCTATAAGAGGAATGATGGGTTTTATTATGTCTGTTGATATGCCCCATATATCCTCTGTCTTTTTTATATTTAGTTCTTTGAAAGTTTTTATAATAACTATGGGGTCTATTTGTCTAAATTTTAATGGGCTATTGCAAACATCAACACAACCCTCGAGAAGAGACATTGCCTGATATGAACATGAATTAAGATTGCTTGTTGTTATGATTGGTACATTTGAGAAGTAACCTTCGAATGCGTTTGCTACCTTATCATTGCATTTAATATACTTATTATCAATTTTTAATGCGAATGTGTCATCCCGAGATATAATTCTACAAGTTTCTTTATTAATTCAAATTAGTATTCTAGATGTGTTTAAAGAGACATATGGAGAAGGGTCATAAAGTCATTCTTCTTCTTTTCGCCACTCTTGTGGCGGGCGGAGTTTTGGGCTGACACTGTGTAGGTTTGTTGTCGACACGAAAAGAAGAAGATAAAAAGTTTGATATTTATTTCTTACAATTTAAAGTCCGCTTCGGGACAATGATGTTCGCGAGCGCTGAGAAAAAGTGCACAAGAACCTTTTGCCACATTGCCACCCTATTTTTTTCTAAGGTTTAGAACAAGTTAGGGTTCTTTGTGATAGGGTTATACTGAATGATAATATTGCTAATCACGGTTGCACAAGCGCTCGCGCATAGCGGAAGGCGCAGTGGCTCTACCACTCGTCACCTGCCGTTGATGTCACGGTTTCAACACGCGCTATTGTTCAATGAAGATGATTCGATAAGGTTTCTTCATAATGCCACTTGACAGACATTCACAAATTCATAATTTCGGGTTTTTAAGAAATTACTCTTGAGAGTTGATTTTTGTTATTGTAAGTTAATTTTCCATTCATATACAGGGTGTTAGGTTAATGGGTATATGAGCCGACACTAGCCCATGTTAACATGGTCATATAAATGGTATGGTGAAGTCAGAAAATTGATATCTTCATTTTAATTATTTTATTTTTCATACAAATCATATTTTATAAAATTTATTTTGTATGAAAATTTAAAAAAATAATATTTCTGACTTCACCATACCATTTATATGCCCATGTTAACATGGGCTAGTGTCGGCTCATATACCCATTTACCTAACACCCTGTATATTGTTTGCATAACAATATAGCAATTAAATATATATTTTTTAGTATCGATAGATGCGTCTAATTTATGTAAGCTCTATAAATCGATAAAAGCTGAAATGCTAGAAAATGTTGAGGAGATTGATTACCTACTGTTCTACTTATTCAAGCAATTATCACAAAATATAACAGAAGACAAACTCCATACTAAACGCGCTCGAGCCACGCACACATAGACACCGCTCCTAGCAAGACTGTCTTGGACGAATGCGAGCGCGACAGACGTTCGCCACACGTTCGCTGTGGTTCGCTTGAGTCACGCGCCGGTCAACCGCCTGTGATATTATTTTGTTTTGCGAAATTGACGAAAATGAGTAAATAGAATAAGTCGTATTATAATTGTTCGGTATTTGGTTGCTTAAACTCATCATTAAATACCGAATTTTCATTTTTTAAATTACCAGTTGATTCGGGGAGGTAAGTAAGTTATTTATTTGAATTTCAATTGAAATTGAAAGCCAACTCAATTATTAGGAATATCGAATTGTTTTAGAGAGGTTTTATGAATTATTGGATAACTAGCTTTTGCCCGCGGCTTCACCCGCGTGAAATTCAGTTTGTCACAGATCGTCATAAATTATAGCCTATATGTTATTCTGGGTTATAAACAATAATACTGTAAAGTTACATCAAAATCCGTTCAGTAGTTTTTGCGTGAAAGAGCAACAAACATCCAGACATCCAAACTTTCGCATTTATAATATTAGTTGGATAATAGTGTCAACCACTCAACTAAATACTACTTCCTTCTCGTGTATTTGTTTGCAAACTATTACTATAATAACGTACTAAATATAATATAAATAAGTATACGTGGATATCTGTTATTGTCTTTCTTGCATAGTATTAAGAGTAACATTTTTCTATCATAACGAAATAAACGCAACACATGACAAGACAACCCTAGCGTCCCTAGCGCGACGGCCGAGCGTGCGAGCGAGAGAGGTATGCAAAGCGAGGTACATACATGAGTTTACCTTCTGTTATATTTTGTGCAATTATTTTCATACACGTCCGTTCTTGATTACAATTGTGTCTCTTTTAGTTAGTCTTATTTATAACTGTTTAATTACTTTAATTGTGTTGTTGAGTTCATTAATATTTACACTGACAGCTACATTGGAATGCGCGAATAATTGCTTATGTTTATCACACTGACTTAGAAAGTATTATGTCACTGCGCGTTATGCGCGGGCGTTCATTACAAGTATCATAATATGGCAGGTATAGTTTAGCATTCCGGCTAGCTGAGAGAAGTCAGATGCATTATGTGTGCGGATGCAGGATGTTATGTCATCGGTACACTTAGCAATTGGATTGGAAACATAAAAACTATTTGATCTCTATCTTTCAGTACAAATTAAGACTGATGAGATCAAAGCATCAAAGCTTAATTGTGGGTTTGGAATTGAAATGAGTATAATTTATTATGATACTTATTTCAATTCTAAATCTAAATCTAAATTCAATTTATTTTACATCTTGTTTCAACTAACATAGTTTTTAAGTGCAATTGTTACTAACAATCTGAGTCCTGGTTACTTGAATAAAGATTCATTTATTTATTTATATTATAAAGCAGCTGAATACTGGCGCAAAGAATCGTCCATGACTGTTTTTATTTTAACACAAGAAAATAATAGTGTAATCTCCTATTTAAATACGACTTTTTTGCTTTGAGATTAGATACTCTGTTTTCATTTGTGAGTTTTATTTTTCATTAATTTAAAGTGATTTCATGCAATACATCAGAATCAGTGTAAAGAAAATGTAAATTCTATTATTTGGATAATTAATTACTTTTAAGAAAAACAAGTTCCTTAAACACACACTTAAACGTGGGATGAGACTTGATTGACCGCGGCGTGCTCCGCGGGTCTCGGCGGTCGCATGCGCCGCGGCGCAGCTTTCGATTTCAAAGCGAGAGTGAACCCGAACCCGTACCCGCTGTATTGATGCACTAACAATTTACCAGCATTACTCCAACTAAATAACGGATATCGCGTTTTACAATATGCAAGACATTGTCTTGTAGTAATCTTTGTTAGTTTGTCGTGGGTTGGGACGGATCTCTTAGAAGAGTTTCAGTATATTTTCCTTAATAAACACTTAATGGTAACGAGACTCATTCATCACACCACACACTCTGACTTAAATTACATCGAAATTACTCAAAACACGAGTCCACTTGGACTTGTCAAACGTCAATAAAACTACTGCTCCTAGAGATGACAGTAGTCTTGGGGCCTCATTCATCATAACATAAGCTTGCTCACGAACTGTTATGTTCAATGAACTGCCCTAACGGACAGCATTTCGGTATGTGATTCGATGTTACGTCTAATGGTGCCGATACATGCTCAATAGTATTAACCGTTAAATTTTGTCTGACGTTAGATCGGACCGGACCGTAACGTAAAGCTCCATCGCGTGCTTTTATTATGGTGTCTTTTCAGAATTATATTATACTTATACACAATTGAAAAAATGTAGCTAGTTAGTCATGTTTTCCTTTAATATGTATCCAACATTATGTTCCAAAAGGGTACTTACAAACAATAACTTATAAAGTGTTTTCATTTGTTTCAGGTAAGTTACATTTGACGATTTGCAGAAACACTGTAACAACAAACACAAAGTAAGTTTTTGGTTTAGAAGTTTGTGATCTTGATACCATAATTGCGTGTTTAGGTTAGGTTATAATCTTGTCTTTTTTATATGTTAAGGAAGTTGCATTAGGAAATAACTAGTTCCTTTAGGAATTTACAAATTTATAGTGTTTTTAATGTGCGGAGTTATGGATGAAGTTATTCCATAACGAGCCCCCATAAACACGGCCTCTTCCGAGACGATAAACTAGCTTAGTTAGCTTGAGGATACAATGTAGCCTCAGCAGTGCGCTAGTGATGTCCAGTACCACCATAAGATTGTCGATAAAAATGCCCGAAATTGGCGATGCCTAAAAGAAAAAAAACAGCACAAGAAACTCAACTTATTCTGATTTGAGATAGATACCGTTTAAAATTAATATTATATTTTGTCTATACCTATTAGGTATCTATATTTTTAATGGTACATTGTTATTGCATACCTACTTATTTACTTAGGTACTTTTCAGTAACAGAGTTTATTTATCGATATGTCGGGGCCTCAGTCGGAGTCTCGTCACTATCTACATTATCGGAAAACACCGAACGCGCGTGTTCCCACGATAAAACTACACGGACAATGTTTCGGAAACAATGTTCCAGCTACACAGCCGGCGATAGATAACCGCTCGGAGGCACGCACTGTATTGCTTCTCTCTAATAGGCTCTAGTAGACAATACTTTGTGAACCTATTTAATGTCCTAAGTCTGAAGAAAGAATTTCTTTTAAGTCGGCTTGTCATGTCGTACATTTTTACTTGAGTAGCTATTAGTATTTCATTGAAATTAGCATGTATCGTAATTCGTAACTTTGTTTAACACATCTTGAATCAGTGTTTGCCACCATACGACCTCGTCTTTTGTCTCGTGCTGATTAATTACCAAATGAACAATTTCTCAATCGTGGTTATTCTGAAAATGCGTTACCCAACATTGACGTGCATTCAGCACACGCAGTGGTCACTGATCACTTTTCTAGCGACGCATCAGCTCATCGTTATTCAGGCGGGATGCATGTTATTTATGGAGAAGTTTTTAGTTGCTTATTGCCGCGACATTATGGCAACTGGAGATAGGTATTGCACACAATACTTAGAAGCCGTAAATCTAAAAACGTGTGCCTTCAGCAATGCAAGTTTAGTAACGTTTCACAAAACGCCATAAAAGTGCGCAAACAAAAGTTTCGACAGATCTATGCAGCAGTGCAGTGTTGCCCAACGCTGCAACCGCGGGCTTGCGCCAGCGCAGCGCATGCGTGCCGAGGAATAATCGATACTTATTTATTTACTAAGCACACCGGTATTACACAAATGCAGTAAGAAAAATTAAAACAATTTCAAAGGAAATTAGATTATACATATACATATTTTATCACTTTCATATGAAAGTCCATGCATCAAAATTGTCGTTTAAATTAAACAATTGATGATGGATTCAGATATGGAGAGACATTGCTTGAACCTACATACAGTTATTTTACCAGCTATAAAGCTATATTTTTCACTTTAAAACAATCACAACACGAAGTCCCTTTTCTTTCATTTTGAAGCTACGCCATTTTAGTCTACGATGATGGTAAGGAATTTGCGTAATTTGAGCTGACATACATATTTAGCTAATTCAATTGGCATGCTGTGTCACATAGAGCTCAGTTGAGAGAATTCCGTCACAATTACCCAACATGACTGATAGAATGAGTAATAAGTACTCTTCACTGTAATAAAATTACGTTCTAACGTTATTAGTGTTGGCCAACAAATTGGTGGTCCGTGACAAGTGAGTGTGTCGCCGCTTGCGTCGCGACACGCGTAATACACTCAGCTACAAAAAAACTCCCAGGTCTAGAGCATAAAAACTTTGATCTAGCTTCTGAAAATACCATGAGTGATACACCACTGTAATCACGTGTAAGTCACACCTGACTAGTGTATGTAGCAGATTGTACTAAGAATGCAGCAGTTTGCGTAGTTTTATGAGATTGCAAACGGTGTTGTCAGTCTCTACTTAAAGTAGGTACCTATGTAAATAGTATGGGGACTTGTACCCGACGCAGTCACAAAAACATGAGAACCATCTATTTGTCAACTGGAAATGGGTTTCCTAACTAGTCGAGTTTAGCGCTATTAGCTAGTGTATCGCAACACGGATTTTGCAGTGGTTCATACATGCTTTTTGTGGTAAGCGTTTCGTACTAATTACAACGAAACCTCATATGAATGCAATGCCTATTCATTAATGAAATTGGAAATCGTTGAAGTTTTTCAAATACTCATTGGTATCATTGAGAAGTTCAACAAACATGCCTACATAATACCCAAATAAAGATTAGTTATTGGCGAGTCTGTGAAAATATACGGCATAAATGTCTGGAGTTTTTTTTATGACGTTGCCTTAGATTTTCAATCTTTTAACCACTAAGAATTAATTAAGTTCATTTAGTGATCACGAACATTCCTTCTGGGTACGAAACCCTAAAAATGGATCCGCATGCCTACACCTGTTTAAAAAAACAAATCGCCAATTAATGTTAATTAGTCTTAAAATTATGCCAACCTTCCGTGTACAAAAAATGATGATACAAACATAGAAAAAAACTGAATCATGACATGACCATCGTAAAATAGTAACGGCGTCTTATGGCCTATAATCACAGCCTCGAAAACGTCCGATAAATTGTATACACGAGTACGAATCATACTTTCTGCCTTTGTGCTGGGTACCGTTGGCTGCTCCAGCATCTTTTTCTGCCGAACGTGTCAGTAAGGCCATTATATTTCAAAAGGGATTGAATTATACGCACTATCGTCGAACAATAAAAGAAAAAATAATATCTGCTACGCAGATAAAACAAATATTTATTTGTGAATCAAAGAATTAAACTTTGACCGACCCCAATTTGCAGCTAACGGATTAATATTACAATATTTTCTCCACACTACGTTTATTACTTGATTAGAATATATTGGAACGTGACCAACATAAATCTGAGCTTTTATGAATAGGCTAACGGCGCGGAGGGTCAAAGCTACAGCAGTAATCATAAGCTTTCGGCAGCCAGAGCTTTGTCCATGGGAAAACGAACTCGTATGTTTTAGTTGTTATGGGTGTAATATTCAAATGTTGTTTGTTTCGACATGCGTTGATGTTTTTGTTACCAGTAATTGAAAAGTTGTGTCAATATTACCTTTACGTAACCTTCCTATGTATTTAGACGGGCAAATCCGTTTTTATGTAAAATAAGTACAAGAGGACCCGTGCATTAATTTTTATATTAATAAGCGAAGTAAGACGAACGGGAAATGAAGTCGAGTGTAGGTATTAGAAAATGTTTATGAATCTATTTGCAATTTGAAAAAAAAAATCCCAATGTTTGGGAAGATGGCTAGGATATTTGTTAGTTCTTCACAAAAAAAGTACAGGACCAATTTTTATTGCATTAAATGTGAACAAAGTCGCGGGAAATAACTTGTGTTATTATTATAAATCGTATTTATAACAACAACGAATTTGGTCCGCTTGCGCAAGCGCAGCGGCGCAATTGAGCTCATCCATTATGTTCCAAAATGTCAAACCTTAAAAAAATCTTATAGATGGAAAAATAGGAATATGGTACCTAAAGAATAGAATAGAATAGAATAGAATTTATTTATTTATTGCTTTTTCTGTGTACAAATTAGCTAAATAATAAAACTTATCAAAAGTCGGCTGGTAATTATTCATATTTAATTTCATACTGACAAAATAGTTTTCAGGGTATCATGAAACAAGTAGGTACTCCATCTGTGAGTTGAATCCTAGGCCGATTAAGTTTAAGTTTCTTTCATGATCTTTATACAAAAACAATAAGTGATTTTGGAGATTAATCTAAATACAACTTATCTAATATCTATAAAAGACACGGCCTGAGCATTTGAAATACATAACCCTCGTTCTCCACACGTGAAGTTGTCGAGTGATGAGTTAAATTGGTTACGGCTGGGAATGATTGCGGTTATTATGTGCTATTGCTATTGCGATATGCCCGATCGGCCGGCGAACTTTGCCACTTGCGCAACGTCCTCGCGCACCTGAGCCTAGCGCAAACCTCTGGGTTCTCAAGGATATGCGAAAGGCTCCATTTGTTTAAACACATACAGATAAAAGAACTTATTTTTTTAAGTCGCCACAGGATGCATTTGCATCTTAACGGCCGTTTGACCTGTGGTTCGCATACCTACTGCTTCTATTATTTCTGATGTTGCGAACTCGATCTCCACAAAACAAATATTTAATTGTTTGTATCAGACTGGATCTTTATGACCGTCCATTGTCAGGCTTTGCTTAGTTTGGGTCTAGTATAGATAGCTCAGTGTAAAATGTCCAAAGTTATTCGCATTTAAACTAAATAGGCACTTCTCAGATAATAAATCGAATAGATTTTGCAATTAGTTTGTCGGCCGTTTGGTGTAGTGGTTCAGAACGGACTACTATGCCGAGAGGTCCCGGGTTCGATTCCCGGCCGGGCAGAAATTGAAATGATGAATTTTAATTTCTGTGACGGGTCTGGGTGTTACTATGTATAATATGTATGTATTTAAAAAAAAGTATATAAGTAGTGTATCCGTCAAGCTAGCACCCATAACACAAGCATTAAGTTGCTTACTTTGGGGCTAGCTGGCGCTGTGTGAAATTGTCCAAAGATTTATTTATTTATTTATTAAAGTGTTTCCCGGCGGCATTCTCGCTCGGTTTGTGAAACGCCGCAGCGCTGGTGGAAACGTCGGAAAGGCCGCGCGGGCGCGCCGAGTCACGAAGGTACAGGCGGCACAATAAGTCCTGGACTTAAAGCTGTTGTAGGGGAATCCCTTGGTGTTATTTAGTATTTTCAGGTTTCTTCCCTCTTACTAAATCTGGATACAGAAATGAGAGTAAGAGATAAATAGACAAGAAAATACACGGCATTAAAGGTTGAGCATAGATTAAACTTAAAGCATGGTTTTTACGAGCTTTTACCTAAGTCAAGTTGTTTGTTTCAAGTTTAGTTCTATTTTAATTGTGTTCAATTGGGGATTCTTGAATTTGATTGCTCAAACTTGGAGTGCAAGTATGGTTAATTGCTCCCCAGTCGACGAAGCACATGATGTCGTGCCCTGCGGCGTGCCCAAACAACTGCACGCAGAAAGTCATAATGAAGGCTACTGAAAATGCCACTCTTGTAGCAGAGTTTTGGGCTGACACTGTAGATTTGTTGTCGACACGACAAGAAGAAGAAGGGCTGAAAAATGGTCATGCAGTTCTTTAAGCTTTGAGAATAAAAAAAACATATTACCAGTAACTATTGCTGACTGTATACAAATTGTCCGTAGGGCCGTCCCTTTCACCTGCGCAATGCACGGCGCACTCGGCCAGTCGCGCACATTCTAGAATACACTGCCGAGCTAGGAACGAAGCATGTGAGAACTTTATACCTGCATGCATATTGACGTTAATTTGGATTTAGATCTCTACCAAACGTTAACACTCACTCTACATATTTTTTTATTAATTAGTCTCATTTTAACTAGGTGGTGTGAACTATGATACCTTATCATCTTCCTAATATTCTGATGCCTTGTATACGATTGAAATAAAAATATTTCCTGCTTGACAGGCTCAGATCAGCTCATTTAACCGAAATGTTAATTGCGAGGAAGCTTCTCACATCCGCCCAAGTAACACAAAACACAATTATAAGAAGCGTACAACAGCATGAACCTACGTGCAGAGCAGTATATGAGCAGCATATGTAGCACTATATCAGCCGTATAAAAGTCTATAAGTGTCTTGTAAGCGCAATTTGGGCCCCAAATAATACGGCTTTGAGCATTATTAAATATTATTAGTGCTGCTAACCAGCGCTTATAATGTTATTGAAGACAGACATTAGTAAAGTTGTTAGACAGCATATTCTAATGTAAAAAGCATTTTATTAGATGTTAGTACAGCTTTGAAACAGCTTTCAGAATTACAATGCCAAAGTTACGTTTTATTGTAAGGATGAACGTTTTATTTTGTTTGTTTGAAAGTATTCGAAAAAACTTATCGCATTTTATTGTCCGATTTGATTATTTTTCGTTTAGAGTATTGCAGTGCAATGGTGTTGTGAGGAGATGTTTTAATGTCTTTATTTAAAATAATTTATCATAAGGTAAGTATCATTTTTTTTTGTTTCAAGAATGAAAATGAGCTGGGAGTATTAGTCTTATGTGAAAATATATATATGTTTGTGGTTTATAATTCACGCGCCCTCACAGAAATCCTTTTTTTAATAAAATAGGGACAAATTTAGAATCGACATATGACACTTTTTGTGATTTTTTTAACGATTTGATTAATTTTAACTTATAAAATTGCTTCTATCGATACTCCGCTTGTAAGAAAAGGATAATAAGTAGTATTTCATGCATATGTGTATTATAATTTTATTTTCTATGTTAGAGAAAACAGAAAGCAAATGGCGTCAGATAATATTAATGTTTTAAACTTTCAACTAGTGTCTTTTAATGTTGTCAGTCTTATTATAGTAAAAAGAAAATGGTTAAGTCATTCAACCTACATATAAAATATCTAAGTGATATCTTTAGCATTACTGTAACACTTTTTAGGTATGTTATAATGTTCATTAGGTTTAAACGTCATAAAAATGGATTGCTTTAGTGTTAATCAGGGTACCGAAACAATAATTTAGAATCCTTTAATCACGTCATGATCCCCTACTCCACGTCTTTCAATTTTATCTGTCTCCAATTAGGTAGGTACCTAGTTTGACAAGTGTTAAGTATAAAATCATTATCACTACAAATGTAATTTGTAATGAAACACGATATAGCTACCTATCTTATTTTTCGCTCATTGTAATAGTAATAATTTAAAGGAACTTTTTGTAACTAGTTAGTAGTGTTGCTGTAGTCGTTTTTTTAAGGGTATGCGTTATACGGGTAATTATTTAGTTTTCAGGTAACTACTTCTCTATTAAGTCATAAATAAGCTTATTTGTTTTTTTTTCAGATGCCTTTTAAAATAGTGCAAACGACCGAAAGGGATGAAGGAATGTTCTACGGAACTTCTTGACTCACACAACAACCGATTGTACTGTATTTTGTGTATGAGGTGTATCATTTTTTGGAACACGTTTTGCATTTCTTAAACCAAATATAAAGTTTGAATATTCCGTCTTTATCTTTCTCTTTACTCCACCTGTTCTCTTAGGCTGAGTTGCACCACCTAACTTTGACCGTAACTATGACGATAACCGATGTTTTTTGTATGGGGTTTGACAGATTTTTGACGTTTGTTAAAGTAAGTTGGTGCAACCCGGCCTTAAGTCTTTTTCCACTGTTTATTCATGTCAATAACGTGACACGTTCGACATAAATTTTCTAATGAATATACAGGACCTACTAACGCACAAATGAATATAATCATACGGCTCGTGGTTTTATGGCCAAATTATGACCTAAAGTAATAAAATATTTTTTTTATTTATCTAAATAGTGCTAAAAGCTTTAAAGTAACAATAAAATAAGAAGATAACAGAGCTAAAACTTTAGTAAATGTTTGGCTAATGCTGAGCAGTAAATAAGCATAAGAAAAGATCATAAAAATGCGTTCAATCTGTAAAATGTGTTAATATATCTGAATGCACTATAGAATATTTCGACAACGTTTATTTAATGCATTAGGTTTTCTTATTTACTAATATACGGTTTTAACCTTTGTGTTAGTGTAAATGCTGTTAAAGGTGCTGTATATTAAAAGTAATTAATGTTTTAGTATGATTATAAGCCAATTAACTTAATTTTTTTGACCATATAATAGCTTCATGCATTGTAAATTTTACCGCATTCTACTCAAAAGCATTTAAACTAAGTCAAAACTGATTTAAAGTGATAGTCTGACTTTAAAACGTAAATCAATCTTAACTTCAGTGAATATACAGATTGCGTGTTACTTGGGCGGTGCATTGTCTTGACTTTGAGTTTGCAAATTCTAGCAAATCTCCAAATTACGTTAAGTCTGTCTTATGAAACGAAGATCAAAACTGGATTAATCTCGACCATCCAAGCCTGTGAATGGTTAACTTAAATATTGAATTGATTCAATAGTTGAAAAAATTAACGGATTGACTCGTATAAGTTCATAATACGTCTCATATAATGAGCTTTTAAAAGTCTCAGAGAGTGAATTTAACAAAAACATCTTCATCGACAACAGAAAGTCTTCATGTCCTATTCCACAGGTATTAGAGTTATGTCTAATTTTCTATGTTAATCCAAATCCGATCACAGCGCTAGCAAAGGAATAGTTTAATTTCTCCATAAGGGTTTGCATACCCATACCCCATACGGTGCTATGGCGCAAGTTCGAACGTTTTGGTTCCGTTTAATTTAGCTCGATTTCGCAACTCTTGCGCACGCCACCTGCCGCGAAATAGATTCGTTGTGACGTACGAGTACCTTCTAATTAGACTTCTTTTCATTTGCGGACATGTCAATCACGCAATGAGACAAATAAAGAATGTTTGTTTGATTTATTAACTGTGGTATCTGTTAAATGTCCTTTTGTTTTATGTACGAGTAATGTTGAAAAACCACACACATTTAGTTAAAGCATTTTTTATTTCTATAAATTACTTTTTAGTTCCAAATAAATAATTTAGCTAGTCACGTTCCTCAAGTCTACTAATTAAATATGAGCTTGTACAATTAACATTGACACGTTATTAATCGGGCGTTAAATACATATTAACTGCGTCGTATACCGCAGCAACTGAAATGAAACAACAAGACCTTCGGCTGTCATCGCCTGTTACATATCAATCATTTTGAACACTGAAAATTAAATGAACGCTGTCATGCCCACTGCATTAAATTACGATTAAATGATTTGGAAACAAGTCAAATTCATTCATTTTCATTCAAACATTGCTTTTGTGAGCGTTAAATTCAATCGATTCGATAATTTTCGACTAAATGATAAGTGATGCACTGTCAGAGTCAAATAGGTCGTGATACTCAAAGTAGCTAAAAAGTTTGCAACGCGTCTTTACAAAATAATTGAATAGCTTGTGTTGTCAACTTTTTGGTCACTTTTGGTGTACTATTTGACGTCGACTGTTCCTATTAGATTTGATTCGATCAGCCTTTTTATCCCAATTTCGGATAGATAGACCTACTCACTCCCACCAATTTCACAATTTCATAGCTTCCGTTCTAATTACAATAAAATTCGATTATCATGAGCTTTGTCGTACAATCACAGGCCATTAGCAATGTTTGCGCGGCGACGGCGCGGGCGCAGCACCTCCGGCGAATTCAATTAGTTCTCACGCGAGCGCGAGGACCGACAGCAAATAAACTTCATCAGAGATCGTATCTGGGATACTGCCCACAGTTAATCAGATATTGATTATTATTTACGACCGATTCGTAGTTAACTGATCTGCAATATTTACGATTTTACACACTTGCCTGAAAACATGAATTTCAAGTGATAGTAGGACAATGATTTTGAATTAACTTTTATTATCGACGTACGGATTTTATTTAACCTGTAAAAGAATCGGGCACTTACGGGTTAGTATTAAGTTAAAAAACTCATTTAGAAGCTGTAAAGCAAAAAGTTTTGTTTCAGTAAAGTTGTCAAAAACTTATTTGTTTTGTTGACGTTACTTTTCTATGTTATTTGTGCAATGTTTATTGGACAACAATTCAGCGCGGCGGCCTGCAAAGGTTACCTTTACTATTTCAGACATAGTAATCTCCTATCACCGTGTCTTGTAGTGAACTTTAGTTTCCCAAGAATGAGTAATCAAAATATAGGTGGTTTCATTGATTCCACAGTATGGTACTGTATTATGGTGCGTACTACAGTACTTTTCATAGCACGCCTGGGACTGTAAAAGTGAGTGTAACAAGAAAACAAAGTCCAGGGTAATTATTCGTATGGAGTAAGGTATCACTTGGATTCTTTCTCTTACCAGGGCATTACTTAGTGTGAAGTCAAGAGTCGCAATAGTTATTCTAGGGAAAAGCCTGTGGTTTTATTTTTCTCATTGTGTCTTTGTTTGGGCTTTATTAAAACGAAAAATATTGAAATGTATATTGTATACAAAGTAGGTCATTCATCTTGCCTTTACATACCCGACATGACAAGGTCGACATTGTTTTTTAACAGGTACACTTGAACTATTGTTGTATCGGCCACACGGAGGAAATATTTTGTGGTTTTTAATAAGCAGTCATTCAAACGCTAGACCTAACGGCCTCCAAACAACCCCGCGGGCTAAGGCTAGTGGCCGCACTAATGTTGCTATAATACCAAGGCCAAATACCTGTATTACGAAAATGTATTTGCTTGTGATCAAACAAGTAAATATTGTTTCCAAATAAGTATAGTATTTAAAATTGAAATTCTTTGATTGGTTCTAAATTAGATCCAATCTTCTACTTAGGTATGTTACAAATTTTTCCTGGTCATAACTTTAATTTTGTAAGTGAAATATTGTTATTATTAGGGTCATTCAATCATCCTTTAGAATTAGTTGGGGGTGTATTTTTCTGACAAAAAGAAAGATTAGGTTTTTTCAAAATTAATGAACTTTTTCATCTAAAAATTTGTATTTTTTCAAGAACTGTGTATAATAATTCCGCATTATGTTGGGGCAATGACTGCTGCCAAATGTAAGAAAATAGATAAAAAGTAAAGCGCAAAACCACAGACTTTCGCCAGACCCTGCCGGGAAAGTAGCGCGTGTTAGGGGTGTCTCTACAATCTGCAGGTTATTAACAAACATGCTTTGAACCCCATAAGGGCAAAACTTGAAATCAGGTTTGATGGCAATATCAAATAAGTAATTAAAACACGGACCACGTAGAAATTATGAGACAGATTACAGTAAAAAGATCACCCGGTAAGTCAAGCAAACAAAGTCTACCTGTCTGAAGTGCCAAATTCGTTGAACATGAAATAACTACTTATTTTAGATTCTATGATTTCGATGTAAACGAATTAACAAAACGTGACATCCCTACCGTGAACCGTGACATAAAATGACCAATCAAAATGATGTGCGGCAACATCAAACGGAACGCATGCGCAAGCGTTTCATAACAATGATTGCGGCCGTAAATAATTTCTTTTTAGCAAAAAAGCAGAAAAATAGTCTCTTCTATTATAAGTATTAATACACTGGTCTTTACGAAAATCGGCCCACCTACGTTTTACAGGAAAACTCGTTTCTACTGACACTATCATGGTGCCCCAACAATATTGGTGTTATTTGAAAGCCCAATAAATATCCTTAAAGAAAAAACACATTTAATTTCTTAATAAACGATTAACATAGTATAGTATACAATAAATGTGACTTGAAAAAATACCTCACTTTGGGCTCACCTCTGGGATCAATTAGACCAATTTTTTGGTTATAAAACCAAATAATGATCTCACGTGTCCTCTTTAACAGATGAATAGCGATTAATCCCAACTTAACAGTTTTATAGCCATAAAAGTTGGCTCAAGCGTAACTACCTATTTTTTGAAGAAGTGACTCTGGGTTCTTCTAAGAACACATTTTTGGAGTGAAAAACCTTTCCTTGAATGAAATAAAGTTTAGAACTAGGCTTTTAAATGGTGCCAATATTGGTGTGAAGTGGGGATACATACGTTTGAAAGTGCTTGTCGCGGGAGGTGCGATTTATTTGATGTCGAGTGTAGTTGAGTAGAAACGTATAAACTATCTTACAATAGTATTGCCACTTGCAAAAGTGTTTACCATGATATGTGCAAGATCACAACTTTATCAATAAGTTAACTTTCTAAAGCACCTACAGCTGTAAGAAGATGGCCATCTTAATTAAGATGCGCCTGCACGTGTAATTACGACATCATATCAAAACCTGCGCCGAAGAAAATTGATGATAGATAAAATAAATTAATCTCCAAAGCAAGCTTTGTGCGTCTGACAGCGTGATCAACGCTTTATTATCATAATTTATTATGGCAACACTCGTTCGATTGATTTTCGTAACGAGATGATGGATAGGTTATCTTTACTAAATTGTTATCAATTTGATATTTTTTAAACAAAAGTTATCAATACATGCTACTTACAACATTCCAGAAGTAAAATATTAAGTTTGTAGTTGACTAATTTGACACCGAGTAATTAAGACTGAGTTGCACCACCTTATTTTAACCGTAACATTAACATTATCCGGTGCTTTTTCTATGGAGTTTGACAGATTTTTGACGTTTGTCAAAGTTGTAACTAATGTAGGTTCACTTGTTCAATACGTCAAGCGCCCAAGTATGCGTAAAAGATTTTAACACATACGGTTAACTTTATCGGCAAGTGATTTTCCAGTTAACTTGTTGTGAAGCATTTATCTTTTGTTGAACACTTTTCACCGAGGAGGCTATTCCACGTGTCGTAAAACTCTTAAATGATAGTGATCATACATTTTACACCTATTATGTATATTCTTCCATATTGGATTTGGTACGTGATGGATGGGAGAAATTCTCCGCTACACTGTGAATTATTTAGGGAGAAAGTATTTTATCGTGGTTCATATAATCTTTTATTTATAAGAAACCTTCATTAGTACTATATCCATTGATTTTTCTATTACGAAAATGTCTTAGGTAAGTAACTATTGGTCCACATGTGGTATATTAGGGGGCAGATGCATACAGTGGATGAAAAATAAAAGCAGCAGTGACTTTAACTATTTATTACCATTGTTTTTAAATAATAACATATACAATACTTTACGATATCCCTCATTGTTATGGCTCTACAATAATAAATAATCTAAGCAACGTCAGTCAAAACTAAAATCACAATATACTATGATTCCGTTTGTTTACTATTAAAACACTTGATCACATACTTAAATATTTCTAGACACTTGTTATATTGTTCGCATAGTGTTGCGCAACGGTTCCGGCTGCGTCGGTCACCCGGCCGGCCGTGCGTCCGCCCGATCCAAAGAAAGTTGCCAGTCTATTGGGAGATATTACTATGTTACACAACCCGCATTATTAACTAGTCACCTCACCAGTGACACTTGTGGCGACGACTCGACCTGAAAGCATAGAAATAGATACATGTGCATTAATCAATGATGTAACTAAAACATTCGCCGCTGAATTGATATTAAAGTTAACATACGATCGCTTTTTCAGGCGCCTTAGCTGTCTAACTCGTTACTTTTGTTTGACTCTACATCTCTAAGATAGCCTAAGGCATATTTGAGAGAATTCCTTAGAATTACACATATTATTCCTAAATTACATCGTATATGCATGTATACTGCGTATTACCCGCGAATAACTCAATCTGCATGTCAGACAAGTACAATAAAACAGAGTTCGCCACGGAATGTTAGCCGGCGACAAACAGCGTTTTGCAAGTTAATCACGTATGTATTACAAATACACGCCAAAATCCTTGGACTTACTATGCACATAAAATTTGGCTGTAGTATTGTTATCTCGACAAATATTTAATGTCATCGAATAATTCAGTATTGCGTAAAAATAATATTAGAGTTAGATCAGATTGAGAGGAACGACAAATGCTACGAAATGCTACGGTTACCAAAAGTCGTGGTAGTTTGTACGGGAAACCTCTTTTCTCAAACAAGGAATATGGAAATTCATATTATTTGACAGATGACAGAGCAGACGGTGAAACGCAACTGCAACGAAACTGAAACTTTCTGATGAATGAAACTGAAACTGAAAGTTTCAAACTGGTCGCGTCATGTGTGGTCTCTCAACGGACGCTATGGCAGACACTTAGATGCAACTCAAAAGTAACTAGCAGTTTCGTTGCAGTTGCGTTTCACCGTGTGTTCTGGGCCATAGTGTTTCAGAATAATTTTAATTGATTTGATTGCTTATAAAATTACAAGTAGGTAAAGGAAATTCACTTTTGTGCTTGTCATGCATTGTGAGCTCGTAAACGTTTGTTGTCAACTTCCATCACTGATGCATTCCGGGAGCCCGCGTGGGTGGGTCCAATATCCAACGTACAACATGGTGGAATAAGATTTACGGCCGCGGTGATATATTATAAGCGGCGAAAGTGGCCGGTGTTTACAAGTTATTCGTGTTTATGCCGAGCGCCCGCGCATCCGCCCGGCAACATCCACGCGGCTGATTCTGAGACGACACTATGTCTACGACTGTATCTTTTTCTTTCGTTTTTAATAAGAAGAAATATTTATTTGTCTTTGAATAGGGTGTACAGAAGGTCGATAATAACAAAATATGATCACCTAAGGTGAGAAAAACTTCGGAACTGTCAAAGATTTAACATTTTTGTTAATTGGTCCGTATTTGGCACTATATGCCACTGAGCGGTATCTTGATGAGCGAGTTGTTTTAGATAAAAGTTTAAATTGAACTTTATTTAATTATTTTTTCGATAAAGTATCTAAGATAACCTGCAAGATAAATCCCATCAAAAACATTCTGTAAAAAAACTAGCCAAGTCTCGATGGAACTGCTTGTTTATCTCTAAAAAGTAATGAAATCTAGACAAAGTCGTGCCAAGTCTATGGTTCTTTACTGCGATTTCTTTATTATTATAGTTAATGTTGTGTGACTTGGCCGTTGAAGGGTACAAAACCAGGTGCTCCATGACACCATTGCACCAATCTGTTGCCAGAACCGCTACCCATTGACGATGGAAAATTGCCACTTGGAAAACGTTGATTTAATAACCAGTGAATTGTAGGCTTAATAAAGCTGCGTATTTCAATAATACTTATGCATGATTATTGATTATCTTAATAAAGATTGTTCAACGGCCAAGTCACACAACATTAACTATAATAATAAAGAAATCGCAGTAAAGAACCATAGACTTGGCACGACTTTGTCTAGATTTCATTACTTTTTAGAGATAAACAAGCAGTTCCATCGAGACTTGGCTAGTTTTTTTACAGAATGTTTTTGATGGGATTTATCTTGCAGGTTATCTTAGATACTTTATCGAAAAAATAATTAAATAAAGTTCAATTTAAACTTTTATCTAAAACAACTCGCTCATCAAGATACCGCTCAGTGGCATATAGTGCCAAATACGGACCAATTAACAAAAATGTTAAATCTTTGACAGTTCCGAAGTTTTTCTCACCTTAGGTGATCATATTTTGTTATTATCGACCTTCTGTACACCCTATTCAAAGACAAATAAATATTTCTTCTTATTAAAAACGAAAGAAAAAGATACAGTCGTAGACATAGTGTCGTCTCAGAATCAGCCGCGTGGATGTTGCCGGGCGGATGCGCGGGCGCTCGGCATAAACACGAATAACTTGTAAACACCGGCCACTTTCGCCGCTTATAATATATCACCGCGGCCGTAAATCTTATTCCACCNATTTCAGCTCTCTGAGTTTATGGGAAGTACTAGTTCTATTTTGATGATCATCAGTGAGTGAGTGAGTGTCATAAATGCGAAACTTTGCTTTCGCTTAACTTCGGAACTAAATGACCTACAGACTTGAAATTTTGGATTTTAAGTATGTGATTATAGCTTAATAGATGACGAAAGTTTCTGCGTTCTGCTCTTATCCAGAGGTTCTCAAATAGGGGCCTGAAAATGCCGCGAAATGGTTCCAGTAAAGGATGGTACGGCAGTGTTTGCTTCGCGCTCGACTTGGCGGGGGCACTGCCGTGCCCCCAGATTGTACGTTTGCGTTGACCATTTATTACTAGTTGATAAATAGTTGTGTCGCAATGTAGATAGAATTATTACCTCATTTCTGCGGAATTGCTTCGCAACTCTATTTAGCGGAGTTGTTTACCTCCTTTCGGTATAAATAAGAATGTTGGGCGATGCAAATTACAGCTGAGCCATTCCTATCACGTTCAAAAACAACAGACTGTGGAATTTCAACGACTGTCATTTCGAAATGCGTTATTTGTTCATGTGGAAACTAATATTTGTCCACCGGAGGGTCAAATGAACGCAAATTGGCAGAAGCCGCAACGTAGGGACGTGTTGCGTAAATGTCTACAATGCTACAGCTTTGCTCACTTACGGTGGGCGGACGTAGATCTGTAAAGGCGAATAGTTTTAAATTAAATCATCTCCCATTAGTAAAGCCGAAAAGAATTATTTAAAGAGCAGCGTTGCAATATTTTTTTCATCTATTTCAGGCTGTAAAGAATATCTGAAATTGCGAATTTTCAAGATGTAAAAATGATAAAATCAAAATTAAAAATATTTTATTCAATTTTGACACTTATGAACGTCAAAAAACAGTAAAAAAACAAAGGTTAAGGGGCACTTTACGTGTCTCGTTATCTTTTGGGCCCTACCAGCCTACCTATAACTTTTACACACATGCATACAATAAGCTTCAACATGGTTGTGTGACAATATTTTGCCATACATTTCAAAAAAAGTTAGTTAGCTCGTATCAGATAATCGTACCGTAAATGTACACGTTTCCATTTATTCCGCGCTCGTCAGGCGTGCGGTGCCCGGTGATGAGCGGCACTCTTGCGCAAGTGGGCGGCCTCAGCGCCTTTCTGTTGAGATCCAGGTGAAGGAGTACGTGTGATGTGACTACTTGAGCGTTGCGCACTTTTAGATAATAGTCTAAGATCCCGCTATACAAGGACCTTCACCGAGATGCTTATTTGATGAAACATATTTTATATTCAATTTAACATGTCAATAATTATATTGCTTAAGGGTTGCCTAATAAATTTCAGTCCAGGATATGATTAATTAATTATTAAAAAAAGTTTTATTTTTAAATATTTCATCGGTTTGATTATTAAACAAACTCCATACCAATCGAAAGTATGAAGCCCATAGAATATGCAAACGTTAGGTTGCCTATTCTTTTCCAGTCATAACTCTCGGGTTGCCAGGTATAAACAGGTAAATTGATAGAGCATTTTGCATCGGTCTGATAATTTAATCAAATATAAATGAAAATAAAGATTATTTCATTATGAACACGGTGGTATAGGGTTGCCTGCGAAAAATCAGTCCTGAATGACGGTTGTCGAATTTTGTAAAGTGAAATTAAAACTGAAAGGTGACATTTTTCGAGTAGTTGGCAACATTTGGGAAAGACGAGTTGTATGAGGCGTTTGTGTGTCTTGTCAAGAGGTGTCGCTTGGGTGAAGAAATTTCTCCAGTGTTGCCATGCTTTCGGAGATTTGGTCCAAAAATGTCGAAAGTGGAAATAACGACTTCCGGTCAAAAATTTGGATGACGCCTCCTGCAAAAGGGTCGTACAAATGACATTTGACCATTTTCATCTCGATCACCTGGCAACACTTGCAGCTATGGGGAAAAGTATTTTTTTTCGACATGGGTGTCTTTAAAGTTAAGGACGGACAGAAGGAGATATGGCAGAAAAAATCCAAAAATGGGGTTTGGTCGGTTATACGACCCAGATTATGGGAAAAATCCGAAAATTCAGAAAATCAAGATGGCGACCGAGTGAGCGGTCATTTTGTAAAAAGTTTCAGATTTCTGATTTTTCAAATGCATTTTTTGGGCAGTTGGCAACATTTGGGAAACTCGAGTTGTATAGAGCGATTACGTAGTTTGCTAAGGAGTATCGTTTGGAAAAACAACATTTTCCAGTGTTGCCATACTTTGAAAGATTTGGTCAAAACATGTAAAAAATGGAAATAACGACTTTTGGTCCAAAATTTGGATGACGCCTCCTGCAAATAGGTCAAACTAATGACATTTGACTATTTTTATCTCGATTACCTGGCAACACTGGCAGTTACGGGGCCACAAAATTTTGGGACTTGGGTGGTTTTAAGGAATTGTTTCACGGGATTGGTTTAAGTTAGAAAAAAAGTAAAAATGGGTTTCGGCGCGGAAAATGGTCTAGATTAAGCGAAAAATGCAATAAGTATGGCAACACTGGAAAATGTTGTTTTTCCAAACGATACTCCTTAGCAAACTACGTAATCGCTCTATACAACTCGAGTTTCCCAAATGTTGCCAACTGCCCAAAAAATGCATTTGAAAAATCAGAAATCTGAAACTTTTTACAAAATGACCGCTCACTCGGTCGCCATCTTGATTTTCTGAATTTTCGGATTTTTCCCATAATTTGGGTCGTATAACCGACCAAACCCCATTTTTGGATTTTTTCTGCCATATCTCCTTCTGTCCGTCCTTAACTTTAAAGACACCCATGTCGAAAAAAAATACTTTTCCCCATAGCTGCAAGTGTTGCCAGGTGATCGAGATGAAAATGGTCAAATGTCATTTGTACGACCCTTTTGCAGGAGGCGTCATCCAAATTTTTGACCGGAAGTCGTTATTTCCACTTTCGACATTTTTGGACCAAATCTCCGAAAGCATGGCAACACTGGAGAAATTTCTTCACCCAAGCGACACCTCTTGACAAGACACACAAACGCCTCATACAACTCGTCTTTCCCAAATGTTGCCAACTACTCGAAAAATGTCACCTTTCAGTTTTAATTTCACTTTACAAAATTCGACAACCGTCATTCAGGACTGATTTTTCGCAGGCAACCCTATACCACCGTGTTCATAATGAAATAATCTTTATTTTCATTTATATTTGATTAAATTATCAGACCGATGCAAAATGCTCTATCAATTTACCTGTTTATACCTGGCAACCCGAGAGTTATGACTGGAAAAGAATAGGCAACCTAACGTTTGCATATTCTATGGGCTTCATACTTTCGATTGGTATGGAGTTTGTTTAATAATCAAACCGATGAAATATTTAAAAATAAAACTTTTTTTAATGATTAATTAATCATATCCTGGACTGAAATTTATTAGGCAACCCTTAAGCAATATAATTATTGACATGTTAAATTGAATATAAAATATGTTTCATCAAATAAGCATCTCGGTGAAGGTCGTTGTATAGCGGGATCTTATACTATAAGTATTTTTATTAGAACCAATAAATATCGAATGCATATTACTTAAAGCTACTCGATAATTTGGTGCAATTAGTTTTGAAATTCATTTGCATAGTTTAGCATAAGATTTGAATAATTATAAATCTGACATGACAATGTGGTTTAGGTAAAAAGTTGTTAACTGAATATACCTACATAAGCAACTTCATAATTATAAGCTGGAAGACTTTCTAATGCAGAATGCCATTAACGGGTAGATATTAAACCCATTATGTTGGAATTAGCACATTGGACATTGGGAAGCAATCTCAGATCTGCGTTAGCCGCTACGTCCAGCGTTGGTTTTCAGATCCAGGCTGGCTAATGGAGGAACATGCACATTATCACACGGCTCTGGTATTGAATGCTCCCTCGAGGCCTTTCCGCGCATTGTTCTCGACGCATTCCCCATAGATAGCTGGTGCGATCAAAAAACACACCCCGATAGTCCCGTTATATTTGCAGCTTAAAGCTTGTCCAAGACAAGTGGTGCCTTAGGGATGATTATTTTATAAAATTACCTGCAGAATTTATTAAGTAGGAATCTTATACAATGCTTACTTGGTGTTTACGTATTAGAAATTTCCCGTTATCCTATGGGTTTCCGGGTGCGTGGTAATGGGCCTTTGTTATGTATAGATATAGGTAATTACAATAGAATAGGTTAATTACACTGCGTTACAAATGAAAAAAAAAAATTAAGTACCCGCTTTGAAATGTCGCGTTTTCTTATTAATTCCTTTCGTTTAGTAAGAATACATGGATATTTTCTTCCCATCACGTCTCATTTTTTTCCCTGAGGATGTGCCAAATTATGCTTAAGACTGAAAGAATCAAACATAATTTATAGAAATCTACTAAAATATACCAGATTTTTATACATCAATCGAGTTTATTTTTTATCATTTAGGTATAAAAATATAAGAAAAATAAATTCATACNGTCTCTGAAGGACTTTCAGTATCGGTTTTCCACCCGCCGCGATCAGAAGCTCCGAGGTTATTCCATCATCACCCAGTGCCTTGTTGTTTTTTAGTTGTATGAGAGCCATCCTAATCTCGTATAGGCTGATGTCCGGGATATCTTCGATATATTGTCGAGTTAGCTTAGCTCTTGGTGGAACTATCCTGTGGTTGAGCTATTAACAGGTTAGGTGACCGTGGTATACAGGGTGTTAGGTAAATGGGTATATGAGCCGACACTAGCCCATGTTAACATGGGCATATAAATGGTATGGTGAAGTCAGAAATTTGATATCATTTTATTTTTTTTAATTTTCATACAAAATAAATTTTAGAAAATCCGATTTGTATGAAAATTAAAATAATTAAAATGAAGATATCAATTTTCTCACTTCACCATATCATTTATATGATCACGTTAACATGGGCTAGTGTCGGCTCATATACCCATTTACCTAACACCCTGTATAGCTGTCCATAAAAACTTTTCGATCTCTCCCAGAACCCTTTGTTGATGTTACATTACCGTCCGCTGTCTTTAGCTTCGTCAGCTGGCTTTGCTAGAGTTGTCTCTTGCGAACATTTTGGAGCTTTGATTCTTCTCTATCGCCTCTTTAATACTATTATAGCCTGACCAGGAACATAAAAACCCTCGCCATGTTGCGGAAAACTAATGGTACTAATTTCTTTTAATGGCAACAGTAACTGAAAACTTCATTGTCATGTCACCTTGCATGTCTGTTTATTGCTGTCAAAGTGTAAACAAACTTTATTTTAAATGTGCGCAATTGATTTTGTGAATTAAATTGCTAAAATCTTTTCATAGTCGTGAAAGAAAAGTGGTTCNCGCGACCAGTTTGAAACTTTCCGTTTCAGTTTCATTCATCAGAAAGCTGCAGTTGCGTTTCACCGTCTGTTCTGGGCCTTACACAAACAACTTATTACAATACGTTCCGACAGTGTTACTCCAGCCGAGACTGGACCACTCTGTATCCAAAAATAGGTTTTCCACAACGACCTTTAGATCGTCGGTCCAACGAGGCAATGTGGACGTTCAGTATTAGTAGATCCGGAAAAAATCAAATGTTAGCGCGAGCTAAAACGGGACAACGCCATCTAGTGGTGAATATATGTACTACCATCTCAATTTTAAGTAAACAACTTGAAAAAATAACTACTATTAATATTACAAATACGATTCTACTAATAATATAAATGCGAAAGTTTGGATGTCTGGTTGTTTGTTACTCCATTTTGATGAAACTTTACAGTATTATTCTTTAACCCAGAATAACATACAGTAGAATCTCGATTATCCGGACTTCGATTATCCGGACATCCGATTATCCGGACTCATTCTTCACAGTTTCTAATTACTGATTTAGGGTTGGACCCATAAAAACGGAAGGCGCCGCCACCGTAACACGGTGTGGACTTCGTCTTAGTTCATTGTTAAAAGAAATGGTTTAAAATTTAGATTTATAGACTCTAAATGATGTGTTCAAAACCCTTTCTATTGTAAAAAGTTAATTTTTTAAAATAAAAGTTAATTTTTGTTTGATTTTTCTTTGAAATCGATTATCCGGATTTTCGATTATCCGGAACACCCCTGGTTTAAATTGATCCGGATAATCGGGATTCTACTGTATTAGGCTATAATTTATAACGATCTGTGACAAACTAAATTTCGCGCGGGTGAAGAAGCCGCGGGAAAAAGCTTCAAATACAAAAAAATACTTTGAAAAGCGAAGAGTCGCTTAGAGCAGGGTTTCCCAATTTTTCTTTGCCAAGGAACCCTTAATTGATTATACTTTTCCTAGCGGAACCCCCGTACTACTCCGCCCGCACGCCCTGCCCCTCCCTTGTGCGCAAACAAGTCGGTGCGAGCACAAAATATAACAGAAGGTAAACTCATGTATGTACCTCGCTTTGCATACCTCTCTCGCTCGCACGCTCGGCCGTCGCGCCAGGGTTGTCTTCTTGTCATNGTCACTTATACAGAGCCACTGCTTTTGCTGTGAATCTTGGCTGCTCACCGGTCGCTGCAAGTTCACAGTACTACCCGATGGCGGACATCCAGTTCATGTCGCTGCCCAACATCCACCACGTCAGGAGAAGCTTCCAGCAGAAGCGAGCGCTGGCTGCCGAGCCTAGCGACCAGGCCAAGTTAGTATCACCACTAGGGCATGCAAAAACCGAGCGGTTTGGAAAAACCGGTTTTTTCGGTTTTTATTTTTAAAAACCGAACTAAACCGGTTTTTTCGGGTTTTTCGGGTTTTTTTGTGGTGCGAGCGAACAACGTCGGTCACGAAACGTGGGATAATATTTTTTACGAAACCCTTGCGGCCTTTCCACGGTACCCCAGGGTTCCGCGGACCACCATTCGGGAACCACTGGCTTAGAGAATCGCTAAGATTTTTTTTATTACCATCCCAATCAATATTGTGACAGACAATATGCCTAGCCACAGAACAGACTTTTCTCGGTTGATAGTTGGGTCGGGCTGTTCAGTCAGTATGGATTTTGCAGTCAAAACAACTCTTGACTGCAAAAATCAGTCCTTCTTGGTCAAAATGACTTTTTTAGCTAGAACTGTGGCCCATAGTACAGTTCCACATGCTCATTATTAGCACTAAATCAAGCCATTATTGAGCAATTGCTACTTCAACAATATATAAAAAATATTTTCAATGAGGATCATTTCGATTTTTAGCTGTGAATGCAGATTTATAGGGCTAAGAAATCCTTAATACACAGTGCAAAAATTTTTGTTCTACGACAAAAATTGACGAAGTTATGGCCAAATTACTAAAAAAGTTCACTGACCGCCCGGCGCGGGGACGATGACGTCATTATATCCGATCCGAACGCTGCCGGCGTACTGCGTGGATAGAAAATATTTTTTTCTAGCCAAATTATCAGTTTTAGAGAAAAACTTGTAATGACATTTATTCATCAGAATAAAGTAAGCTATCGATAGGTAATTTAAACAATCATTAAGTTACACTCACCCCAACCGCGTCTCCGCATTGCATCGAATCCTATGAAAATGTGGTTTTTGGACATAGCAATACTTATTTTTCACAATTTTTATTTTTAAAAATTACTGGTCGATAGGTTACTTTATTTTGAAGAATAAATGTTATTAAAAGTTTTTTTCTAAAGCTGATAGTTTAGCCGGAAAAAAATATTTTCCATCCCATTAGTACGCCGGCTGCGCTCGATTCGGATATAATGACGTCACGCGGCCTTGCGTACGTTGACTTTTAGCGGCAAAAACGGCCTATGTTTATTACTTAATATCTTCGTAAGTAATGGTCCGATTTGGATAATTCAAAAAGATATATCTTTCTTATGTCTTAAAGATTAACGTAGATACTAGTTTTATTGAATTTTCTACAACAGTACTGATCCTCATTAAGTTTGCTATAAAGTTTAGGACGATTCCCTTTGATTGACGTCACATCGCCAGCGGCAAACTTATCGCGAACAAATACTGAGACGTGCTTAAAAACCATGATACAAGCAATGCTTATTAAGCATGGCTCTGCAATGTTTACGTTTGCCAGCAATAAGCATGCTTTTATATGCTTACTCTTAATTAAGCATGCTTAAAACCTGTTCAGACGCTAAATTAAACGTCAGTTGATTTTGAATCATGCTCATTAACTAGCAATGTTGAGACACGTGCTACAATATTGAGCATTGGCTCAATAAAAGCATGATTTCGTGCTAATACATAATGAGAAAAGCACGAACCTCCGCGCTAAATTATAAGAGTTTCCGACAGTGTTACTCCAGCCGAGACTGGACCACTGTTTCCAAAAATAGGATTTCCACAACGACCTTTAGATCGTCGGTCCATCGAGCCAAAGTGGACGCTCAACATTAGTAGATCCAGAAAAAATCAAATGTTAGCGCGAGCTAAAACAGCACAGCGCCATCTAGTCAAAAACACACGAACTACCAACTCGAGTTGCGAAAGCTTGGTACAGCGCTATTACTTTGGTAGCGGCGAAAATTGGAACTAAATTGTATAAGACTCCCCGCAAACTACACACAAAATCGGCCGATAGATTGGTCTAAAGGCGCAAATACACTATGCGGTTGAAGCGCTAGCCTGCACACCGAAGTATGGACAACACACGCGAGGGAAACGGAGAAAGTAACCGAGATGGTGTTCACACTATTATGTCTTGGCCAATTTCCTGCATAGTGTACTTGTGCCATAAGGATGAGAAGTTAAGTGCTTACTAACGGGGTTTTAAGGATTGTATACCGTGATTTGAGCGTCCCCCCCTCTAAAAATTAAACTGTTAGCTTGAAAAATCTGGGAAAATTCATTATTAATGTAATTTTTATGTAATTTTTAATTATTTTTTTTTTTCAATTTAATTTATTTTATTTCTCTCTATTATTATGATTGATTGAATATGTTTTTTTTTAATTATTTAATGCAATTATTATTGAAATTTTATGGGCCCTGGCCTGAAATAAATGTTTTTTTTATTTTTTTATTATAATAGTGCTTTCAAGGAAACTATAAAGAAAGAATCTAAGAAATTTTTTTACTAATTAAATTTCTTACGTGATAAAAATTCCTTAGAACAAAATATTAAAAGTGACTTTAGATGAAGTAATTGCTTGCTTCTGAAATACATTATGCTAACGACGGACAACTACGAAACCCTACATTGAGCGTGGCACAACTTAGAATTTTTTTTCTACTTACATTTCGACGAATGTTTTTATTTAAAAACTAACCTGTACAGTAAGATTCTGTCCAGGCGCCACGTTCTCCGGTACGTCGATCGAGTAGGTCTCCGCTCCGCTAAGGCCGAGGCTCTCCGCATTCTCTCCGTTAAGGAACTGCAGCGGCATGATGCCCATGCCTACGAGGTTGGACCGGTGGATACGTTCGAAGGACTCCGCTATGACTGCTTTGATGCCCTGGAAAAGTGGAAAAATATTTTTAATGAAACGGAGTACTCATAGTCAAAAGACAATGCCGGAAATTGGCGTCTTTTTTTTTTCGCGCGGCCATCGACCAAACCATGTTTTTTGGTTACAAAATAGTGTAATAAACCAAACTTATTATGACATGTATACCTGTGAACTCCGAACTGAGTTACGAGCATTAGAAGTTTGATGTTTTACATACTAAGATTTGCTTTTTGCGCGCAAGTTTTGTAAGAAATTGCTACAAAATAGTAACATTGTATGTGTAAACAAACAATACCATCCATTATAGGCTCCATCATCAGTGTGGAGCAGAATCAGCGCAATAAAAAAAAACGTCACTATTTTGTAGCAATTTCTTACAAAACTTGCGCGCAAAAAGCAAATCTTACATCAAACTTCTAATGCTCGTAACTCAGTTCAGACTTGTAAGAAATTGCTACAAAATAGTAACATTGTATGTGTAAACAAACAATACCATCCATTATAGGCTCCATCATCAGTGTGGAGCAGAATCAGCGCAATAAAAAAAAACGTCACTATTTTGTAGCAATTTCTTACAAAACTTGCGCGCAAAAAGCAAATCTTACATCAAACTTCTAATGCTCGTAACTCAGTTCAGACTGAGTTTAGAGGTATACATGTCATAGTAAGTTTGGTTTATTACACTATTTTGTAATCAAAAAACAAGGTTTGGTCGATGGCCGCGCGAAAAAAAAAGACGCCAATTTCCGGCATTGTCTTTTCCAAGCAAATTATGCACCAAAAAAGTTGCTTCTATTGGCCTTTACTCAGTCGGTGTCTGACAGCTCGCGAAAGGCGATACTGTGATGATCCCTTTCCGAGTTGATAAGTCTGCTACTATCCGTTCGCTTTAAGTTTGCCGCTGGCGATATGACGTCACTGGAAGGGAAGCGTCTATAACTTTATCAAACTACTAGCAGTGTCCGCGACTTCGTACGCGTGACAATCATTTTTGCTCTGCACCTATTACTCGTAGCGTGATTTTATATAGCCTATAGCCTTCCTCGATAAATGAGCTTTCTAACACTGAAAGAATTTTTCAAATCGGACCAGTAGTTCCTGAGATTAGCGCGTTCAAGTTAACAAACAAACAAACAAACTCTTCAGCTTTATAATATTAATATGAGTATAATAAGTATAGATATTTAAAATATTTTTTATTTATTATTATTCATAAAAATTGTGTATTTGCGTGAAATAAGACACATTAATTGCGTTTAATCACTAACTAATTGCGTTTAATCGCGGTTGGAAGGGACGCGCATTCCACGGACCGGCAAACTTAGCGCAAACGGGTACTATGACCTTTACTTTAATCACCCAGGTGAACAAAGTGGAATTATCCTAAAAAAAGACTGAAAATAAATAAAAAGGTACAAGTTTGTCACAATACTAATTCTTGAAATTAGAGTAAAAATAAATAAAAAAGGTACATGTTTGTCACAACACAATACTTACGCCCGTATTCACAAACAATGCTTGCTACATTGCGTTGAATAGAGCTCTATGATTTCGTGTGTCACCCTGTGCGTCTGCTCTGTGAGACCTCACAGTAATGTTTGTGAACACGGGCGTTGTTCTTACCAGCAGATACGGTCCCTTGGCGGCCCAGTCTCGGCTGGATCCGGAACCGTAGTCTTTCCCCACCACCGCGATGAGAGGCACGTTTTCAGACGCGTACCTGGAAACACGAGTAGTAACTAATTTAAAACTTGGAAATACAAACCAAATCTATAGTCTGGTCTCCGAGCACGTAGAATTTTGTCCAATGACCCCAAGCTACCCATCCTTATCGCTCGCGCGTAATGACGGCTATCGTTTTAGCGCTCACCAGTTAGCGCCACTGTAGAGTAAGGTCCTGTCACTTGCTAGTAGCGAAGACAGTGGCGCCAACTGGTGAGCGCTAAAGTGGTAGGAGGACTATCGCATTTGCACTCATCAAGATGGCGCCACTGTAGAGTAAGGTCCTGTCAATCGCCAGGGGTGCCAACTGTTAAGTATAAAAACGATAGCCCTCATTATATTGCTGTCGCGACTGTGCGACGGGCGCCCGCAGTGAGTGTGCGAGCGCGACAGCAACATAATTACGTGCGAGCGATAAGGATGGGTAGCTTGGGGTCATTGGACAAAATTCTACGTGCTCCCGGACCGGACTATATTTGCCACCACTTCCCAATAATTCTAAAGCACAACTTTTTTATCCTCAGGCCTACCTTTTGGGAGACTCGATTAAAGTCTTCGAGCATTGTGCCAAGATCTTCCAACGATTCTGCCATCACCACCATGTCCACCCACAAGGTGGACTGATGACATCATAAAGGTAGAAGGGAAGCGCTGGACGCAGGCCGCTACCAATCGATCAACATGGAAAGCATTGGGGGAGGCCTATGTTCAGCAGTGGACGTCCTATGGCTGAGATGATGATGATGATGACAACTTTTTTTAAAAGGCACTTCGTTCTGGTCTTAAAAACTTAATTAATTTTAAATTACCTGTAAACCAAGATTTTTGGTTGCATTGTTATTGAAAAATGTAGTTTGAATGAGGGCTATCGTTTTAGCGCTCACCAGTTGGCGCCACTGTAGAGTAAGGTCCTGTCACTTGCTAGTAGCGAAGACAGTGGCGCCAACTGGTGAGCGCTAAAGTGGTAGGAGGACTATCGCATTTGCACTCATCAAGATGGCGCTACTGTAGAGTAAGGTCCTGTCAATCGCCAGGGGTGCCAACTGTTAAGTATAAAAACGATAACCCTCATTGACGAAATAGTGACGTCATTGGCTAGTATTGCCGTACAAAATCTATTGGAGTCTCGTTTTGACAGTTTCAGTTTTTGAAATCGGCTGCAGCGGAGCGCGGAGCAGTGGCAACCGGCCCTTAGAGTCTATTAAATAAATCCAACCTACCTCTCTGCAGCGTCGAATAATCTTGAACACGAGGCAAATGTTCGCGAATGTATTATTGCCACGGAAGCCGAATGTTCGCTCGTAGTTCTAGAATCTAATAGAGCATTAAATTACCTCTCTGCAGCATCGAAAATATCCATAACGTCACCGCTGGGATGGTGGGTGGTCCTTGGCCCAGCTGTGGGCGCCATCTTGTTCACGAGGCGAATGTTCGCGAACGTTCCGCGCGACATGATCGCGTCGTTGCCACGTCGTGACCCGTACGAGTTGAATTCGCGGGGAGTTAGGCTGGAAAATAAGAATAATATTAATAAATAAAAATTAAATAATAAATATTATTAATATCCATCCACAAGGTGGACCGACGACCTGATTTATTTTATTTTTATTTTATTTTATTCAGAACAACAAACAATTACATAATATTAGTACGAGAGCCCACGACCAAAATTTTTGTCTCATAGCAATACGGCCAAAACTGCATCAAATCGATAGATACGATTATCCTGAACTCGAAAATACCAATATCAGACATTTTCCGCGTAGCGTTTGATCTGACCGAATTTTCAAAATTGTCAAAGAATTTTACCGAACTGCATCATAGCAATATGTCTGATTTGTAGACTGTAGTTGAATGATAGTTCTGAGATACCGGAAACATTATTTTCAGACGTTAGTGGTGTAGCGCAAACCCGTAAAATCACTTAAAAAAATTAAAAATGAGACAAAAAAAATGTCTCATAGCAATACGTCTGAAAATCTTTTTTATTAGTAAATTTTGGTTATTTGATGCGAACAAAACAATTTTCAGACGGAAATGTGAACGCATTAAATTTTGAGACCGTTTTGAAAATGTTAACAAATTTTACCGATCGGTATCATAGCAATATGTCTGAAAATTGTTGGACATGATAAAATAAGTTGTCCACAAAGTTTTTATTATACGAATGCATGATACGCCGTAGCGGTGCGCGTTGGCCCGCTATAGTCTTACAAATTCCGGGTGCAAAAACACCATGTGTACGAGTGTTGCGGAGACGTAGGGAGCGACCGGGCAACTGATAGAATATGTGGTCAGTTAACTGTGTACAATCAAACAGACCGCCGAGGACTTTGTACAGAACAGTTTGATCCAACAATAATCTTCTAGATAGTAGTGATAAAAGTGAGTACCTCTCAAGAAGGCTAGTATAAGAACATTTAGCACGAGAACACTTATAATTAACTGAGCGAATAAACTTCTTTTGAACCATTTCAAGTTGATTATTATATTTCTGAAAATAGGGGTTCCAAACTACTGAAGCGTATTCAAGTTGTGATCTGATAAGAGTCCTGTACAGAGTAATGTATGTTGATGCCTTTCTAAAATCTTTGCAAGTACGCATAACAAATCCAAATAATTGAAAAGCTTTATTTATGATAGAATTAATATGTGTGTCTAAGTGTAATTTTGAGTCAAGAATGATACCCAAATCTTTGATGGTTTCAACCTTGTGTAGTTTCGTCCCAATAAGTTCATAATTAAAATTAATAACTCTAACTTTTTTTGTAAATGTAATCATTTTACATTTGGATATGCTCAGTTGTAGTTTATTATCAACACAATACTTGGAAAAACGATCCAGATCCTCTTGAAACGCAATACAGTCATGTTCGTTCTCAATATTTCTAAATATTTTAAGGTCATCTGCATATAAGAGAAATTTGGTGTTCCTGAAGCAGTTGCCTATATCATTTATGAACAGAATAAATAATAGTGGGCCTAAAATAGACCCCTGTGGCACTCCGGAAGTTACAATTATTTCCTCTGCAGAANATTATTATTATGTGATAAGATGTCAGTGTTTAGTTTGACGTGGTGTCACTGACCTTGTCGAGGCTCTGTATGAGCTGGCACCAGGAGGGCTCGAGCACCTCCACGCACATGTAGTACTGCACGTGCTGCACGCAGCTCAGCATGCGCTGGCGCAGCGCGAACGCGTCCGCGTACAGCCGCGCCTCCGAGAACCGCTTCACCACTTTGTTGTACAGCCAGACTCTGGAAATGGACACTCATTAAAGAAGAGTAGGTAACCTTAGGCCAAGGATGCACAAACCGCGGACCCTTGTAAATGTATGTGCAGCCCGCCAGCGACCTAATGAAATAGAAAAAAATTAACAACTTGAACTGAATAAAGGATTCAGTTGTCGGCCGTTTGGTGTAGTGCTTCAGAACGGACTACTATGCCGAGAGGTCCCGGGTTCGATTCCCGGCCGGGCAGAAATTGAAATGATGAATTTTAATTTCTATGACGGGTCTGGGTGTTTTCTATGTATAATATGTATTTACAAAAAAAAGTATTTAAGTATGTTTATATCCGTTGTCTAGTACCCTTAATACAAGCTTTGCTTAGTTTGGGGCTAGCGGCGCAGTGTAAAAATGTCCAAGGATATTTATTTATTTATTTAGTTATCTTACAATCTGAACGACTGGCCCCTGGTCCCATTGCAATTAGTCTGTGCATCCCTGCCTTAGGCTCACCACTTTGTTGTACTATCCTATAAATAAGTGAACACTCATAAAAAAAACTAACGTAACGCATACGGGCCACCGACCACAGCCATCGGTAGGCGTCAAAGCGCTACGCCCTTTGGCTGCGCAAACGACGGCCCATCGATAAAATAAAATACTATACTAAGTTACAAATTGCCGCCACAGATGGCGTGTCGCATAACGCGAGTGAACGCCGCTCGCTAAACACTCGCAGCGATTTGATGCAAAGCGTATCAAAATAATATAAACAGATTGTCACCAGTAGTGGCTTTGATCGGTGGCCCGTTTGGATCTGAATGACCTAATCAATTACAGTCCAATGGTATCGAAGTCGGACTACCGATTAAAGATCCTATGACGTCATACTTATTCCGTATTGTCGATGTAGTTTAGCGACTAACCTGCACAGCAGCCTTTCAACGTGCTTGCAGTAGAACAGGTGCCGGAAATCATCTGGTACACAAAATATNCTGCAGAAGTGTACCCATTCACTACTACCCTCTGTGACCGGTTAGAAACATAGGAGGAAAACCAGCGCCAAAGGTTTCCGCGTATTCCGTTATACGCAATTTTTTTCAGCAATATAGCATGGTCCACCTTATCGAAGGCCTTGCAAAAATCCGTATAAACGGCATCCGTTTGTCGCCCCTGATCCATGTTCTCAAATAAAAAAGTCGTGTATAGTAGAAGGTTAGTGACTGTTGAGCGACCTCTAACGAAACCGTGCTGCTCAGACATTAAGACACGATGTAATCTAGGATATATAGCATTATGGACTAACTTTTCCAAAACCTTCGAAAAGGTGGAAAGCAAAGAGATCGGCCGAAAGTTCTCAACATCATTCCTAGAACCACCTTTGTGCACAGGGATAACGTTGGCGGCCTTCCAGTACCCAGGAACAAACCCTTCCCTCAAGCTTCTGTTATATAAATAAAATAATGGAATACTAATTGACTCAGCGACTCTTTTGATAAAAAAAGGTGGGATTTTATCCGGGCCAGGGCCCTTAGCAACATCCAAAGTCTTCAATGCAACCTCTATGGCGAATTCAGAAATACATAAATCAGACATAATTTCGCAATTTTCAGATAAAGATGACATTTCAGGTTGCTGTGATATGTCTGCATTCCTACTTTCATACACAGAAGCAAAGAAATCAGAGAATAAGCTGCAGATAAGCTCAGGCCTAGATGCCTCACGATCACCATAACGTACAGTGTTGGGAATGCCATTACTTTTTTTACGGCCGTTCACATATGACCAGAATACTTTCATATCTTTTTTGATTCCATTTTCTACAGTTTTTATATAAGTTTTAAAACATTCGGATGAGAGCTTTTTAAACCTTTTACGGTATAATGAAAATTGTTCATAATCTGATATATTTTTATAGGTTTTCCATTTAACCCAGGCGCGTTGTTTAGATTTAAATATATGAATCAAAGGACGACTNATCTAAGACTAATTACCTATTCATTCCAGCTATCAGTTTAACGGGTACCAAAATCGTGTAACGCAGTGTTATTTACGTGCTACTGTTTATTTATGTGGTTGGCTCACAATTGAGTTCGCTGTAAAATCTTATTTTATTTTTTATTTTTATTTATTTACACTTTTGCACATGCATATGTACAGTGGCGGACTTAATGCCAGGTGGCATATTTTAGTAGCTTTGATGTCAATAAAGTCAGTCAATTGATTCCTGACGATGACATCACAAGTGTCCATTATCCTTTTGTGACTTGTAGAGTGCTGTAGCAACATTACTCTGCGCTTCGTTCCTGCTCATTGTCCTTGATGGCCTCGTCGCCACGGCTGGCGTCCGGGATGACGGCGAAGCGTATTGTATCGCACTCCCGTTACAGGCTCGTAACGGTCGCGTCTTCCCGACGGCCGGTGGTCCGCGCATTGTCGCGTGAGAGCGCGCGCCACGTAAATCAAACGCTCCGCCCCGTGCGTAGGGGTGCTAACTATTTTCAGTATCGATATTTTGATAACCCCGTCTAGTTTTCATAACATTTTGTTCAAGCCTAGTCTTCCTTAAACATATTTTTATTTAATCACGAATGAGTTAGTGTTCAAATGTATTTGTAGCAACTAAACTATGTTGTGTATGTAGGTAGGTACTCATGTTGTTAATCTTATTGCCTCGTAGTTTGATTGTTTTCTATAGATATTTACATTATCATATCATTTAATATCTTTTTATCGATGTCATTAGTAATTCAATAATCGTAGCATCCCTACCCGCGCGGTAATAGTCGCGCGCGCAGCTTTTTGTTGTTTGATCAGAGTGCAGCTCGATATTCCGAGGCGTTGTAAAACATGATGGAAAATTAAATCAATGTAGTGTTAATCCGGTAATGGCTTTCACTAGGAAGTTATTTGATTAACATAGCGCAGGGCATTGACTCTAACGCGTCATGGAATCCATGTACGAGTAGTTAGGATTTATGAGAAATTCCGTTAGAAGTTTTCTAATCAAATTAACTTGTAATAAAATGCAATGCCAAACGAGAATCGCCCAGTAATTAAATATTTCTTTACATTTATAATAAGCTATTATTTTATTACAAACAATTTCCCTAACTTTAATTGCTCGAGAATGACTGTCAAACAAAGCCGGCAACCGTGTCGACTTTTTCTCAAAAATAAAATTCAAACTCTTGAAGTAAAACTGAATTTTATTCGTTTAACTAAAAGTTTAAATTTGCTTTGACCATAACGGTGGGAAAACAGTTGAAAACACAAGTGAGTGGGGTTCTAATTCGGACACACAAGGTCAGCCAGTTAAGAATAGGTTTACACCAAGCGATTAACGGCATGTGAATGACCAAAACATGAGTAAATATTTACGTGCTTTATGATTTTAAAAAGACAAGGTGTTCCATTTACACCTGCCGTTTGTGACTTCCATTTACCCAGGATCTACACTCTACAGCTAGAAACATAAAATCGTTCCGTGTAAAATCCCAGCAAAATATTTGCGTCCCATAAGCAGGTCGTAACGATGATGAATGGTCGGCCATCTCATTCTCACACTTGTTTTGGTGTTTCTAGGAAAGCCTTCGTAATAAATCACTTCTCAAATTGTTGGCTTTAAATGTTTATCACTGGCTCTACACGGTTTACGAAGTACTGATTAATATGTCATATACAATTTTTCAACCGAAGTGGAAAGAGAGAACTACTGATGTTTACCTAACTTGTCTCTTCAAGAGTTACACTATGATGTGATTGTGTGTGGTCGTTTATGTATCTACAGTGCGCCAGGACACTATAAACGGAAGTAAGTGCGTTCCCATGGTCAAGTGTACTAGCTAGAGTACACACAGCGACGTGGCCTTTCCAAACAACCGATGTTTGCCGTCACAGCCCATCAGCTTAATGAGTGTGTGATCCGTCCCCTGATGACGCGGCCACGCTTTTGCGATTGTTCGATTCTAAAGAGATTCGAGTCAACAAAGTTTCAAATATAGAGTTGTCGAAATTTTCCTTCAAATTCAAAGAAGAAAGTGCATGAGCTTTTCTTTTTTTCAAATTATCCTCTTATTTCCGGACTCAATATGAAATTACAATGAAAACGTTAAGTACTGTCTTTAATTATGTTCTCCTTTGTTCCAATCTGAATCTGACAAGTACCTGATATATCTCGCGAGCACTCGATACCCGCCGGAGTCGATGATCGCGGCGGCCTGGCCGCGTCTCTCCGCACCTTGCACAGGCCTTTGTCTAACGCTCCAAATGCCTTACTATTAATTTGTACAACCTTTTTTTTTTTTTTTTTTTTTTTTTTTTTTTTTTTTTTTTTTTTTTTTTTTTTTTTTTTTTTTTTTTTTTTTTTTTTTTATACCCAGGAAAATGGCCTATCCATACCTACCGCCGGGGGACGGCAGGTTATGTGGGGCTCGAACCCACTAAAAACCTGGGGTGTTCCCTCTGCCGCATATTGGTCGGCGCCTTGGGTACTAGAAACGACCAAGGCGCCTTCCGCGGACGTCCCGCCCTACACGGCGGNGGACGACTAAACCAGACAGGAAAGTCATTCGACTTGCTAGGACGCAGCGGAATGTGCTCCTTTATAATATTATATAAAATATCATAAAAAAGGTTTGTTGCTAGTTCCAATGAAAGCCCCTCAAATCTCTTAGCCCAGTCAACATTACGGATGGCAGTATTAACATCATCATAGTTACCTTCAATATAACGATACTTTAATATAGAAGCTCTAGGCATTGTATCGTTTAACACATTCAGTAACAAGAGTGCGCAAAAAGGAGGATGATAAGGGTCAATCGGCACCAAAGGGTTCGTAGAAGGTTCACAGGTAGACGTGGGATCGTTAGTCAAAAATAGGTCAAGAATTCGGTCCTTACTATTCAATATAAGATTATGTTGTTTACAATTAGTAATTGCTAAAAAGTTAAATAAAAGTGTAGTTGTAACATTACTGTAATCTTGCAAGTCAAGGGCCGTCGAGTTGAGTAAAGGATCGCTCCACTGTATATGTGGCAGGTTAAAGTCTCCAAAAATATAAACATACTTAACCTCTGGTAATAATATTTCCTTCTGTAATGAGTCTAAGATTCTATCATATATTTGTACAGGTTGATTAGGCGGTATATATAAACCACAAACTATGGTGTAGTTATTCGTAGTTCTACCATAACACTTAAGAAGCACGTACTCAATACGTCCAGCGAACAAATCATTATTTTTATCGCTATTACCCAAACCGGAATTCAAATAACAACGAGTGACATCCAGCTCGCGACGCACACCTATCAAAACACCACCGCCGTCTGTCTTACCACAGGCTTCCCGATTCCTGTCACAACGATACACTGTGTATCGACTGTCCATAAGCTCATTATCTGAGATACTCGGTATTAACCACGTTTCGGTCAGTACTATAATGTCAAAGCACTCCGCTAAAATATTATTGAATAATGTGCTAACCTTAGTACGAAGTCCCCGGCAATTCTGATAGAAAACACTCAATTTATTACAATCCATTTTTAAATTTTAAAATTTAGTATGAAATAAATAGAAGATAATAATATCGATCGATCGATATCGATAAACTTTGATTTGCCGACCACAATGCAAATCCTCATAAAGTAATATTTTCCACATATTATTANTCTCCAGCCTGCTGGCCAAATTTGTACAACCTTGTTTTATGTTCATAAGAGGAGCGATGGAAAAACATGGGAGCACGGGAAGGAAAATCATAGTGAAGAGATACCAAAGCGAGTGTGGTAAAGTCAATAACACTTGATACGGAAAATTCTAGCTGAACAGGCATTTTTCGATGATATACGATTAAGTAACTAACTGCTGAACTATAGAATGAAAAGCGAATTCGCGTGTTTTCTTTTTGATTTCCGCAACTTCTGAAAAACTTTGGCATACTTATATCAGAGAATCATGTGTGTGAAATTTAACCATTTCTCTTTCCGCGTTTTTCAAGTCACAGTGGTAATAGCGTCGAACTGAATAGACTGGTTTGAGCGTAGCGAACAAAACATGGTCGTAATCGTACCAAGGCGGTCCGGTGCACGTTGGATTAGTACCTGCTGCTACATGCGCACTGCGAGCTATAAAATCTCAGTATCTAATACAACTGAAGAGCAATAGTAACAACGAAGAATATGAGGAGGAGTATGAACTAGAGTATAGTATACCTGGATTTGGGGTGACACATGAGAAACGCAACGTAATGATCAAGCGATAAAACCAACGCTTGGGTGTTAGATGTCAACCACAAATGCAACGTGTAACTATTGCAACGGAAACCTTACTTTCAATGTGACACAATCTTAAAGTATCAGTTTCCTCGGTATTAAATGAATAGTTTTGTGGTGAAATAACTTTGTCCGCCGGCAGGGATTAGACAAACATGTAAACATTATTCCTGCAGCCCTTAATAAATATTAACTATGATCGGGTTTGTGAGTTAAACGACGTGGAGTGGATTAACATCGGAGGCGGCGGCTGTCAGCCATCGTCACGACGTATACTCGGCTTTGAATAACGTCTTTGTAGACTTGTTTTGTTCAAGACAGGAAAATTGCACTTATTATGATAGTACGAGAGCCCACGACCAAAATTTTTGTCTCATAGCAATACGGCCAAAACCGCATCAAATCGATAGATACGATTATCCTGAACTCGAAAATACCAATATCAGACATTTTCCGCGTAGCGTTTGATCTGACCGAATTTTCAAAATTGTCAAAGAATTTGACCGAACTGCATCATAGCAATATGTCTGATTTGCAGACTGTAGTTGAATGATAGTTCTGAGATACCGGAAACATATTTTTCAGACGTTAGTGGTGTAGCGCAAACCCGTAAAATCACTTAAAAAAATTAAAAATGAGACAAATAAAATGTCTCATAGCAATACGTCTGAAAATCTTTTTTATTAGTAAATGTTGGTTATTTGATGCGAACAAAACAATTTTCAGACGAAAATGTGAACGCATTAAATTTTGAGACCGTTTTGAAAATGTTAACAAATTTTACCGATCGGTATCATAGCAATATGTCTGAAAATTGTTGGACATGATTAAATAAGTTGTCCACATGTGCAAAAAATTTATATCAGACGAATTAAGTGTAGCACCTTCTCTATCATACAACTTTTTGATACACTTAAAGTGTCTGAAAACAGGTTTTTGGTAATCATGGCAGCAATACGAAAAGTTGAAAAAAATGTTTATCCGTATTGCTATGATACAGGTCGGCTAAATTTGTTGACATTTTCAAAAATGCGCACAGGCTATATGCTACGCGCAAAATGTCTGAAAACAAACTTTTTCGTAATACAATTATAAAATCTATGTACATTTTCACTATCAGACGTATTGCTATAATACCGACTGTCTTTTTTTTTTGACACAGCAGAAATGGCCTCCCACGCAGTTGCTACACTTTCGACCGTTACTACACACCTAGTCGGGTTCAGAATCATACAATCTAACGATTTTATAGGGTTTTTGCCGTATTGCTATGAGACATGGTTTTGGTCGTGGGCTCTCGTACTATAATGAAAATACTGTACCTGCAGCATTGTTCAGTTTCATAATTCAATTTAACTTAAATGCAGGTACTTAAAGCGTTCAAGAAAACAAAATGTTATTAAATATACTCGATATTATTTTAATAACATGAAAACACGTGAAAATAACGCCATTCCAGAAGCTTGCGAATTTAATTATGATAAAATGAACGAATAATTTCCTAAACTTTGGGCCTCCGAGTGTACGCTTGCGCGAGCGCTTGAATAACGAACGACAAGCCAAGATGTTATGTCAACCTCTTTCATGTGCTGTCATCGTGATTGCATCGGGAGACATAGGTTTGGAGACAACTTTAATGTTTGACATCGTATAATTATGGCGCAATATAGTTGCATTCATTAAATTATGTTTACATTATCTGCTTCGATGTGCTATAGAAAGTATCATGTTGCTCTGCTGTGTTGTGGGGTCTCTTAACAAATTCGTAACTTAAGATGTACGAGTATGATGAGAAAACAAAACGATGCATAAGTAGGCCATAGGTTAGATACGTGATGAGAATAAACTGCGGAAAGTTGATATTTTTGTGGTTACAAAATATTTGTTCTCAATTTAGTACGACCAAGCCTTGTGCTCTGTGGTCATGGGAAATGGTTGTTTTGAACTAGAATAGTTCATCGATTTGTGAATCAGTTGGCGTCATTGCCAATTCCATCTCACCTGGCCCAGCTTTTCCTAAAACACTGACACAGTGACACGCACATGCGCGGCGCGTATGTCACCGCGAAACGTGGGTCTGCAGTAAACGCGCGGATTAGCACCTCAATGAGTAGGCCAGTGGCGCGGACATGGAATAGATGTATCAGACAAGTGCTAGTGATCCTCGGATCTGATACATTTGTGTCGACAAACAGAAAATTTCAGAAACTGCCAACTATTTTCTGTTGCGAACAGTAGAGCCTTTAGCTGTCTACCGATATCTTCGTTGAATACTGTTTGTAAAACGGGGGCATAACTTATTGAAAAAGCTCTTCTTCGAAATATGACAAGAAGGAGATTTACCAGGCAGTTAACTATTTAATTTGATTTGATTAGTTAAACATGCAGTAGAAATCTAATAATGATCAAAAATAAAAGTTTTTATCTCCACTTGATAGACAAGATTGATCTATTCATATCGAGGATAAGGTCTATGACTCCGATGTTAATTCATCACGGACCAAATAGGAATGTGGAAGGCCTTGCTGATCGATATTGGTGTCACTGCGCAGGTGAATGAGATTGTTTGCGAGCAATGTTCACAAAGCGCAGGTTGTAATTGCAGCTAGAACGCTTAAGGACCTTTCTAGGCTTAGTTAATTGGAGGTAAAGTGCTTGATTGATGCCCATGTAATAATTGAATAAACTTTTCAGGATTAAGTGTGGTCATCGTCTTTTTTTTTTCAATATTTGTGCGTACTTATGGTTACTATAATATTGTCATCACTCCTCTCCTCGATTAATTCTTTACTTGCGTCTGGTAAATTAGAGAGGGTCATGCTCCTGCAGTGGAGTGGAGACTAAATGACCTGATGATGATGAATTGTCATCACTGCTTGTCGGTAATAGTCGGTATGCATTGTATTAACTTTAACCCTTAATCAGGCCCAAAAAAAGTCATTGGTTTTCAACCGTTTCTTCACAGTATAAAGATAGCATTCGGATCAAGACGACCGCGACGAGAGACCACGACCCGAGACCGCGGCAGGCAACCGGTCGCAGGTCGCAGGGCGACAGCTACTTACGAATCTTCGCGACACAGTCGTGCGACCCATACGAAACTTACTACTAATTCTATTAAAATTTCGTCTTCGTGCGAAGAAAACACGGCCATTTTGCATCTGTCGCGTCACGGCACTGCCTTGTGAGCGACCGAGTCGCGCGACGCAAGTAGCCGGCAGGCCACGCCCACACGTCGCGCGACTCGGTTGCTTGCATCCGTCAGCACTTCCTATTAATTCATATGGTTCAAATTGATGTGGTCGTTGTGTGGATACCAGAGCCTGATTCTTTTTTCTGGGTAATCGTGGACAGTCGTAGTTCTAATAGTTTGCGGTAGTCTTGATATTATATGCGTTTAGTTGAGCGTTTGTTATGTTTGTTCCAGCTGGGCAGGATGCCGGTGAGCATGGTGGTGCCGCCGCGCTACGCGACGCTGCCGCTGCCGCCGGCGCACTACCCGCCGCCGCCCGCGCGCCTCTACTACCCGCTGCACGACGGTGTAAGTACCCTCAGCACTAGAGCTTCTTCTACCGTCACATTCTGAAGTTTACACTTTACAGTCAACACACGCATTTTTACTCCTTCCATCATGTATGTTGCTTCTTTAGATCAAATCTCTGATCGCTAGACTCTACCATTAAGGAATCTTTTGTGCCATTGTCACGTACAGCTTCAAGACGAACTCGCATTCTGTGTATCTTCCACTAATGTCAAAAAATGCTTGACATTCTAGTCGACTTCCTGTGCTCTTTTCTAATGTTTGAAACTAGTACTCCATTTGCGGGTTAGAAGAATTCAAAAATCTTTCTTTCTTTCTTCTTCCCAGCAGTCGTTGATCTTTCACACCATACGCTGCAGCTCACTGTTACTTAAACTTTGTGATCAGCTAGGCTTCGTGATATCCACTGTAAGGAGATTATCACACTGCGCCGCGATCCGCCGCGGTACGCGGGGCTACAGATTTAATCATTGTATGCAAGTACCTCAGTTTGTATAGAAAACACGCGCACCGCGGCGGAGCGCGGCGCAGTGTGATAATCGCCTAATCTCAAGAAAACGTTTTCCCTGTTCCAGCGTCTCAGAAGACGACGGTCGCCGCGCGACCCGCGGCCGGAGCGGCGGCGGCGAGACGCGCGCGACCGCGACTCTCAGCTCACGCGCTCGCTCGAGCGCATCCACCGCAAGCGGCGCGCCGACCGCGACCGCGTCTCCGACGCAGACCTCAAGCGCACCTACACCGGGCTCGACAGGTACGTTACAGGGAAGATAGGACCGTCCGGGATAGGAGTCGGTGGAGTTGCAAAAAATTCCAGTTTCCAAGCATTTATTTATTTAAAGACTATTGCACACGCATAAAAATATTCAGTACAAAAAGGCAAGCTTAATGCCAAATGGCATTCTCTTCCAGCTGACCTTGCAATCTTCCGAGCAAGAGGCAAATAATTTCATCAGTTTCCCAGCACTTCTGAACAAAAGGGAAATAATTATGCTTTTTTGGGGTAGGTTTTTAACTCCTCGAGAGGTACGATTTCTTGAACGACTTTCCATCAACTGTAATGATAAGTGGTTAAACGCCTCTCGCAAATACATATTCTTTACACTGTGCACTGTAAAGTTTACAGCGTAGAATATTTAAGCCCGTTTTCCACCGCCAAAGTGGAATGAAGTAGAAATGTCTAGCGGAGCGGTCTTCGTGTAATTAAAATAGGATTGCTTTTCCACCGAGAGAGTTCGGGAGTACCTATTGATTTGATAAGCGAGCTCATTTTTACTCTTTCTTTTTGCCCTCTTGGTCAGTCCTCTTTTTCACTTTGACTCGACGAAACCGATGTAACTATGCATTTTTGTTAAAACTCTGCTCGCGGTGTAAGATCCATTACAATTTGAAATGGTCGCGTCATGTGTGGTCTCTCAACGGAATCTATGGCAGAAACTTAGATGCAACTCAAAAGTAACTAGAAGTTGCAGTTTCGTGGCAATTGCGTTTCACCGTGTGTTCTGGGCCTTAAACTTTAAACCTTCCGTTTCTAATGGTCGCGCCATCTCCGCAGAGCGTACGCCGAGCAATTCATCGCGGTGTGCGACGAGAGCCGGCACGCGGCCGAGCAGCACGACTCGCTGGCCAGTACCACCACCGCCTCCAGCGACTCCACGCGCTAGCCTCAGCTCGGGCTTCACTGCGCGACCCAGCGGCATTTACTAAAGCCTGGTCCGTGAGCACGTAGAATTTTGTCCAATGACCCCAAGCTACCCATCCTTATCGCTCGCGCGTAGTTATGTTGCTGTCGCGCTCGCACACTCACACTGCGGGCACCCGTCGCACAGTCGCGACAGCAATATAATTACACGCGAGCGATAAGGATGGGTAGCTTGGGGTCATTGGTCAAAATTCTACGTGCTCACGGACCAGGCTTTAGGCGACCAGTGACGAGCATACGGGGAGCAGGCGACGGCACGTCAAACTCTGTAGCGTCTAAGTAGTTGTAAAGTCCTGTTTCCTTCTAGGCGGAGCGGAGCCGAGAAATGTTTTGAATAACCAATCAGAGGTGGAATTGTGTAAGTAAAGCAATCGTAATCATTTGACAGTTCATAACGTACGATTATTCTGTCAAACGCTTTGTTTAACTGACTTTATCGTACGTTATGAACTGTCAATTATCAAATGATTACGATTGCTTTACACAATTCCACCTCAGATTTCATTCTCCAACTAGGTGGAAACCGGGACTAATTGGTGCTATCATGAAAACAATGCATGATCTGATGTGCTGTCGACTGCATCACCAAACAACGTACTGATGTCTTCAGTATTGGAACGACTCGCTCTACAAGCATTGAGCTGTACAGACGAAACGATCGATCGGCATTTATGTAGACTGTAATACGTGAGATAACATCGTAATCCTAAATTCTTTAGAAATTTCCATCGATGTAAACAAACACTTGTGCACACAATTACACTATAATACTCACGTTTTCTTAATATCATACACATTATTTCACAAGCTCATGAAACCAACTTTATTCTCATGATGAAACAAATATGAAATCTAACATTGAAAACAAAATATTTTAACAAAATATTTGGATGGTGAAAATTTGTGCTTCATGTTAAAATGTCAAATCGACATTTAGCGTTTAAATTTAGGTCCTATCTCTGGAAAATCTGTAAGTCATAGACAATATTCATAGATAATAATCTGTAAATTTTATCGATTTTATTTCAAGTATTCAATTATTTCAATTACAAATTACTTTGATAATGTTAATTTAAAATAAAATATAAACGAGGTTATATTCAACAATGTATTTTTTCTTCATTGAATGCAACAACACACTTTGCGAAGAAGTCTTTGAATTCACCTTTATTATACAGACGAGTGTCACATAAAAAAGGCCTTTCGACCACTTTTCAACTGGTTTACGATTTTATTCTTCACTTTGTCTACTCTAGACCCACAGTATAATTTAAATTATATTTCCTAAACAAATAAAAAAGGGGAAATTAAATTTTCTTTGATTAAGAAGATCCTATTTTGACGATCATATTACTGATCTCAACATCAATCAGAAGAGGGATTGATCTTAATAATTATACAAACGATCTTTAAAAATCTAATAATCGTCCGTTGCAGTCCGTAAATGACGTTTACAGAATTGCGATTAACGAGAGATTTTGTCGCATCACTAGCAGATCAACTAAAAATTCATACAAAAACATAGACTAAAAATTCGTCAATGTCAGTTGGCCATATTTGTTTACATTTAGGGAAATTTCTAAAGAACTAAGGTATATCTAGCTAGCTCTATGTAATCGAACGAGTAGGTAATCTTCTGAACAGACCTATTGGTAATCAGCCGTTGCATTACGTTACAGGGCAAATCAGCTATTTGACAGCTGTGGGAAAGTCCTTAAGTGGTAGAGTAGTTAGTTTATTCAATTCTATCTGTAGTTGGGTGTACATTGTTAACAGTACAGCTCAACTCTGATAAACTTTGCTTTCTTCAAATCAATAGAAGCAAAGTTTCACTTGAAGGAAAAACAATATTATTCGAAAGCATCGATTGTATTGGTGAAACAACCGCTTCGACGAAGATATTTATTAAATGCGGTAGACGTAGGGGACAAACATCACGTTATTGTAGGGTAGTATGAATCTGAATACTCGGTAGGCTAGAACTAACGCTAACATATCATACCAAACTAAACGAGATAGCTTTATGACCTGACATACTGTACATAGCCTTAACGTTACTAACGCACATTTAGCTCTACCTTATATTATTATGTACCTACTTACAATGCACTTTTAGATCTAACAATTGGGGGGATTAACACTCACTAGAGAGCAAAGTTTATCTCGTAACACTATACAAATGTTCACTTTGACAACACCAGACTACTAAAGGCTTTTTTTATATCTGGGGTATATTTTGAAACATGTCTACTTTTAGGAAAGCAAGAAGAAAGAAAGATTTATTTAAATCAATAAGACTTCCACAGAATATTAAACGAATCAGCTTTCTCGTACTACGGTAATAACTTTGCTCTAACATACTGGCACTATACTAACAGAAAATTTGTAAACTTGTGTAATATCGTCAAATATCTGTGTTATATGCTATGTCTAAGTCTTATTTATATTTAGTTCACTTTATTTTTAGGTGAATAGAGATATTCGAGGATTTTTTTTTGCTATAGCTCTTGTTTTACTTTTTTTACCACAAGACCTCTCAAAGGCAAAGCGATGATCAGGCTGAAAGTGGAAGCCATCTTCAACCAGAATCTTTAGTTATATTATGTGCATTGCTACAAACTTTAGCCCACCCAAAACAATCTCGACTACTTATCGAACGCAGATATTGCAATGTAGAGACTTTAGAACACTTTTAATGTAGAGACACCTAATGAAAACGGAATATCTCTATTCACAATAGTGTTAACAACTTAGCTATTAACTAATTTTAGTTACTTTATTCCTATAGTCCGACCGGTAGAGTCTACGCTTGCGTTATTACAGAGATAGAGAAATACACATTTCAATGAATAAAATGTAATGTCGTGTAAAGTTTTAGTCTTTGAATTTGACGATTCTAAATTTCATGACTCTTCTGTAATGACTCAAGTAAAGACCTCACTATCGTCGGGCCGTAGTGTTTGTACATTTGAATCGAAGTCCTTTGTACCTAACCGGTGCCAAATTGTGAGCACGATTGGTAGATAGAGTCTAAATTTGCTCAATTCGTTAATGTTTTATATCCATAATTTTAAGTAATTCTAGACTACCCACGAAAATATGTAACCTTCAGTTGGAGATAGTTTCAAACCAATTTTATGATATTGCTCCGTATGTTGAGCGAAAGAGCGAATATTATGTAAAATCAATATTTTTTACTGTTGTCCCATTACTATAAATTTTACGTAGAATAAGTACTATATTTATATTTTTTCTTAATTAAGATTTTTGCTATAATATGTCGTGTCTTGTTACCGATCCAATATTAGCTGACATATCTTAGATTTAGATCACTTGTGCTAATTTTTCAGTAGCTTTAGATACTTTATAGTGTTGTTATTTAAACTTTATTGTTTTTAAGCAAAATGTAATGTATTTTTATTTTAATGGAACTGAAATGTAGGTATAGTTTACTTAGAATTTTATCTTCATAAGCTAAATGGGTCAAATCATTGAAAACCGGGAGTAAATGTAACAAGTATTTCCATTAAATTCTTGTTCTGTACAGCTAGGTGCGTAATTGGAAATATTAGTAAATAATTTAATTTTGTACATACAAATGTTTAAGGAACAATATACTGTAAGATATTTACCGTCTGTGTAGGTCAGTATAGGGCGGAGTCAACGAATTTCTTTTATTGAAATAATATATTTATTGTTTAATTGTATTGGAAATATTTTCCGCTTGTAAAGTGACGTGCAAATATATACTGTTTTATACTAAAATGTTGTTATTGTTTACCCTGGGAACCTGTGATATAATCATTTCGTATTAGATACTAATGTTACATTATTTCCAAAACCGAAAAGCGGTACTACAAGAAAGTTTGAGGACTTTCGGCATAGGATATACTTAGGGTTTCTGATTTCTCGACTTATTTTTTTTCTCGAGTTTCGGGAATTCTCGAGGCCAAAGTCTCGAGTTTTCTCGGGTCTCGAGTCTTTTAATTAAAACTGTTGAAATAGGTTGAAATTTAATAAAAACACGGGTTTTTATTAATGTTATAATGTGTCTGGGTTATAATCAATAATACTGTAAAGTTTCAACAAAATCCGTTCAGTAGTTTTTGCGTGAAAGAGTAACAAACATCCAGACATCCACACAAACTTTCGCATTTATAATATTAGTAGAATAATTATAACTTAGTAATTAACTAAAGGAACAAAAGTCATAAAATCGCGTGTACTTTAAGGATTAATAACCATAAATATCTGGAGCTCCAATTGAATCACTTGTTTTCCAAAGAACACAAGTCCAAATTAATTGAAAAATTACGATAATAAACCTACATTTACAAACAAAAAAAACTTTTAAATAAATTTTTAAACTTAAAGATAACGACTTGAATAAACGTATTTACGAGTACCTAAACTAACAGATAGTTAGCATCGTAGGTGAACATTATTAGTTTCGGTTAAGATCATTACTTGCAAATCAAATTAGTTAAAAAAAGGAAAGACTAGGCCAGTCTAAACGCAACGTTAACCTATTAAATAATAAAAAACTTACTTTTGTCTAAGAAAATAGGCTTTCAAGAATATTAAAGCTTCAAAATCGAAACTCGAGAATTCTCGAGCTCCGGTAATTTTTTTCTCGTCTCGAATGAAGCCAAATTTCTCGAGTTTTCTCGAGTTCGAGAAAGCTCGAGCAGAAACCCTAGATATACTAGACCAGTGGTTCCCAAACTTATTTAGACTACTGCCCACTTTGAGAATAAATAATTTTTTAGCGCCCCCCATTTTTGTAGTCAAGAGTCGAGCTCAGTCGGTGTCTAAGAGTCCTCCTAGTAGATGACGCCTCCCAAGCCTCTACACAACGTCCCGATTTTTTTTCTGGGTCTCTTACCGCCCCCCTTTAAGCCTCCAGCGCCTACAAGGGGGCGTTATCGCCCACTTTGGGAAAGACTGTACTAGACAGAAGCAGCTGACTTACCAGATGTGCTTAGAACTCATTGTCAGAAAGCGCGGAGGCACTGATGGGTGCTGCGCTGGGCCGCGCGCTCGTCAGCCGCAGCTCGCTCTCCGACGAGCTGCCCAGCGACTCCGCCCCCGAGCCCTCCACGCCTGCCGCAGGACAAACGTTATGATCAAGCTTGGAGTAGGTACATGTGGAACACATCCAGTGTTCCCCTGTCGATGAAGCACAGTCTGGACGTAGGAAGATTTAACGAATGCTACTGACAACGGCACTCTTGTAGCGAAGTTTTGGGCTGACACTGTATAGGTCTGCTATTGACACGACAAGAAGAAGAACATCATGATCTGTCAGCCTATACAAAGACAAGGCTGCAGCTCCTTCGCTTACGTCAGTCGCGCGTAATGCCAGCAAGCCAGACGAAGGTAAAGGTGAGCAGCGAGAGATCATGCTTTGTTGCTTTTTGGCGCTCCTTGGGGGAGTTTACGTCCAGCAATGGGCTACTGTTGATTGAAAAGATGAACTCCGGTACCAGGAGCGCTCCTAACGAAACTGCATCAAGGTTTACGTAAGATATCACGCCATGCCCGTCACTCTCGGCACATGCTAATGGCGCTTCACCTAAACGTTACGTAGGTATTTGTTTTGAATTCTTTTGTTCGGTGTTAAGTATTGTTTACCCTCGATGAGGTCGGCGAAGTCGTCGTCGTCGGCAGCGGCCAGAGTGCGCGTGGCGGGCCGCGGACGCGCGCGCGACCACCGCGCCGGCACGTCACCGCCGGCTGCCGAGAGAAACAATAAAATTGTCATAATAACAGACAATTTTTTTTTAAACAAAACTTGGATGAATCATTGTTTTATTAAACAAAAAAAAACTTTTTTTTTAATTAGACCTTTTTATAAAACGCTCTCCGCCATCTTGATGGATAGATTATCTGTGGTGTCATTTGACATTAGCAAAAAAGAAAAACGGAAAAGTAGGTATAGATGACCCACGCTGAACTGTCCCACCAAACTCAATGACAGGGGGGCGCTACCATCGTTCAACTATATGGTTTCCACTTAGATTAATAAAACCTAATCTAAGGGTTTCCAACATGGCAAAAATCTGACCCAGCGATCCGGTATAGACGGTGGCGCCCCACTGTCAATGTCATCGACAGGACAGTCCAGTATTTTGGAACTATAGTGAGTGAATGATCCTGATTTTTCATCTACCGAGGCATTTATCTTTGTGAAGATAATTTTGATCGATGTAAGTCAGTTACTTATTATTAATTTAGCAAATGATCTACAATATCTTTCTACAAGTTTCCTGAAATAATTTAGACCACGCTATTTCTCAAGTGACATTGGGTTGCCTGTCAAATACAAAGTTAACAGTTGACTATCGTCGAATGTTGTACGGGAAGGCAACTTTTCTTTGCGGTTTTTCTTTTGTTTTTGGCGAATATTAGTTTGCTTTGAAAAGTCAACTTCGAAGTTTTTGTAAGTAGGTAGAATAAAAAACAATGTTGTTTAATTTTGATATGATGTGACAATGAAACGTGTTCGGTACATTAACAGCGGTGACTGACCGTAGAGCTGCGCGTCGGAGAGGTCGGAGTCTGATCGCGAGTCGTCCTCGTCGCGGATTTCGTCCAGCGAGTCGCGCGCCGCCATGCTGCCGAACGCTCGCCGAGCCTCCGCTGCGCCTGCGCCTGCCAAAACATTGGACAATCAGGTAAGAAACGACAAAGCTGTGACGACATCTTCTATTATCGTCATCATCAGGTCTCTGTCTATTCATCGAGCGAGCCTGTTGAACATTTTACCTGCAGTTTTGATTCTGAGCCGAGTTTTGGGTCTCGTGGCTGGCCTGGGCTGCTTCACTTCGCTCAAGTCTTTCCCTTCGTCACTGGAGTCCATGTCATCTGAAACAGTCGGCGATCAGTCAAATTAATTTACGTGATCGTTAATAACGTAAGTAATTATCTAGTTTTGAAACATAAGTAGGTCTAGTATTTCTCACCAGAATCGCTTAGTTTTCCCAAAACATCCTCCGCTTCGTACTTGTGGATGAGCTGCATTATTGCTGCCTGTTGCTCCTCTGCTGCCTGATTATCAATAAAAGAGAACAAGTTAGATATAAAATACATAAAGGTCATCAATCATCTCGTTTGACCAACAGAATCAATAGTATGTCTTATTGAGTAAAAAATATAGATAGGTAAATGAGAATATAGTATAGGTCAAAAGTGGCTCCAAATGGTTCGTGTAATGGTGCGTCCAAACTGGGCGAACGGGCTCGCGCGGCACGCTAGTCATCCTGCTCACCCTGCTCTTGAGTGAGCAGGATGTCGAGTTTGCCGCGGGTCTGGTCCACCATAATATTACACACGGTGCTGGTCGCCAGTTCTAATTATACTTAAAATTGGCGGGACACGCGACCGCGTGTCTACTAGATTAGTAGTCCAGTCATTTAAGCTTAAATTAGGTAAGAATCTCGGAATTCGAGATACCCAGCTGTAAATCTGTAAATACTTGTATATTGACACCCTAAAAGTTGTTGTTGAAAGGACAATGACCAAAAGTGGTCCAAATGTCCACCACTAACGAGACCTATATTGGCTTATAGCTTTCATTATGGGACGAAAAAAAAATAAGCTGTCAGTAAAAAGTTATGACCGTATGAAAAATTTTAATAAGTAGTTTACGCGCTAATCTCAGGAACTACTGGTCGGATTTGAAAAATTCTTTTTGTTATGGATAGCCCATTTATCAAGGATGGTTTTAGGTTATGTAACATCACCCTACAGCCAATAGGGGTGGAGCAGCGACCACCCGACCATAATTCCAATATTGTTGTCTTTCTTCTGAGCTTATTTTTTTTTCTTTTAGCGAGAATCTAACACGGCACACTAAGCGACATGACAACATGCATAAATTAATCCAAAATGTGCGATTGATAGAATGATATCAAGAACATTTTTCGGATGAAAAGGTAAAAAACAGGTGAACTTACTATAATGACTGGACTATAGCTTTTAAAGTGGTAACAAAGGATTAAGGTTGTGAGCTGACCTCTGCTTGCGCGCTCTCTAAGACGCTGAGCTGGTGCTTGAGCGCCTCCACGCAGCGGTAGCGCAGCACGTACTGCTCCCACAGCTGCTCGATCTCGCTCTCCAGGGCCGCCAGCTCGCCTGCGTAAGCTGGTCTGGAAATATCACATTAATGTTGGTAAATTACACATTAAGTATCATTAACGCAGCCTAATTGTAGGACGTTAGCTACGATTAGGCTGCGTTTCCACCAGAGATGTGCGAGGATGCGTAGCGAAGGATGTATTTGTTAAGAACCAATCGAATCGTAAATGAAGCACCCTCGCTTCGCGTCCTCGCACATCTCTGGTGGAAACGCAGCCTTACGGGGCTACGAAAGTGTTCAATATGTTTCAACCCCTGAAAAAAGTCCCTAAAGGCCTGTGTTAGTGGTACATGAACAATACGGTCTGAAATGATTTTCATTGTTTATAATCCATAGAAATACCTTGTACCTACAAAGAAAAATTACACAAGAAAAAAAGGAAAAGCAAATAGACAGAGAAAATAAAATTAGTGCAGATTAATGCACTAAGTATTTGCGTCTCTGAATCGAAATGAAAGAAAACGTTTTATAACCACATCACATGGAAGGTGGTACTCCTCACTTGATCTTCTGCACGGTGTGCAGTCGTTTCTCTGCTCTGAGCAGCTCAGCGCGTCGGCGCTCCAGCTTGGCATCCAGCGCGGCCTCGCTCGCCGCCACGTTCGTGATCTGCTCGCGCGCCGCCGACAGCTGTCCCCCCGCCGACTCCAGCGCGCGTCGCAGGCTTGCCTCCATCGCCGACATGTCCAGCGGACGTGATAGTGCTTGCTCGCGGACCTCCTGCGATAGGTACACAATATAATAACCATGTAGCCGTGTGGTTTCGGCAAAGCAGAATTCTGAGGACCATTCCCGTTTATCCCGTGGATGTCGTAAGAGGCAACTAAGGACTAAATATCTAAACCTCCCCATATAGAGAAGGTCATCCTCTTGCAGTGGAAAACTAAGAGTAAGCACACACCGTTGATTTTTAGTTGGCCGATAGTTGTGCCCGATTTTAAATTGTATGAAGAATCGGCCAAATCGAATCGGCGTAGTGTGCGCACTCCCATACATGCCCATACTGATCAACTGCCCGACTAAACTATCGGCCGACGAAAAATCAACGGTGCACGGTGTGCGCCTACTCTAAAACTAAACAACTTTACAAGGCCACTAGGTGGACCGACGATCTGGTGAAGGTCGCGGGAGGTGCCTGGATGCGAGCGGCGCAGGATCGGTCTTTATGGAAATCCTTGGGGGAGGCCTTTGTCCAGCAGTGGACGTCATTCGGCTGAAACGAACGATTTTACAAGGCGGAAATGAACCGGTTATTTTTACCTTATTTTCTGCCTCTTTAGCCAGCAGATCGTAGAGGAAAGCGCCCTGCGCAGTGATGTCTGTTGCTAATGATCGGGCCAGTTTTATTTCTCCTAGCTGAAAATCAAAAAAGTTTAGTTTAGAATTTTGGAAAACCTATAGATAAGGTAGACAGGTAGTAAGTAGAAAAGAAAAGGGGAACCGCGGAATGTATTCAGCGGTAGACTCTCATAGTCTGTGGCGACGTCAGGGCTGCTTGTAGCAGTCATAGCCCCTGCTTTCACCATCTCACCCGGTTGGTGACGTCGTAGCTGAGCGCTGAGCTTTCGGGTTGCTGATCGCCTTCTGAACACCCAGCACGTACCTACACCTTTCACTGTGGCGCCAGGGCCGATCATAGTTGACCCTGCCTCAACCGGTTGGTAACATCGTAGTGCAGCGCGGAGTCGTCGGGCTGGTGGTCGTCGGGCGGCGGCGCCTCCAAGGCTGCCCGCAGTAGCCTTGCTGCCTTCAGCAGCTCGCGCACCGCTCAACCAACCGCGTACACCTTCCATAGGCTATGGCGACCAGGCTGCTAGTAATAGACCCTGTCTCACCCGGTTGGTGACGTCGTAGTGCAGCGCGGAGCCGTCGGGCTGGTGGTCGTCGGGCGGCGGCGCCTCCAGGGCTGCCCGCAGCAGTCCTGCTGCCTTTAGCAGCTCGCGCACCGCCCAGCCGTCCGCGCCATACAGCCTCTTGCCGTTCAGCTTCAAGTTCGCGCGGGAATGCTGCCAAGTACAATGTCAAAAAGGAGTCATCTGAGTTATTAATGAGTTGCCTGGCACCATACGAATAAGGCCCAGAACACACGGTGAAACGCAATTGCAACGAAACTGCAACTTCTAGTTACTTTTGAGTTGCATCTAAGTTTCTGCCATAGATTCCGTTGAGAGACCACACATGACGCGACCATTTCAAACCGGTTTCAAACTGGAAGAACAACTGGAAAAACTTGAAGTTGCAGTTTCGTTGCAATTGCGTTTCACCGTGTTTTGGGCCTAAGAGAAAAGCACTAGCGCACCTTCTCTCCAGAATCCAGAAGTTTTCTAACATGGTTTTATGATACATCTTTAACCCTTATTCAAACGCGAGCTGGTATGCATTTTTTTTACAAAGTTGAAGTGGATTTTGGGTAATTGTGGGTCACTTATTTCATATTTTTGATCAAAATTTATAAAAAAATAGGGGAAGGGGTAGTTTTTTGGGTGGTAAATAATTTACCATTATCCATTCATGACTACGAATTATTAAATGTTGGTGGTAAAATAGTTACCATTGTCCGTTTTGGTTTATTTTTGGTTCTTGACTAGTGACTTCCTCTTGGTTCTACCTATATTTTATTAAATATTTTGGGAATGAAATAAATATATTGTTTTTATATTTATTAATATTACTTATTATGCTTACAATTAGGATGCTTACCTTGAGTCTGAAACTAACAATTCACTAATTACGTAACGTCAAAACGTTACGTAAATAGATATCAAAATAACTTAAAATTTCTCCAAATATTTATTTAGTTTTATTTGTGCATATACAAAAAACAGCAGTTTTTTTATATATCATCAAACTTTTGTCAAGACGGGATCGGACAATGGTAAACTATTTACCACTTCTTTAAAATGTCTAAATTATATGAATAAATCAATTGCAGACGTTGTCTATAAGTGAGATTATACAATAAATGTTATAGTTTAGGAATTTGAATCCAAAAAACACTTATCAGAATTTTCGTTGAACAAAGTTTCAAAAATACCAAAAACGCGCGCTAAAAACTTGAAATTTTTCACACCAAAACCGTTTGGTTGACTTTGACATTACCTGACAGTGACAAATGACGTTGAAAAGTTGTAAAATGGCATAGATAAGTAAAAAAATATATTTAAAAATATAAATAAGTGACCAAGATATCTTTAAGTATTACCATATCGAAAATTAGGATTCTTTTTTAAAAGTAAACAAAGTGGTAATATATTTACCTTTATTTGAATAAGGGTTAAAACATCAACCTACCTGTGTCTAACCCGGCGCTCTATTTGAAAAAAAAGAGCCCAAGCGTTCATAACTTTTTTTTTAAAGTTAGCAAAGTTGGTAGTTTTTTTAGTTACTAATAGTTCCGTTAGCCCCTCGTGGTAAGCTAAATTGTATCGATAATCATAAAAATATTTTAAAAAAAAGCTCTTACAAAGAGCGCGACCGCATGCGTGACCATGGCAACCCGCTGGTCCACGGAGGCGGCGCCGCCCGCCAGCGCCGCGTCGGGCTCCACGCGCGCCGCCAACCAGCGAAGACAGGCTTCTAGCAGCGCCCAGTTGGGGCTCCGGAAGCTCTCCAGCGAGATCGGCTCCGGGAAGCCCAGCACGCGCATGGCTTCGCTGAAATCTGAGCCAAACAGAACACGTTGACTATGATGGGCTTTTAGGTAGACTGAATGTAACTTTGGCTGTATGGCATTATGGATGTAGGTAGGTATGCCTTTGCCTTTTCCTGCTAAAAGAATGAATAGAACTAAGTTAAAACGGGAGTATTCCCACCTCTCGTTCCCACCACTGCAACTCCTGTGTAGCCAGGATCTATCTGGGTTAGTCCCAACGGCCCCGGTGGATCTGCCCCGTCAACGGGGTGGATGGGAAAAAGTGTTTCAACGTCCCCGGTAGTCATAGTCTTAGCGTTCAACGGGGTGGTTGGAACACATCAAGTGTCAACCACCCCGGTATATCGTTTAACGGGGCGGATGGATCAAATCAAGTTTCAACCACCCCGGTATTTCACTAATCGTGGCGGATGACACAGATCTAAAAGGTTCCACCTCGGTATTGCATACCGAAAATAAAACCTGTTAATAAAATAAAAAATAATAATATGTAAATAATAATCAGTTTTATTTAACAGTCATTGTTTAAAAAATCTTCAGCATAAAAAAGTAAGTTTAATTGTCACAAAATATTATGGTCATAAACTTAAAGATTACTTTTAGAATCACAGACGCGCAATTGCATTAATCAGTCAATATTAATAACACTCNAACAGTGTAAACGTTTATAGGAGTCTTATTATTAATTTCGCATCTGTGATTCTAAAAGTAATCTTTAAGTTTATGACCATAATATTTTGTGACAGTTAAACTTACTTTTATTGTTAACTAGCTGACCCGGCGAACTTTGTTCCGCCTTAATGGCAATAAATAAGCAGACTTATTTTTTAATTTCGAACGGGATAAAAAGTATCCTATGTCCTTCTCCTGGCTCTAAACTACCTCCCTGACAATTTTCAGCTAAATCGGTGCAGCCGTTCTTGAGTTATAAGTGGAGTAACTAACACGACTTTCTTTTATATATATATAAGATCAACAACTGATTAATGTAACTAAATAAATAAAATAAATGAATAAATATCCTTAGACATTTTACACTGCGCTTCTAGTCCCAAACTAAGCAAAGCTTGTACCATGGGTACTAGACAACGGATATAAATAAATAAATATACTTAAATACTTTTTTTTTGTAAATACATACTTATTATACTTAGAAACTAACCCCTACACACCCAGTCCAATACAAACAAATAAAAAATACGTATCTATGATTCTTAAATAATAATATTTTGAAACAATTTTAGAGTTACTTTTTATCACATTAGACTACTAGTGTGTTATAAATATTGACTGATTAATGCAATTGCGCATCTGTGATTCTAAACGTAATCTATAGGTTTATGACTATAATATTTTGTGACAATTAAACTTACTTTTATGCTGAAGATTTTTTAAACAGTGTTAAATAAAACTGATTATTATTTACATATTATTATTTTTTATTTCATTAACAGGTTTTATTTTCGGTATGCAATACCGAGGTGGAACCTTTTAGATCTGTGTCATCCACGATTAGTGAAATACCGGGGTGGTTGAAACTTGATTTGATCCATCCGCCCCGTTAAACGATATACCGGGGTGGTTGACACTTGATGTGTTCCAACCACCCCGTTGAACGCTAAGACTATGACTACCGGGGACGTTGAAACACTTTTTCCCATCCACCCCGTTGACGGGGCAGATCCACCGGGGCCGTTGGGACTAACCCATATTTTTGAAATAAATGTCAACAGTCGCGCGGTACGTCACAGTATGACAACATGCGATAGGGCTGCCCATCTACAGTACCCAGTTTAATTACATCTGCCTACTTAGAATTTCTATCTAGTTTTGTGATTGTATTTTTTTATTTAGTTAGACAAACAAAATACTTTGTGAATGGAATAGGTTAAAGTGTGTTGTTTTGTGATAAGTAGATTTAATTTATTTAAAACTACTTAAATAATTTTGAAACTTTAATAATCATAATGATCTGTTACGTTAATATCGGGCGAGCGAAGTCGTGGGAAAAAGCTGGTTTAATACAATATAATTTTCATTTGAAATCAAACTGACTGAAAATGATATTTTGACTAGTTCTTAACCAATTTGACCGTAAATGACGGTCAGTCAAATTCAATCAGTTTTGTCATTTTTAACACTTGGCCACCGACGTCCATTCGGCACATTCGCGACACCCCCGACTTTTACATACCGAGATTTGAATTTCGAAAGAAAGTTCTCGTTTCGTCTGTTTATATGAAGATACAATACTGTATGATAATATTACCACGGTAATACTATCTATACAGTATTCCAACTCGGCCATATTTTTGAAATAAATGTCAACAGCCCCGCGGTACGTCACGGTATGACAACATGCGATAGGGCTGCTCACCTACAGTATCCATTCTAATTACATCTGTCTACTTAGAATTTCTATCTAGTATTGTGATTGTAATTTTTTTTTATTTAGACAAACAAAATACTTTTTGAATGGAATAGGATAAAAATGCGTGTTGTTTTGTGGTTACTAGATTTAATTTAAAAAAAAATACTAAAATAATTTTGAATCTACTAATCATAATGACCGGTTACTTTAATTTCAGGCGGGTGAAGTCGTGGGCCAAAGCTGGTTTTAAATACAATATAATTTTCATTTCAAATCAAACTGACTGAAAATGACCATTTCTGACAGTTAATGACTAGGTAGTTTTTGAAAAATTTGACCGTTTAAGACGGTAAGTCAAATTCAATCAACTTAGTCATTTTCAACACTAGGCCATCGACGTCCGTTCGGCACATTCGCGACACCCCTAACTTTTACTTTCGACCGCGTACCGAAATTTGAAATTCGAAGGAATGCTCGCGTTTCGTCGGTTTATATGAAGTTACAATACTGTATGATATTATTACCGTGATATTACCGTGTCAAGAACTACTTAAGTTAAAAGTGAGATTAAAAGTGACTGCTTTGGAGTTTTGGAGATGGAAGCAAAAGCTTTATCTGGTCTAGTGATATTTTTATATTTACACATTATAAAAAAAAACTTACTTCGCAAATCCCTGTAAGACATCGGGGCAAAATATTTAGGACAAAATATCGAAGTCACAAACACAAACGTTTTCAAAATATTTGTTGATATCTAAACTATCGCACTGTAACTATGGCAACTGAAATGACAACATGGGCATGGCAATGGAATCGGAAGACACACGGCAAAATCATAGGGCGAAATCGTGGTTTCCAAATCCATGTCATTGTGTATTGAAAAAAAAAAAAAGAAGATTATGATGTTTTTTTTATAGCCTGACCAGGAACATAAAAACCCTCGCCATGTTGCGGAAAACTAATGGTACTAATTTCTTTTAATGGCAACAGTAACTGAAAACTTCATTGACATGTCACCTTGCATGTCAGTCTATTGCTGTCAAAGTGTAAACAAACTTTATTTTAAATGTACGCAACTGATTTTGTGAATTAAATTGCTAAAATCTTTTTATAGTCGTGAAAGAAAAGTGGTTCACAATGTGTTAAAGTATTTGACGAAGAGAAATACTAAGGGTTCGGACAATATTTTCATTGAATAATGTTTCCGACAAAGGTTGTCAAATTGACTGACATGTGTATCGTATAGTACAGTCCACTATGAAAATTAGCTGTGGTTTGTTTCAACTATTTTAATTTTTTTTGTCACTTTCTAAGTGTTGAATTTTATGGAATTGGGAAAGAAGTACCGAGTCTGAAGCGTTCATGAGCAGACATTGCAGTTGAATATTCAAGTTCTGAATTTGATTATTGATGAATAATAAAATAAATCCTACTAGCTCGATTGATGGTTTCATTTAATTTATTTAAACCAGGTTACCTATAATAATATGTTTTCGTTAATTCATGAAAATATTAAATTAACCCGTAATCCTGAATCCTGATACATAAAGTTAGCCTATTAATTTAACACAGGTACGATTGTACTCAGTGTTGCACTATCAAATGCAATTGACGCGCCACTATGCCAGGGTTTTTATGTTCCTGGTCAGGCTATACCAGTTTTTACCTTACTTTAATTTGAAAATATTATGCGATAATCATTTCCAAGGAAGGTAAAAGAAAATATTGTTTGATTGGAGCAACATGAATTTATTTAAAAACTTAAACTTAACGGTACCTTCAAGCACCTCCATACTGCTAAAGGACTTCTTAATCCTGATTTGACTAGGAAAGAAGGAAGAAGGAAGGACTACTACATCTACATTTTAAAGGTACCCTACGTTAAATATTGTTTTTTAAACAACATTCGCAATGTTCTAATGGCATTCTACACAAAGCACACTTTGTTACAAAAGGCTACAAATGAAATTACATATTTTTAACTAAATTCTAATTATTTCCCGCAAAAAATCTCTCTTTCACGCAAAACTACTAATGAGATTTTCATAAAATGTTAATACCTACATACCTACATTAATATAGTTTTTCACAGAAATTTTAATTAATATTTACAGTTTTAAACTATACTGTTTAATGACAAACATCACGTGAGCTAGTCACCGACGTCGCATTATGTCGGTTAGTTTAACTTATTTCTAATTTTAATATAGTACGTAATTTAAAATTTAATTTAATTATATTATGGCTTACATGAGCTTACATGTAAGTAAATTGGGCATACTACGACAGCTTATTAAAATACACTTCAAAAAGCTGTCGTATTCATTTACTATTTTGATAGAAAGTCCTTGCCAAATTCGTGAACAAGTAGGATTTTTCATATAAAATACTTTGTGCAAAACCTTAATAAAATGAAAAAAAAAAGCTAGTTATATCAGTGTTTAATATTTATATGTGCACTAAAGAAAGAATAAGAGCAAATCATGAGAGTGCCAACTTTGCTAGTAATATTTTCGTAGGCGTTTTCAATATCGTAATGCTTCACTGCGTGCGACCGTAATAAAATAGGTAAATACTGAGTTAAAAAATTGTTAAATAAGAAAATAAAATCAAAACAAAATTAAAACACAACATAATTATTTATTTACTTAACTAATGGCTAAACTAACTATCAAAACAGTAAAAGTATTAGGCTGAGACTCAAACGATTCTATTCTCAGTTAAGTGAGCAAGTAGTGCAAATCATAGGAGTACCAGCCATCGGTTGTATGCCCAATTTAATAAAAGAATCATAAGTCAAAAGCGGAGGGTGGCTGTCTCATAGTGCGCTTGATAGCTGCTTCACGTTTCACAGCTACACGCATTCGCGCTGCTTTCAGGTGTCTGAAAAAAAAAGAATAATATTTTATTAAATGTAAAAAAATTACTGATATCAGGATAGAAATACATTTTCAATTTTGTGTAAAAAGAAAGAAAGGGCAAACAAAAAATGCTTCACACAAAATGTTTGTTAGGTATAATTATACTATCACAGCCTACCTAAATGATAAGTGTTCATTCAACAAGGTCTCACTCACCTCTGTCTGATCCTCTCCTCAGTTTCCGGGCTGGCCACCTTCTCGGGGAGCTCAGCGTCACGGATCAACTTCCGTACTTTCTGCATGCAGTCGGCCAGGTTCAGCTGCTGGGAGCGAGTGATGTCTGACCGGACGATCAGGTAGCCGTCCTTTGTCAGCTTGTTTGAGTACTACAATCATTCATTACAATACAAAAAACATTAACAACTTGTCTTACATTATAACCTATGTTTGTTAAAAACTAGTTTTACTATTGTCATGAAAAAACAATGCCTACCATCTCCTGCATTCTTTGACGAATTTCAGGATGGATCCAGTCTGCGTCACTGAGCTTGAATCTAAGGTCAACCTTCGTGTGGACCTGTAAGATTTAAGTCAACAATAGAAACAAAAACACATATCAGAGTAAGTTATCTGAAATAGAGTACCGACATCCTAAAATTTATCTTTGATATTTTCCTTACCTTATTAACATTTTGTCCTCCAGGTCCTGAGCTGGCACTGTAAGTGATTACCAGCTTTTCGATGGGAATGAAGCCAGAAAACTTGTCTTTTGCATCTACACTCTGAAACATGTTTTAAGTGCTGGTGAGTTTATATTGACTAGATATTATAGTTTAACATTCAAGTGTGATTACTTACAAAAGAAGGTGAAGTTAGTTTTAGGGAGCTATTTGGATAAAGAGTTTCCAATGAGATAGAACTTTTATAAGCCATTGGTCGTTTAGCCATAGTAGTGAATACATTTTGAACAGCCTTTTGCAGGCACACAAGCCTTAACGGATTTAACGCCATTATGATTCTGCTATTTAGTCCCAAAAATATCTTGAACTTGAGTAGAATAAATCAATTTATTTCATTATTTTTACGCCAATAATACTCTAACCTCAAAATTGAAAATTACGACTTTGACAGTTTACTGTCTTGTCAAAAGTCCCAAATGTCAATGTCAAACTGTTTTTTTTTTTTTTTTTGGCTTTCGCGGTTTGCGTTTAGCCACAACGGTGTGGGAGAAAAGGTTAGGAAACGTTTAGGTAAAAAACAAACCGGGGTGGAGTACAAAAGGGGATGAGGATCAAGTTGGGAGGTGAGAGATTAAATAATATAATACAATATATGTATAGAGGAAATTAAGGCATGTTAATATAATATTATAAGTTAATTAAAGTTTAATATTATTTATAATCAAATATTCAGAAATACATTTATAAATATCAAAGTCATTTAAACCAAGCAGGCAAGATATAGAAGTGGGGAGAGGGACACGGAGGGCTAGGAGGGATGATAAAACAGTTCCGAACCACAATATCTGTGTTCCGAACCATGAAGCTAAAGATAAAAATGGAGGGCAGAGTTGGAACAAAAACTTGAGTCAAATACCTACTTATATCTATCTCGCTCTCTGCGGCCCTACCTCTCTTTTTAGTGTGAACTGTAGTATTGCTATCTTCTGATTTAAATCTTGTAAATTCTTCGAAATAGCCAATTCACTAACCAAATCAGAAGTTAAACAAATAAATAATTAATATTTGAAACTAAGATTACCTAGTTAAATAAAAAATCACAAAATTGTCGGCCATTTAGGCTTAATGTGTTGGCGAATCAGGGAATTACAATCCCAATTCCTGGGTAATCGGTACCATGTGGCAACATCGGCCCAATCCGGCCCATCATGGCGGTTGTTTACTATTTTGTTTATTAAGCAGTTAATTTCGTTTGAGATTGTTTACAGGAAATAATCATTGTTTTATCACAAGAATTGGTGCAACATTTTGTAGTGCGTGGTTGCGGTAGTACGTGGTGTCCTGGAATTGACATAAGATTCCACGCGTAAGTGTTTATTTCGTGATTTCCGACATTGGATCATTGTAAACATTTTTCTCATTTTTTACAGTAATTTATTCCTAAAACGTTTTACCAGTAATTACACTTATCATTTTTAATGATACCTATGTCAAGAAATAAAGATTTTACATTGGTTTCATTGAATTTGAGCAATTTTATATTTTTTATTTATTTAGAAAGAGCGAGTCTGCCCACAGAGAGCGAGATAGTGATACTTAGTTTGTGCTTCAAGTAGGTATTCGGAGTGTGGCCTCCATTTTAATCTGTAGCTTCATGTTCCGAACCCATGGAGGTATTATACCTCCATGTTCCGAACCACACAGTAGGTACACAGTCGAAAACCGCGGAAACCTGTCTTGGTTTCCAAGAAACAAAAAAGAAATTATACCTTTTTGACCTTATTTTCCATTTATTTTTTTTCTTCCGTGTGTGTGCGTGTAGTGGGCCGATAGTTGGGTCGGCCTCGGCAAGCTTCTATTTGTTGTACTTAATATTAATTTAAGTTCCCAAGGAAAGGAAAAATATAGTGATAATAACATAACATCGAATGTACTACGGTCTACGAGTACAAACCAACACCTCATAAATATTTTTTAATTAGTTAAAAAGTTAGCTTAATTCAACTTGAATACTAGACCGCCTTAAAGATTTATTTAGCTTGCAAGAAACTAGGTAGGTATCTATCTAGGACAAAGACTACACAAAGCTGCACAGCCAGCAACGCGTGAAGTTTCTACTTGTTACTAATTAATTAGTGCCAAAGCATAAACATTTTTTGCGATTTACAACATCTGTTGAAATGCGGATTTTATTGCTCGGCGGGAGACCATCTCCCGCATTTCTTACATACGGTACCTCTTAGTTTACGAGTTCACTAACTGGTGAACGCTACTTCATCTGCACGGTGTGCTGTGCTCTGCATGGCTGGCTTGGCTGGTTACCAAATTGTTTAGCGATAAGTCTTGAAAAAGAGGCTGACAACACTGAGTTTCTTGCGCTGCTTCTTTACAGCACTGGGCCTATTGTCCCGAAGCAGTGGTAGGGTTAATACTGGGACGTGTACTTAAAAGTGCTTTTTAAAAGCATAACTTGCAAAAATAAAATGAGTTTTATGAGTAGCATCTCAAACTAAATTTTAAATAACTTGAAAAGTTGGGCATTTAGATTTTTTCAAGATTTTAAATTACTTATTTATAGTTAGTTTAATTAGTCACACAAAAATGCATAAAAATAAACGTAATTTCATATTTGTAACTCGAGGAATGTTGCCAATTTAACTATAATAAAATTAATTGTACAATTTTTCTTTCAAGTTTATTGTTAATTAATAATAATGTTACAATTTGGTGGATCCAAATCAATAAAACTTATTATTTACTAAATGAATCTAAATTGGTACTCTGGTCCAGCAAAAATGTTAGTTACAGGTAGGCTGACAGACAAAATTATTATCGCATGATTAGGTACAGAATGTGATTTAGTTATGAAATATTGCAAATTATTTACCTGCTGATATTAATTATAACTTTTATCAACATTAGTCATTAACTGTCTATCAATGTACCTAATATGAAGTAGTTCGTTACTGCCTAATGACTTGAGTTGTTTTAATCAATCAAATTTTAATGTAACGTTTGCACACGAAGTTTTATTAAAGTTTTCGATTAAGTAGCGTTATTTTTTTGCATATTACAGCCTCAGAAAAATAACCTACTTTGCCGTGTTCACTATCGGCCCGGAACTATTGTGGACAGCGAAGAAATCGAAAAGTGAAAAAGACAGAATACCAGGAACTGACTCATAATTGGCACTAATTTAGAGCATCAAAATAAATATTGGTAAGTTTTAAAAATCATATATTATTAACGATTCGGCAATAAAATATACAACAATAAAACGAGCAGAAGGCACCCATAATTTAAAAGAAAGCGTACCAACAATCTAAAAGTATGGCGGCAGTTAAAAATGATTATTAGATTAGGTATAGTAATAGGTAAATATGTAACAATGCATGTGAAATGATTTATTGTTGGTAAATCTCTATCAATAAATAAATGAAAATGAAAATATTTATTTATTGCCAGAATTAAACAATACAATAACTAAAAGACAGACCTCCACACTAGGCATTGCCTGTCCTGTGTATAAAATAGAGTTCGGACAAACTTCAAAATCGAAGAGTTGTAATTCTTCTAGTGTTTTTATTGTTATTTATTAACAACGCTCGTTTTCCCTCAGCAGTAAAGATTTTGTTTGATTTTTTTAGTAAATAAGTAGCTAGGCATTTTTTTATAACTTATGACGAAGGAAATTGTTTTCGTTTAATTTATTTGTTATTTTTTAGCTACTCAAATAATATTTTTTAATTTGGAAGTCTTTCAGGCAATAATAAATGAATCTTTTAATTTATTATTGCCTAACAGGCATTTTTTCCCCCGTATTAATTGGATATACAGGGTGTCCCGTAATGTAACGTCAAGCCGGAACTGGGTGTTGAGGCAAGTTGTGCTGGTTATCAGAAAAATATAAAAAAAAATCTATGTGGCATATTTTAAAAATAATAGGCATTTAAAAAAAATCAAAAAATTCTACTCCAGGTGACGGTCCTTTTGCTCGTGTTGCACAAATCTTCACTTTTTCCAAATTTTTTTTTGTTATGTAACCCTGAATAATGCTTCTCTAAATTGTTATCAAAATTACAAAACCAGCTGCTCCAGCTTGGATGAAAAAAATACATTATTCCCAAAAAAAATTTCAAATTAAAAATTTTGCCTACTTTAAACTTTAGACTCCGCCTTTATCCGAAACTATCCGTAACTTTTGAATCAGTTTCGGTTACGGTTATGGATATTTTTTTATTTCGGATATCCGATAGTTTCGGTTACGGTTACGGATATCCATAACATCCCTGCTTGGTAAGATGGCCCTCTCCGTCCCGCTCATACCTTTTAAAATGGCTTCTTCACCTCACTTAAGCCAGAAACTTGAATTTTGGTCACATTAGAATAATATTTTTAACCAAGGTAGATAAAGTTAAAAACGGGATTATTTCCAAAAAATACAAAAATTGTCGACAATTACAGCAAGAATTTACCAAGTGTTATACCATTTTGGAATCCTTACTAAATGCGCCAAATTATGACGTCACTTGCCACACTCGCGTAGTACAATTTTTTTTCAGTACAGTCAGTTTAAACTAGGCAAAATTTTTAATTTGAAATTTTTTTTGGGAATAATGTATTTTTTTCATCCAAGCTGGAGCAGCTGGTTTTGTAATTTTGATAACAATTTAGAGAAGCATTATTCAGGGTTACATAACAAAAAAAAATTTGGAAAAAGTGAAGATTTGTGGCAACACGAGCAAAAGGACCGTCACCTGGAGTAGAATTTTTTGATTTTTTTTAAATGCCTATTATTTTTAAAATATGCTACATAGATTTTTTTTTATATTTTTCTGATAACCAGCACAACTTGCCTCAACACCCAGTTCCGGCTTGACGTTACATTACGGGACACCCTGTATTTTTTTATTATTTATCATTATTAGTGGGTTCTTGACCTTTCTTATATCGTCCGTACCGGCCAACTATACTTTTTAACATCAAACAAGGCTCCATTGAAAGGTCAAACAATCATTATAGGGAAGTAACTTTCCCTGGTCACAATGATAGACCTAGAAGGATTTGTTACCTACACGATTCCCAGCAAAAGTCGTGGACGAATGGTGTAAATTTACTACCTACTAGAGCTTATTGTCTTGTCACCTACATCAGAATTTACATCACATTATTATGGAAAACTACGCGGATGATGTCGCGGGCAACAGGCTGTGAAGAAGACATGGGCAACGTTGAGTGTCATCAGTTAGGCTCATGTCTCCACGCGACATAATCCCATTTATGCATTAAACTTAATTCGGCTAAGTCGTTAAGTAGCACGCTACCCGCAATTAGACGGTGCGCCGCGGGCGCGTGTTTGGTACAACAAAATCGACGGTCTGAAAAACTCGGAGCATAGATGCGCGCGCGCAGTCACGCTCCACATAATTTAATTAGGATCTCGTTCCGCTCGCTGGCGACATCTCACGTTTCTACAAGACTATTTAGACAACACTATTTTATAAATTTTGACATTGTTCATGCTAACTGTTGTTTAATGGGGAAAGAGCGGCTGGTACACGGAATCCTATTAAAATGTATGTATTTATTCTCGCAAGAAAGTTTATTCACTGGCTTCTGGGAAAGAAGACCAAAAACAAGTTAATTACAAACCTGCGTTGAATACTAACGCCGTGGCTTATATTATAAGGCCAGTGTCTTCACTGCTCTTGCAAGTTACGAGCAACTAGACGAGTAACATGTTCACGGATTCCTTCCTACACATCGTTAGATTGAATAGGTAATCTGCTTGCTGAATGTTTTGGCTCTGGTTTTTTGTTTTATTTAAATTACCTACATGTAAAGAAATACATAGAAAAAATATTATTATTTTCGGAAATTTAGGTTTGCCCAAGCGCATTCAGTTTCTCATCCAAAGTATGAACAATTAAGTACACAAAACGATTTTTCTAGTCCCATGGGAGTATCGCACCCATCATTTCAGATCGAAACAGTTTTACACCATAATCTCACCTTATCTCCCAACAATCAGACGTGAGCCTATTAAACAAGCCAATAATGCAACTAGGACTTGACACTCCCAAGTTCAACCTGGTCCTACCGCGCCATGTCGACAGCAGCGATAACAGTTGTCTTGTGAACAAGTCCGTATTGCCACAGAACAGATAATTGGGTATTCCTGAACAAAGTGTGTTGAAAAAAGTTTCAGTTCGTCGTATCATAGAGATATCGTATGCAAATAGCACTTGCCGATAACTTGACTCGGACAGCGAGCAGGCGGTAATGAGCGCCATATATCTTGAAAATTACGCGCCACTGACGGCTGGGAATGGGATACTAATTACAAGAATATGCTGAGATTTATGGCTCTGACGGGTACATAGTTTCATTCTGTACAATATACATATTATTATTTGTGTTAAAAAATGGACACTACCATGAATCTACTTTGCCTTATGGTACCAGAACTATTAATTAGTCCCTAGTACTTATTATTAATATTCTGGCAAGAAGTAAGAAAATCCAGTAGCTGTGTAAGGGTTAGGGTTTCCCTCAGATCAGATCTCTCGATTTTCACTAATTTTTCACCAAAAAACTAATATTTTTTTACCTACCTACTAGAACATCGTTCGGTTTGTCCATATACCTAGGTTCGTTAATTTCTTCTTTCCATTTTTGCTGATGCTGTATATCAATGCCTACTGATAAAGCCACAACAAATAACTTTTCTACCCCTAATCATAGAAGTAACGTCTGTTTCCAGTATAAGTACCTACCTACTACCTACTTCGTTCGAGTAGTATCAAACAATTTCCTCTGAAGCATGTAAATTGTCATCGCATCCCACAGAAGCTGATTTTGCAAAAACGCTAAATCGAATTTGCGCGGCAATAAATCGAGTGCGCATGATTGGGCGCGGTTTTTGCCGCGCCTGCGCCTGCGCCGCGACACGGGCAATAATACGCGACGTCGTTGACAGAACGCAGAGATCGTTGATATTTCAAAAACATACAGAGCTACACAGTGAGAGAACATGTATGCGGGATATGGAAAATTTGAAGATGAAACTTCACTTCCAGGCTTAAGCTAACATGCGCAAGTTAAGACCAACAGGACTGATAGACAGACGAAAGTACTAGTAACATTAGACGAGTACAGAGTTACAAAGGCTGATAGATGTCGAAACAAAAAAGTCTATTTTTACTTTTATGATTGCACGAGCATATTTCAGGAAAATCCAATTTTTCCAGAAGATCAGAAAGTTTGCAAGAATATTATCCTAATTTTTCGTATCCAAAGTTCTTACACATGCTGTTCTATTCATAGCCCACGCATTCTTATTCTTCGTTTATTGGTTTCACGAAAATCTACAGTTGAGACCAGAACTCATGATCTACCACTCACTAGCACCACATCACTTCTACCACTAAGGTGTCCTTTAATTTAAATAGCGGCGAGCCATCCTCAGCAATGCTAAGGACAAATGAAACCCTGGCTGTGATGATGTTGCTTGGGTTTTATCTGGTCTCGTCGCGTGTACCCGCCACAATCGGCTACTGCTTTCATCAATTATGATAATGTGGCATCTGCTCCGGCGCACGCACGCGCGGCTTTCCGAATTCCTCGAGGATTTACCGATGCCTATCAGACACATAAATTCGATGTTCTTCTTCCATAATTGCACTGTAATTACGGACATTATTGCCTATCAGATAACGCAATATACTTTATTATTATAAAATAACACGTTAATTATTCATATCGCAGAACTTTATGCGCAGAAAACTTCAAGCGCCGTTTTCTTTTGAAATAATGTTATTGAGTTAGATAGCAATCAAAATTATTAAAACAAAAATAACGGAATGAAAGTGCTATTCGACAACAGATTAATAAAGACAGTTGTTTATTGAAATAATGTCTGCTTTCTTTTCAAGTTAGTTTTTATTTGACATCCAACTTACCTATCTGAAAACAAGAAAGTTAAACATTTGATAGAATCCATGCGTTTGGGAATTAGGATGCAGATACGGCGGCGGACGACCGTCACTCTCGGAGGGTATCACACTCACATTTCTATGAAAACATTAAGCGCCAGTGAAAGCGTATAATTAAAAATTAAAATAGTGAACAGTAAACGGAATAATTATACCGTTCACATACCAAAATGGCTGCGCGCGCGTTTCACGCTCCTGTTGGCCGGCCTACTATAACTTAGCTGAACACATAAACGTTTCTAATTAAAAGATTTCAGACGAAAAGATCTAGGTTTGTAGCTGTATCAATAAATGTCTGAACATGATTGAACAATCAGCAGCACTAAGATAAGTAGTAGGTTTAAAGAACGAGGTAAACGCTAAGAATGAGAGTCAGACGTTCGAGTCTTGTATGGGGCCTTTCCCCATACAATGTATGTATGGATGAAAGTCAGCTAAACATAGGTCATAGTAAGATAGGCTTTTTCAATATAAATATAAAGCAAGTCTTGATTTGCTGGTGGTGATCGTACCTAAATTCAAATATTTAGTTTTATGATTGCAAACGCAAAATGTTTTAACAAAATTTAGCCATAGTTCACAAAACTATTATTTATTTATTTATTTTATTGGGCTATCAACATGAGATATATAATTACGTAAGCTTTTTTATATCTAAACTCTCTACAACAATGTTAGCAGCATTTTCATATTGATCTACTACTAGGTATGTACTACCTACTATACTAATAGACAGTTACTACTAGAGAAAATACTGAAATAGCGTTTTTCAGTACTTAGGGAAAGCTACATTATTTCCTAATAATGAAGGAGGGAAAGTCATGAAACCGAACATTTCAAGACAAGGATGTTTGTAATGTTAAACTTCCTACAGCTATTTAGATGTTAATTGGTGTGATTATTGGGGCAATAACTGAAGACAGGCGATTTTTAATTGTTTGTTTTTATATAATCTTTTGTCGTAAGTAGGAGTTAGTTTGGAGAAGTTAACAACAGCGTCGTGTGTCTTGTGGTTTGAAGTTATATTGATGAATATTAGTTTACTTCCTTCGATTAGTATGTCGAGTATTGCAGTGCAGCTGTAGTTGGGAACACACATGAACTAAGGTTGAGTTATGTCTGTTAATCCGCTAAGTATAGTTGCTGTGTCCAAATTGTATGTATAACCATATATTTTTTACCACAAGAAGAAATATTTTTTACACGAATAGAGTAGTGAACAGTGCATGTTACTCGTCGTTGCCTTGATCGACGTGGCACGAGATAAACGAGTAATTGATACCTTCGCACACCGACCAGGAGTAGGTAATACAAGTGGAATAAAGTAGACTTGTTCGCATTCCTACTGACAACTACAATGACATAAGTATTCACCAACCACCAACCTTCTCTAAAGCTAGATCTTTTTTTTATCCACAACGAGGAAACTCTTGGCCTGTATCTCACCTGATGGTAAGGGACGATCATGCCGAAGGTGGAAGCGAGCTTCACCCGGAATCCTCAACCACAGAGGGACTGGCTATCTTACCTCTAACTGCCGGAACACAACAATACTATACTATAGTTTCCACAAAACCCTGGCTTAGGGTAGAGTAGTCCCGGAGATGGCTAATAATTTTTTCATCAATATAATAGGAAAAGTTTAAAATACTTCTCCATTGCAATGAATGGAATAGAATAGGCATGTTTTATTTGGGTCCAAATATAACTTACTTAATAAAGCGGAAGTTGATAACTGAAAAACTTCTCTGATAAATCAAAGTCAAAGTCAAAGTCAAAATTTCTTTATTTGTTTAGACTAATAAATAGTTCTTACAAATCGTCATAAAATATGCTCTTAAGGAGCCTCTACATGTCTCATAATCTTTTTACCCTACCAGCGCTTCGAGACCAACAATGTGGCAAAAACAAAGGATACCAACCACGTAAACGTCACGGTTACCACTCATTTCATTAAACATAATTGTATTTAACAATTGTTTAATATATCGTTTACTGCTGGATGCTTGTATGTACGAAGTCTGAACCTATACTCCATTATCCTATCTTTTGCATTCAACATTCAATCTAAATATGTATATAAAAGGAGAAACTGACTGACTGACTGACAGATCAACGCACAGCCTAAATGGCTAAACGTAGGCACTTGAAATTTGGAAGGGACGTAGCTTAGGTACCGTAGAGGTGCACTAAGAAAGGAATTTCCGGAATTCCCACGGGAACGGGAATTAGCGGGAAAAACGGGATTCACGCGTACGAAGTCGCGGGCGGCCGCTAGTCTCTCTCTATGATTTCGGCTCATTAAAGGATGGGACTAACTGTTCGTTCGTTCGTACATTTCAGCTAAATGACGTCCACTGCTGAACAAAGGCCTCCCCCAAGCCTTTCATATTGAACGGTCCTGCCCGCATCCAGGTTCTTCCCGAAACCTTTACCAGATCGTTCACCTAGTAGGACTTTAACTGTAGCTGGTTGTTATTCTATTTCTATGTCCTAACCTTTAAGTTGCCTACCCGGCCCGGTTATTGGTCTTATCCATTTAGGTTTGGCAATAAACTATTGTAACACAAAAGAAGATTCCAGTGAAATCAGAAATAACGAATCGTAGAAAGTAACAGCTGAAATATAATATCACCGAGTCAGTTTAATTACTAGAGTAAGATACGTTTGGCAATTAGAGCAATCGAAAAAGATCGCGGTCGCGCCCGGCGCCCGTCGTGTCAGAATGCCGAGAGAAGCGCTTCGGTATCGTGCGATATTTTCACTTGCGAGTTTTCACAAACAATATATTTACCTGTCGAACTAATTGAAAAGACTTACGACGAGCTTCAGTCAGACTAATTACTGTTGGTATTTGTCCGTTTTTGTAATGTTGTTTGATATGAATTAGTTGTGCAAACGTTGGCGGTATTTGGCGGATACATAAAGAACTATTCGTGTACCATCACAGAATAAGTAATAGTACAGGTACAGAAGGATTACTCCGCAAGACGATTTAAATTNAACTGTACAATTATTATAATTTTAGCCTATCTCGTGAGCTAGGTGTCAATAATTAGGGTGATTTACTAACTAACCAGTCTCATACGAACAACAACAGTAAGATTCAAACAAGTTTGATCCATGATGCCGCACGACTATTGTGTGAGCCGCCCACCCGTAACCCAAGCTTATTTAGCTTAACACAAGGGGCTGGACGGGACTATTAGTAATTTGTGCAATACAAAGTGCTTATAATCTTTAAAAAAATCTTCCTTCCTTTCGTATACTAATTTATGCGTCAGTGTCAAGTCTGCGATTTTTATTCTTTGAAATTTTCGTAAAATGGCTGCCGCCGCGGTGACGCCTTGTAATTAACAAATTAAAATTAAATTAGTGTTTTAAAGTGCATAAATGTACAACTTAATGGTAAAAAGTCATTCCTTGATTTTTACTTAATATGTATCTGGAGTTATTTGAACAGTATTTTCGTCTATAGGATGGCATATTTCAAAAAACAAAACTGCACTCAAGCGTGTTGTCACAGCAACCGCTGAGCACATACTAATTGTATTTCGGTCCGTGGACCTATTTACATGCCAGAAACAGTCTAGTTGACATGTCTTCTCTAGTACGTAGTACATTATAACTCAATGTGAGGTGATTCTAGCGCTCGGCGGCCGCTGCCGCGGCACGCTTCGCTCGCCTTCGCGCGTTAAGGGTCACTGTTCTAACCTAACCTAACCTACTATTTTCTGCAATACCTACTTTCTGCAACCATACTATTTTCTGCAATATCTTTGTTTTACATAACATTCTTGTGAAAACCATGATCATCTGCCTCTGCCTTATGGTTTGATTTGTGGGTAAGTATGTGAAGTGTCGATTTGACCAAACAAATTATTTGGGATATAATATTTGGCAAAATAAAACATTTGCTATATAAACATTTGCCAAGTAAAATTTGGCCAAATGATAATTTGTCCAAATGAATTAGTTGTGAAAAGTACAGTTGCTAAAAGTTCATTTGGGAAATGAAACTTTGGCGATAAGTTGTTTGCGAAGTGAAATTTGGCGAAAAGTAATTTGGCCAAACGGAAGGATACCACTGCGTACACACACCGTACTGAAGGAGATAGCCGATAGTGGGGATTGTCCACTGATCGGCCACATGCTCAGCAGGACGAAGTCTGTTTTAGAAATAAGATACTAACATAGCCTAAGTTTTTACTAACATTATGGATCCCTGTTATCCGAAATAAATACTTTTTATTTATTTATTTATTTAATACTAAGTATGTAGGAAAAAATAAGAAGATAATTGCTGTAACGGTGCAACATTTTTACCAATGTTTTGTATCTTAATCTGTGTGGTCCGTTTTGTTATTAACAGAGGCTACCGTATTTTCTTGCAATGCCTATGGCACTGTGCCTATAACTCTAGCGTGTAGGCTATATGTAATTGTCGATATTTGCATGCACCGCGCTGCAGCCGGCCGTGTAATATGTATGTGTCGACTGTCGATTCCGTCTGGCTCCCGGTTGTTTTGTCTGTTGTGAGATTGAAATTTGGTGCAATCGAGAGGCGAACAATAGGCAGAATATGCAATGTTTCGATCTTCGTGGACTTACGTGACACTTTTAGTTTATAAATAATAATAATAATAAGTCATTTATTTCAACACATAGTCATAGGTTTAAGGTTACAGTTAATAATTATAATAATAATAAAAATATTTAAATTTCATTTCAATTGACATCATTAAATTAAATTCAAACAATTCAAAACAAGTCAATTTTTACATTTTGCTATTTGTTCGTTAGTCATAAAACGTCAGTTGTTTAATGATGACTTTCATATTCTCAAGTTTCGGATCTCAGAATCTACAATCTAATTTTATTCCAATCTAAACTGTGTTTAAAGCAACTCCTGAAATAATCGTCAAAAATGATAATTAAAAAAAACAATGGTTTTTTCTGTATTTTAAAAACTACTTAAGAAAAGAGCGCGTTGATGTCTTTTTAATTAATGGTAGCGAAATAGGAAAATTTATAGAAAATCTGCTAAAATTCAACATTGTCTGATCAGCAACAACTGAAGCTGTCCTATAGCTGTCTGCTTTATTCTAGCGTGTCTGTATTTTTATGAGAAAGCAAAACGTATAACTAATTATTTTTGTATTTATTTTTATTAAACTAAATTTTATTATTTAGTGCCTGCTTTGAAGCAGCAATTAATCACAAACAGCAAGTTTCTGAATAAAAACAGATATCTTATTTTCTGCTAATTTTTTGTGAAAATAAAGTTGAACAAATTATTTGATAATTTGACTTATAAATCTTTACAATCTAAACAAAAGCAAATGAATAACGCATTTCTGCTTGAAAATATTACAGTCACTTTATTTCTAAATAATATATAACAAATTCGTCATAACATCTATTTGTCCCTTTATAAATCTGAAGATGCACGCAAGTCTCACTGCAATTAAAAAAAATCTACCACGTTCATTTTTATATTGTATGGTGTAATAAATAAGCATAATAACATAATAAGTACATTCTGCTTAGAAAAGTAAATAAACCAAGCGAAGCCGGACTCGATCACTAAATTGTATTCTTGTCTTGATACACTTGTGAGTTGTGTGTGACAGCGTCAAAATATCTACTGATGCTGATGCATCAACAATAATAATTAGGCGACACATAATTAGGAGTGTTATGCCCGTTATCACTATCAATGCCTAATTTAAAAGTAAATTCCTGTTATTTGTTCCCATAGGGGTCACTTAAAAATTAGGGATTGGTGGTGAAAACGGGCATTAGTGCATCAAATCTGCTGGTTTCGGCATAAAACACTGTCGATGTCACCGTGCGGTCGCGTGACGGACGCTGTCGCTGCTGGACAGCAATCAGTACTGGATCTCATGTGTTTTCTCGCGCGAGCAAAGACTGACACTGTAGTAAATATTGCTGATGAATTGGTAAAACCTGTGCTACTGACTGAATATGCATTGTTTGTTATTTTCCACAAAAATAAAAAGAAGAACATCTGATCATTCAGACATGCATTATTCTTTTTATTATTTATTATTATTATTTATCTAAGATACTTTCTAGAACTTCGTGGTTAATGGATTATAAAAATATTATTGATGTTCATTGAAATCATATGTACAATTTCATATTTGAAGTTTTCTTATTTGAAGTTTTAATTTTCAAACAATAGCAGATTCACTCGCAAATCATACAAGTCCGCGTACTTTTGCCGTCCGCGTCGAGTGCGGTCGCGTATCTCACCATCGCCAGTGTTAATGACTTAATTAAACGAGCGATTAAAATATTATCACCAACATCACGAAACGAGACGAGCGTTTTGAACTTTCACGGGCAAAATGGCAAGGAAAAATTGGTCGCCATTGGTTACGGGCAAGCGGGCGCTGATTGGCGGCGGCTAGTGATGGTCAACTCGAGTAAGTAACTCGAGCTAACTCGAGTTGGGCGTAAATCGAACCCACTCGAGTTGAATTCTCTCTAACTCGAGTCGAGTTCGTGAACCGAATGGAACCGACATAGAGCGAATTTTGCCGATCATTTGAGTGAGACTATGTTCGTTTATTCAATAATTCATAACAAACATTCATCGCAGTCACTGGTATCGACAACCACATTGGATGTTGAGCCTCCTTAAAAACGGTTAAGGTCTTTTGTAAAAAAAATATCGCAAAATTCTGGTGATAACGCTTTTATTAATCTGATAGTCAAAGATTTGCAGCCATTTCAGATAGTGGAAAATGCAGATCCAATTTTTTGAAATATTAATGCGAAGCTGAGGGAATAAACTAGTAAAAATTTAAAAAAAAATTACTTGTCCATCCAGTTAACTCGAGTTACGTAACTCGAGTTCAACCCGAGTTATGTGGATTTTAACTCGGGTTAAATCGAGTTTTGTTTTTTCCGAGTTGGCCCATCACTAGCGGCGGCTCCCTCCGGCTCCCTCGGCCGCGCCGCGCCCCGCCGCGTCAGTCCGCCGCGAACCGTCGTGGGGGTAGCGTCGCTCGCACATCCTCGCACCAGCTCTCCGGGCAACCGCAGCCGGCACCCGTCCGAGCATACAACAGCGAGATACACTCGTAAAAGTGTCAAGTTAATTGATGATTGTGCCGACTCAAATCACAGTCGCGAGTTAGGTTTTTTACTCATAGTGCAACTGTGCTTTCGTCCCGCGATCTACTCGGCTGCATTTCTTTGGTGTGAGCTTGCTGAAGTGTGAAAAGGTGAGTTTTTGCTTTAATATTTGCAAGAATGTGTTGCCGGCCGGCGGCGGGCGCGGTCCCGGGATCGATGCGCGCGGGATGGGGCTCACCCTCCGCGCGAGGGCGCCGCTCGCCTGATCTTGAGCGCGCTCGCCGGTTTGTTATGATATGAATTATTTATAAACAATATTGTATGCAGGTACGTGCTCGGAACGAAAGTCGTTTTTCTAGGGGGATGGTTTAATGAGAATAGTCTCGGTCAGCGCTCTCCGTTCCTATTAGAATCTATGAGTGCGTAAAGTTGCAGATAATTTAAAATACCGCTATCTTTGTAATCACGTACACCCGTAGTACATGTGAGGCGTCTCGGCAAAGGATATGTTTTTGTATCTGAAAATTAGTAAATATAAAATTATACCGTATAAAAATGATAACTGTCGGAATACGCTTCCTTTTTATCCGCGGATCTACCCTCAAAAAATGAATGTGTCCAGTTTTGTTATTTATGTAATTTTATATCTTGTTATGTACAACGGTTTTCTGTAAAACTTGACATCATAATGATGGCTGTAGAATTATTTACACATACCTCAATACCCATTTTACGATTACACTAGGTAATTGCAAATCAGTATCCTGTTTTCCTGGATGCCTTGGACATTATATTTATACCTAAGTTATTGTACACCAGGAAACTATGGACTACCAGGAAAATCGAGTCAATGATGCGCTTTACATCGTGTCAGTCAGTCATTGAGATATTTAAATGCGAGAAATTTTCTGATTATCTTTTTTTATCAGGAGATGAAATACCTACCTTAAAATTCCTTTTGTGTTTTTCATTACTTATTTTTATGGCATAGCTAGAAAATTTATCACAAAATATAAAATATCTTCTGTATACATATTTCTAATTCATCGGGTTGATTTCAGATGACGAAGTTAACTCTGAAAATAGTTTTCTACCATTCAAAACGAAAGAAAAATATCTACTTATTCTTCTTCTAGTCCTCCAGTAAAGGTGAAACGTGAAAAAATCTAAGAAAAAGTAAAATTCGCTTATGATAGTAGTAGTTAGTAGTACAGTAGTAGTAAGATGCTTTGTTATGCTTAAAATATTTGCTTATTTAAAAATCCAACATTGTTTTCTCACATCTTCCGGCATAGTGTATATTTTGCAGATCGCAGGTACCTAAAACATCTGCTGATTTCTCCAGCGAAGTTTCGGGAACACCGTTATATGAGCGAAGAGCCTCAAAATGCGGCGTCATCCTACGCTCATTAACATGAATCCTGTTGAATCCTTTCCAATGAATATACTCGTATACTTGAAAGTTATTTAGGCTATTGTATTTATAAATTGTATTTGTCTTTAACTTATGGGCTCAATAAATTTAATAGGAACGGGCAAAATAAACCCTGGGCAACCATGCTCCATCAGATTTCATATCTGCATTCTACATCCATGGGCAAAATAGCAAATGCATCTAGCCAAAAAAAGAAAGATGGGCCCGACCTTACTTTATAATCTATTCGTAATGTCGTGAATACCACGATTATACATCAATAGAGGACAAGACTTGTAAACAGTGGCATCTGAGCTATCTCACGAGAGGTGAAACCGTCTCGTGCACATTCCCGCATTATTCTAAAGAGCCCGCTCGCCATAATGAGTGCTCGGTGGCAATAACAAATAATGAACCCTATCTAATGCAGAACATTCGGTACCTTACCACCCGCGTGAAAGTGGCAATTAACTAAAGTCGGTATAATAAGCAGCTCTCCGGATTTATAATGATGAATTATTAATAAGCGAACGTCTCTCCGTATAATTTAGTTTCATACTTTCGTTTTTGAATTATTCTGTGTGGACGCGACATCGAGCGTGCTGCGCTACTATCTAATAAAGTACAAGACATTATTGTCTTCATTTCAATTAGACATTTTACACGGCAAACATTCCACAGCGCAGCGTTACTGGCTGCAGTTATTTTCTAACAATCAAATCATTCTTCTTTGGAAATTGCGACTTTTTTGTCGTTCTTGATCACAAAATGGACAAAGCGATCTTTGTTCGGACGTTTTCGGCTTGCTCCATCTCGAGATAAAATTTCGCCGATGTCGGACAGATACGAGAGTTTGAAAGTATTTCAGATAAGCTATCAAGATACCTTGAGCTGATCTCAACAATATCAACAATGCATCTATTGAATTTCAGATAAACATTGGACTAGACATTTCGAAAATTATCATAATATCTTTCAATTAGATTACCTACTTAAACACACTGACGTGTTCCATCTTATATTTTTCCAAAATACAATGCGGTTTTATGTTTATCATGATTCTTGGTCCATGGTTTTATAATTCCGGAGTCTTTTGCCCGTTTTCACCATCATTCCCTTATTATTAAGTGACCCCTATGAAAACAAAATTCTTGTTATTTGTTACCATAGGGGTCACTTAAAAATTAGGGATTGATGGTGAAAACGGGCATTTGTTCCTTGACATCCAGATTCCCATAGCACAAGATATCTACACCTAGAGCAAGTAGACATGATAGAATAAAATCTGCAGCAGAGAGCGCCGGGGTCCTGTCGCGCCCGGGGTGGCGGGCCGACGACCTCGCGTGCTGGCCTTGGCTCGCACACCTGTCGCTGGGAGGAACTTGAACGCGAATCAGAACTATGCTGTTAGGAAATACTTGAACAGCCATAACATCCAAATGAGTCACATACGAGTACATGGAAAGAATATTAAAGTACAAGTATGTACCAGAATAGCCTTTTCAAACAAGTTCAAAATCTTTTCTTTTCGCCAGTTCCCAGTGATCAAATTATTAGTCTCTCTTTATGCTAAAGACAATAGATTTTTGATTTTGGACAATGTTGCAGTTGAGTTTGAAACACTAAATTCGCGTAAGCCAAGTTTTAATTTTTATTACTTAATTTCAAACCTACCCCGAAGAACCTTGACTTCAGTCAAAGACCACATCTTTTGAGTGATCTAGCCCAACAATGGCAATTCTCAAACCGCTGGTATAGGGTATTAACCACAAAATATCTGAGCAGTGAAGATGGTCGCGGAATTCATGTGCACGGCAGATAAATCACCCGCTATGTGGAGCGTCTGCGCCCGCGCACGTCCGCCGGCGACACGCACGTTCGCCGCCTTTGCGATCACTACAACCATTCTTGATGGAATTTCAAGAATTTCGACGTTTTTCTGCATCTCCTAGATATTATTTAAAACATCACATAAAAAACTTTTATTCTGCAGGAAGAATTGGGTTAGGTTGTATTAGATCGTGTAAACGCAGACTATCTTAATTTAGAAAGAAAGAAAGATACATTTATTACAATGGACATCACACAAATACAGGCAATTACATAGACATGGCAGTGGCACATAATAATGGAAGAAAAAAATAAATAAAAACAAGAGTAAACTGAGCAGTGCCACCCATTCACCAACAAGATGCCCACTGCAACGGGACCCCACTCAGCATATACCATGGTAGGCCACGGTGACGAAGGCCACGGCGCTGGTTTTCAGTGTGCCCCATGCCCAATTTAAAAAAACTTAAGAACTTAACGCCCCCCAATTTTAGAGTTGTTGAATCGAAATGAAAATAAACCAACTAAAGGTAGGCTGTTGATGACTAAATTCGAGATAGCACAAAAATCGGTGACAATATTTTTTTATTTTGATTAATACACGATCATCTGTGATGCAATCATCATATAAGTGCAGTAATAGTTTTATGTCGCGTTTATTATTCAATTCCCAGTGTAGGCGCACGCGCACGTCCTCGGCTCGTATGACGCCTCGTTCACACCTCGTTACAACTCCCATCGAGCCAAACAAACATGCAAATATTATGTTTGCACGACTGCGATTCAATTAATTACTCGCCACATTTTGGATAGTACATATTAAAAATAGGTGTCTACAACAGCTATGCCATCATGTCATGTCAACTATTCGTGTTATCGAAGTTGAACTGACAAGGAACATTCTGTGAACAACGCGCTAATTATTTTAATTTATATTTGTTCACAAGATGGATTTTTCAATTAAAAATATTTCTCACATCATAACTCTGGCTAATTAAAAGCAAAAGAAGCTCAAATACTTTTCTTGTGATGAATAGAACAGCGTTAATCCGCGTTGAAGAATTATGAAGTTGATCAGCGGCGGCCGTTACCCGGCACCGGCTTCATTTGGAAGAAACTCAAACGTTATTTACGCTTCGCTGGCAATAAATAAATAAATAGGCAATGACGTGCTTATTTATATTGAACCATCAATACAGCGAGGTGAAAGGCGGTTGATATTTAAAATAAACGGAAATATCGAAGAATGCGTTCGAAAACATGAACGCTTTACTTTCCCAAATCCGTGATAGACGAAGACACGCCAGCCTCGGCTTTCCAACGAGAAAATGATGTTATCGCTCGTAAAATGAGCTGATTTAACTGCGAGCTACAGATATGTAGCATTCAGTAATTAAGTGCGCTTAAGTTTTAATTGTGCGCTACCCGGCCACCGGAACGGCCGCCATTTCGTGTTCGTAAATCAAAAATTTAGATTTTTGTAATTCGAATACCAAAATGATGCTGGAAGTGGTCGTCGAACTTTGTTGCCTGGATTTATTATCTAGATTTTAATCCTCGCTTAGCCAGGCGTAACAAATTGCTAGAGTTCAGTTTTTCACCGTGACGGACGCTTCGTTGTAACTACTAAACAAGAAGCAAAATATCCCAAAATGTTGCTTGCCGTCACACGGGCTGGAGTGACAGGCAATACATTATGGAGAGCGCGATATGCTATCAGCTGAACGATGGCGGCTATTACACGGGTTATTAAGTTTTCGAGAGCCTTTCGATCCGCCATGATAATATTTATAAGCACTTTTATGGTTACGCCAACAATTGACCTAAATGGCTAGGACAAAGTTTACCTTGTTAATTAAAACAACCAATTTATCGGGAAACACTGGTTTACGCCAAAAACTGTTAAATTATATTTGCTGTAGGTACTAGTGCAATCTAAGTCAGAGAATATAAAATAATACTAGTGAGTGTACCATAATATTATTTCAAGAAAACTTTAGTGATTCCAGAAGACAATTAACATACATTATAAATAATTGAGAAGCTTAATTAATACGAACAAAAAATACACCTACTTAAAAATAAAAATATGATTGATTGATAACATGGTAAAATTTTCTTTACATGCATGCATGGATCGTATCTTGCTGCTTATTTTATATGCTAATAAAGTCGTGTCCACAATTCCCACCGGCGCTTCCCACGTCCTCCCTTGTGTCATTGACCAACACCATCGTGTGTAATGTATTCATTACTACACAAATGTCTATATTTCAGAACACTAAAAAGCACTCCGCCCCACTTATTTGAAAACACCGCCAGTTACATTAAGTCACCTACGAGACGGAGCAGTAAAATAAGAGCTTAAGCAAACGGAAATAATGTTCTACACGATGTAAACTGCTAAGTATACTTTCCTAAATGACCTATAGATTTTTTAAGGCTTTGGAAGTTTTGCTTAGTTTAATGAATATCTGAAAAACGTACGAGTATTCAGGAACAAAAATATGACAATATATGAATTTATCGTTGGTGTTGATTAAAGCTTTGTGAAGCTTTTAAAGCAGCAAACTCGCTATCATCTTATGTCAAACCGCTCATAATTGAAATCGTTTATGAATCATAAAACAGACCAATTTGTAAAGTAAAAGAAATCTCAATCGCTATACTGAAAGATGTGGCGGTTGTGAGTGGCGGAGACAATGCGCTGGCGCCGCGGCAGACATCCGTCCATTGTTCACGGTTATTTGTGCGCTCCAGGCATAGCTGGGACGACGGGGCCTATATGAGAGGACGCCACTCGATCTCAATGATAGACCGGCCACGTTACAGATTCAGAAATACTAATATTGAAGGCATGAAAGACTTAATGCTACATCGAAATTAATCGTATAATTAGAAAAAATGTTTACATTTGCATCTAATTGGTAATTAAGTGCTCCTTAGTTAGTTTATGTAAGTTATTATTTAACTGCTTTTCAAATAATTTTACAAAGTAAGTACCTAAACGTTTTTGCATAACAGCAGCTGCTAGTAATCGGTAAATACGTTGAAGTTAATAATAGCAAAATACTCGTAACATCAAACACTTTTGAACTACATCATATACCTAATTGAAACGTTACGTAAATTACAACAAAAAGTTCAATTCCTAACCCTTTTTCCCAATTTAACTCTTTATTAGTGACATTAAATCTGGAAATCCATGATGGGAAGTTGCAGACTACCTGCTTAACATGATTGGCAGAGGTCGCTGATAAGCATTTTGTCAAAGTAAAAGTAACTTCCCTAAAAGTATTGGGATTTCCTATCGAGCCATCATTGGCGTTACCCTTCACATCTGATTTGGCGATAAGATGTGTCTGATAAGAGCACGCGGGATAGTTGACACGGCATTTGCATTAACAAATGGAGTGTTGTCAACAGCCGCGAGTTTGCACAAGTGCTCCTGCGCCGGGGACTTGTTTTTTATTTTCACTTGTTCTAGAAATAATTCTATTATAGAGATCGTTTTATAGAAAATGAAAAGCATGTTGGTAAACTGATAGGCAATCGCAGTAAAAAAGATTATTATTTAATATGCCCTTTGCAGAAACTTATGAGTATTACTTGGCCGCCGAAGTTGGGTTTTTATTGTTTTTTAGTTTAACTAGTCAACAGTTTTTTCTTACGTGAATCAATTTTATGTACTTAGTAGGTACATTGAATCGTTCTGACATTCTTGTTTAAATATTAATGTTTGGTTTGGTCTATCTGAAAGTCGGTTTCAAACTAGATCTGAAAATACATATATTTCACTACGGACCAGAAAACATGTGGGCTGACATAAATCGTTCATAGAAACAATTACTCGGTCGCGAATACGATACGCAATTACTATATTTAAGCACACCCAGATCTGGTAGATAGCCGTATCTGTTCCAAGCAGAACACCGAATGCCTTTTACAGGCCACAAAATGCAAGCTGGTAACACTGATTGGTGTGCGGGATAAATTTAGCCGCTCCTGTGTGTTTGTTTTTTGAATTCCAGAGGGTTGAGGCGAGCCCTGAGTGCTTGTCTCCAGACCTGCTTTGGTATTGATTTATTTGGAAACGGACGAGTAATTTTAGATGCAGTAATGCGTGTTCCTGCAGATGATTGTTTCGCGAAATTGCTTGTAGCTTCGGGGGAACTTTATAAACCTTATCTGGAATTCAATGTGCATTTTGTCACTATTTGGGTTAACTTACAGTACTAATCAATAGTTCATTGTCACCATGTGTAGAATATTTTCAAAATTATTGTGATTTAGTTGCGTTGCGTTCAACGCAGACAAGATAACTTCACGCGGGTAGGGCTCAAGCACAAAAAAGCTGTCGCCGTTACCCGGACCCTTGTCTGGCGTCCTGTCACTCCCTGAATGGACCTCATTGTTCTCTCCCCCCCTCGCCTTATCTCGTGCTTTACACCATGTGTCACCACACCAAACCCAGCAACGCCAGATGCAGTTAGTATTAAAACCTGTTTCAGCTAAATGTTGATATTATCACTGTACCTACCTTCGTCCCATCGCCGAGTAAATGTTATATTCTAGCTCAAAAGTCATGTATTAAAGGTAGACCTTCGCCATATTATAAAGTCGTCCCTAGTGAAACAAATTCGTAATTTTATGTATCTTGGTAAATGCTAGTATCCTCGTAATTTCCAGAGAAAGGTAAATAATAATAATAATAAATACCGCTGCGCTCGTGAGACGCCCTCCAGCAAGATGTAGCGATGATAATGATATCGTAATTTACCTATGTATAATCGCGAAAATTCTTGCAAGACGGGTAGAAGAGATCGACGCGCATTTTGAGACCTACAGCACCTACAGCATTGCCTAAGATAAGAACTGATGATGATGTAAATTATAAGTATCCTCTATTTTGTTTATAGTCCCTGTAATATTTAAAGTGATCAGTTAAAAATTTGAGCACACAAGCGTCGAACCATCGGGCTCGGTTGAACGCCATACTAAACGCCATGTGTCCCGACACGTCACCCGACATTCAAGCCACCTCCAGCGCCGGGGCAACGAGCTAATTACTCATTACCACTCCACTTAACACGCGATATTATCGTTATAAAATAAACACCACACGCAGTCTTTCATGGAATAGTTTGGTTTATAGGCTGCAGATCAAATGCTAACGGAATTTAGAGTCGCGAAGTTTTTGTTGCAAAAGCTTCAAGTATTCCCACTGTCTATACAGTTAATTGAATTGGTCATTATTTGACAAGCTAGTCAATTTTAACTTATGACGTGACTAGGAAATATACTTGACAGGTGAAACTGTTTCGGAAATGGTCTCATTTGCAGTGTAGTATACCTTCTTGTATTCTGTTACATTAGAATACCTTTCCTTATCCAATAACGCAGCCACACGAGTTACATCAAATGTGATTGTACTGGGGAAGTGGCCACATTGTGTTTTAAGCTACTTTGAAATTTAATGGCCCGAGTGGGGTTAAGAAACTCATTAAATTGTAACCACACAAAACATCAAGTCTGATGAATTATTTAATTGTTATTTTCATGTAACGTTGTGATATATTAAAGTTACGTCTAGAAAGTTAAGTGAAAGACAGGAAACCACCCCTTTCTAATCGTAAATATGCATTATTATATAAAAAGTATTACAAGAACTATGTAGGTATTATTAGTGTTATCATGTAAATTAAGTTCAAATAAATTCATGAATTTTATATTATTTAATTGAATAAATAATTTAATATTATTTAACATCAGAAACAAAAATGTACTTAATTAATTTAACTGGCATAAAAAGCAGAAGAACAAAAGAAGAAAGGAAAAAATGTTTCTGTAAATAAAACAGTTTTATGGGACGTTCCATATTTAAACGCAGATGGATGGAGTGACGGCTGCAGCAATGTCAAGGACGCTCTCAGCTGCGCCTGCGCGGAGTGCGGAGTTTTTGTTTTTGTAGAGATCCGTGCCATAAAAACCATACGTTTTAACTTTGGAGACGTCCTTGACATCTAAGTAACTTACGTTAGTTCACACTTTTTCAGTAAAATAAAAAAGTCTTAAGTCTAGATAACAAACAGCAATACGCTGCTGGTCTAAGCCGGTTACTCCCAAATTGAAATCGGTCGTTTTCGTAGGTGTTAGCGCATAGCAATCACTACCACTAGACCGGTGTTAGATATAGGATCTTAAACATTGTTAAGTTCGATTTTAGTTAGTTTTGCCCCTATAATTTTGTGTACCTATATGTATTGTCCAACTATAGTCCGCTTTAGCAGAATCCCTCTTCAATAATTTCGTTAAGATGCTTTTGCAAGATTCCCTGTAGAAAAAGTTGAAACAATTTAATTTTCTGCGGAACCAGTCCCTTTGTTCTCGCAGGACTTTCGCTCCTGCAGCTGCGGCTGAGTGAGTATTTTTATTGGCCGCGAGATTTATTTGTGCGCGTCTCGTTTTCGGTAGTCAAATTATCTTTATTTATTAGTCTGACGAAGTGAGAGCGACTTCCAACTTTGGAATTAATTTGAATACATGAGAAACTAAATAACTTCTAATTCAACTCAACGCGATCGTGTTATTAGCTTCGCTTCTGACTTCTAAGCTTAGGATTTCTATAAAAAGCTTCCAACCTTCAGTCCAAAAGTCCGTTCATTCGTTTTGTGTTGCCTGAAGGAGTAACTAAAAGACACCCTTAAAATCTGAAAATAAAATTTTAATTTATTGTCTTTACTACTCGTAGGTACTTCTTATACAAAACTAGCGGCCGCCCGCGACTTCGTACGCGTGGATTCCGTTTTACCCCCTTCATCTATCTTACGTGGTTTAGATTTTTTCATACAAAACTTTTTTTCCGCTAACTCCCGTTTCTGTGGGAATTTTTCAATATCCTGTTGTAACTAATTCCGTCCGCGACAATCGTTGAGAGCAGAAGTGTCGAAGCCTTGTTTGAAAATAGTTAAAATACGCACACGGAATAATAACTGCATTAGTGAGTGATTTTAAGTGCATAAGGGTGAATATCGCTCGCAATAACAAACACCGTTACGCATCGTTCGTGTGAGACGACATTCAAAGTGTATAGTGCTTTCCTTGTTTCGCACCGCATCTACCGGTCGCGTCAGCGGAGTGCCCTTCCACACCTCCTCCGGTTAAAGGATAGAAGCATAGTTTTGGCTTTATCACACCTGTATACGAGCTGCGCACACTCACAATGTCCCTCCAACACACACCTCCAAACAAATTCGCCTCAGACACAAACATACCTACATCGGTGTGCCTGGAAGATGATGCCTTCATACTGAGTGTACGCAAACGTAAAAAACAACCCGACAGTGACGACACACAGGAGAGGTTAAGCAAACAGCTTTCAGAGCAGGAATCCAAAATTACAGACTGCATAACGGCAGCAGTGAACTCCGCGTTGGAGAGAGAGATGTCTAAGGTTTCGACTTTATTAACAGAAATCAATGCCAACGTCATGAAACTGACCACCGATAACATCTCAATCAACAAAACCCTCTCGGAAACTAACAACAGACTGAGCGAAATGGAGAAATACTTGAACTTTTCTTCGGACCGCCAGGATTCATTTGAGAGTCGCCTAAAGGTTATAGAGGAGAAGAACACTAGTACGACTGGGCTGGAAAATCAAATTATAACACTTGAAAACCAGATGTCAAGATTGGAGCAACAGGCCAGACAGTGTAATATTGAAATAGCTAACTTGCCCGAGCGGCGTGGAGAAAACCTTATTAGCATCCTTGAAAACCTGGGTGACGTCATCAAACAGCCGATCCGAGCCTGTGACATCGTTGCCGTCCACCGTGTGCCACATGCTGACTCGGGCAATCGCTTTCCTAAGAATGTCATAGCTAAATTCACCAATAGGACCCTCCGCGACAACATAATCTCGGCATACCGCTCCACAAAGGGGCTGGACTCGAGTAAACTTTCAATGAGCGGTACTCCAGCTAGAATTTACATCAACGAGCACCTTACTCTAAACAATAAAATATTGTTTCGACAGTGCCGGGAGGCAGCAAAAAAGGAAGGATTTAAATACGTCTGGGTCAAACACGGCAGCATCCTGGTGCGCAAGTCGGATACCTCCCCGGTCTCCTCCATTCGGTCAATCGCTGACATCAGTAAAATTAAGTAATTACCGTGATAAGTGCAAAAAATATGTGTGTAACACTGAGTACAAAGCAGCATATAATAATAATATAATGTGTTCTTGTGGGTACGTACATACGATAACTAAAAGCAGAGTAACCTTCTATCCCGTGTTATGTAGTGTGTGGACGAGCGATGGCCAATTAAATCAAGTGTTTTTAAATGGTCAGAAGACCTATAGTTTTCTAGTTCTAGTTTGCCTGTTGTCTGTGCTAAGAAAATTACTTTGCGATTACTCTCTATACTGTAAACTAACCAAACAAAATTTGCAATGCAATGTAATAATGATTGGAAGTGCAGACGTTATAAATATTAATTTTACAATTTCTAATCTCGAGTGTTCAAGTAAAGCTGTTTTTTTGATGGGGTTCATACATAAATATGTGTGTGAAGCAATGCAATGTGTAATCAACTGTTTAATATTTTTACATGGTACATATTATCATATAATATATTATGTAATAGTGGTTGGAAGTGTAGACGTTATAAATATCAATTTAACTATTTCTAATTTCAAGTACTCAATTATAACTGTATGTTTTTTTGTGGAGTTCATACTCAAATATGCCTCTGAAGCAATGCAATCTGTAATCATCTTTTTACTCTCTTTACTTTATACGTATTACTGTATAATTGCTTCACTTCTAAGTAGCACTTCGATAACTTTAATTGAGTACCTATCAGGTAACGGTGTGGCAATGGTTTCATGTCGTTTGTGTTGTGCCATTCTTGATGTTGTTCTGAAGGGTTTCAGATGGACACACATAGAAATAAAGCAATCATATTATAGTTCGCATGAGTTCTTTATTATTTACTACCTATCTACCTACACATATTTCATAAAAATAACAATAACAAATACTACACAAATAACTTCAAACTTTAATGTATTTATACTTTTATATCTCAGTCTCGGCCTCAAAATATGGGTACAATATGAATCATACAACATCGTACCGCAACTCGTACGAAACAAACCTATAAACATAATATATAACAGTTCACTATTTCATATACCAAGCTTGTATACATGCTTAAGTTTCTCTCGATGGATAAGTTAACGTTATCGTTATACTATCAAAATTGTCGTGGACTGCGCACAAAATTGCATACCCTGTACATGAATATTCTGGCCCATGATTATGATATCATTGTCTTGACCGAGACTTGGCTACATAAACACATTTCTGATAGTGAATTCATAGACCCGCGATATCGGGTGATCCGGCGCGACAGAGACCGCGTTAGTAGCGGCCGGCGGGATGGCGGTGGGGTGCTCGTGGCGGTCCGGCGCGAGCTCTGTGTAACGACGGCGCGCAGTGCGCGCGGACCCGGCGCGGGCGCCCAGCCGAATGCTGACCATGCTGGGTCCTACTCCTCTCTTGTCGACCATGTTTTGATTGAACTGCGGTCTAACAACTACTGTTGTATAGTCAGCGCAGTATATATTCCGCCAAACCTGCATTCTGACGTATATTTAGAACATTTTAATTACCTTTCCGAAATATTACAGAGTGGAGACTTTGATGAGTACATTTTGATAGGTGATTACAATTTACCCACAGTCCAATGGCAGGACTGTGGAAACTATCTAGTACCAATAGCTACACCCACTTGTAGTACTCCAAATAAACTTTTTGTTAACTTTATGTCCCCATTAAATGGCTTTCAAATAAATAAATGTAAGAATATCAGAAATAGACTACTGGACCTTTTAATAACAAATATCGGGGAATTCACAACCTCACGAGCACCAATACCATTCGTGCAATCTGATGAAAATCACCCTCCATTTTTTGGACTCTTGACCATTAATAAAAACGTTTCATCCCTCATATGCAAACCTAGAGTAGAACATAACTTTAAAAAGGGAAACTATGATTCCTTAAACAAAGACTTAAGCAGTATAAACTGGGATGAGTTATTATCAGCTTGCAATGCAAACAGTGCAGCTTGCTTATTTTACGAAAAAATATATGACCTAATAAAAACTCATATACCTACCAGAATTATCAAATCTTCTCGATACCCCAAATGGTTCTCCAGGGCCCTTATTCATATCTTTAAAAACAAAACCAACGCTTGGATTAAGTGGAAGAAGTCTAATAAACGAAGTGACTACGAAGTGTTTTCTATGTACAGGGCCAGATTTAAATTGGAATCTAAAAAATGTTACAGATCTTACATGGACTCTGTGGAGAACAGTATACTCGGTAATATTAAGTTTTTCTGGACATACGTCAATAATAACAAGGCAACAGCGGACATACCTGATAGACTTACATACGACAACGAATATGCGGATAATCCCAGTGATGTCTGTCGTTTGTTCTCAGATTTCTTTCAGTCAGTCTTTGAACCATCTTTAGTTCCAGATGACTATGACATTGACGCTCTTCCGGACACAAATCACGACTCAGACTTACTACTAAGCAACATTACTCTCACAAGTGAGGATGTATTAAGAGAACTTAGCAACATTGATGCCACAAAGGGCTCTGGTGTTGATAACATACCGCCCATTTTCTTGAAACTGACAGCCAAAGCAATATGCTATCCTGTTCAATGTATCTTTAACAAATGCCTTAAAGAAGGTGTTTTTCCGATTATCTGGAAGGCTGCTCGTATCGTACCAGTATTCAAAGGAGAAGATAAAAGCAATGTAGAGAATTATCGTCCCATATCTATCCTGTGCGCTCTGTCGAAAGTCTTTGAGAGACTAGTTCACAATAGCATCTACCCTTCCCTACATAACATTATTATTGAACAGCAACACGGTTTTGTAAAACGTAGATCAACTAGTACAAATCTTTTAATCTATGCTTCGTATATTTTTGAGAGCATAGACGCCAATAAAAGAACGGATAGTATCTACACTGACTTCCGGAAGGCTTTCGACAGAGTCGACCACAAAATATTATTGGACAAACTCGCATACAACGGCATTCGTGGGGATCTCTGGCGATGGTTTAAATCTTATATAACTAATCGCACCCAGAAAGTAGTTGTGCGTGGGCATGAATCAGAGTTTGTTCCAATTACTTCAGGAGTGCCGCAAGGCTCTATTCTTGGACCTCTGTTGTTCATTCTATTCATTAATGATGTTCATCACTGTTTTAGATTTTGCAGTTTCCTCTTGTATGCCGATGACCTAAAAATTTATAGCACTGTGGAGAGCGATGATGATCATTTGAGATTTCAAGCTGATCTAGACCGCTTCTCTAACTATTGCGTCATAAATAAATTAAAATTAAGTCTCAATAAATGTAAAGCTATAACATTCACCAAAAAAAGAATAACATATAACTATAAATACAGCTTATCTGGTTTGCAACTTGAATCTGTTGAATCTATAAAAGACCTAGGAATCATCCTAGATTCTAAATTAACTCTTGATACTCACATTTATAATATAATTAATAACGCCTTCAGAATGTATGGTTTTGTAATGCGTAGAACTGAACATTTTCTAAAACCATCTACATATATATTTTTGTATAAAACACTAATTCGATCACAACTTGAGTATGCTGTGTCTATCTGGAATCCCTTCTATAATAAATATGTTTTGGCCCTCGAAAGAATCCAAAAAAAGTTCCTTCGTTCTTTACACTACCGATTCTCTCGTAGATACTTGTCATACCAACAGCTTCTTGAAAAATATCATCTTCTCAGTCTAAGGCACAGACGCATGCAACTTGAGGCTACATTGTTATATGACTTGTGTCACAACAGATACGATTGCGCCCCACTAATTGGTAAACTATGTTATAAGGTACCCACAAGGGCACACTGCCGTGCGCCTTGTCGATTGTTTGAGACTTCCCGTACACGAACAAATGCTGGAAAACGATCACCCCTGTTTCGTCTTGTACAAAATTATAACGAGAGCTTTCACTCAGTCGATATTATTGCGGCTCAACCAGGTGCATTCAGAAAAATGATATTGCTCACATTGCAGGACAGTGCTATTTGAACCAACACAAATTTATAAGTACACTACCTCTCAACGAAATGTGTAATGATTTTGTTTAATAAATCTGTGGTAAACGGTGTTGGTGACAAATGGACACTTACTATTGTAATGTATACTTATTTGTATAATTTCTCGTTTGTCACTGTTTGTTTACCCCAATAAAATAAAATAAAAAAAAATAAACTAAGCTTTAAATTTACTTTGGTACCTGCATGCCAAATTTCGAAGTGTCTAACTTAAGCGGTTTAGATTTTTATACAAAAGGATTTTCCCGCTTATTCCCGTTCCCGTGAGAATTTCGGGAATTCCTTTCTTAGTGCACCTCTACGGTACCTAAGCTATGTCTCTTCCAAATTTCAAGTGTGCCTACGTTTAGCTGTTTAGGCTGTGCGTTGATATGTCAGTCAGTAAGTCTCTCCTTTTATATANAAATTTCAAGTGTGCCTACGTTTAGCTGTTTAGGCTGTGCGTTGATATGTCAGTCAGTAAGTCTCTCCTTTTATATATTTAGACTAGCTTTCCGCCCGCGGCTTCGCCCGCGTGGAATTTTGTCTGTCACAGAAAAACTTTATCGCGCGCGTCCCTGTTTCAAAAACCGGGATAAAAACTATCCTATGTTCTTTCCCGGGACTCAAACTATCTCTATGCCAAATTTCATCAAAATCGGTTGCGAGGTTTAAGCGGGAAAGCGTAACAGACAGACAGACAGACAGACAGACAGACAGACAGACAGACAGACAGACAGACAGACAGAGTTACTTTCGCATTTATAATATTAGTTGGGATTCTTTAACGATCTGCCTTTGTCTGATGATGTAATGTGCAAATGTGCAATGGCAATCATGAGAACTATGGGTATTTATGTATCTTATCAAAACAAGGTCTACGTAGGTACAGTACCAATGTCCGTCCGTCAACAAACGCCTACAAACGCCCTTTCTTCACAATCACTGCAGTAGATAAACACTATCGTGACCTATGACAACAACCGAGCTACAGACAAACAAAATACCAGCGCGAGTAGGTAAATGTGTGCGTGGGCTAAATATAAGTCGGTCTTTAACACAAGATAGGATACGATGGAATCAATATCTCCCTGACTAAACTATTAACTTTAAAACGTTTTTCTTCTTCATGTAGGTACCTATTTTCGACAATATAGTAACTGCAAACAAAATATACACAAACCCATAAATTATCTAAAAAATAATCTAAACGTAGATACATAATTGCAATATTAAGTTATGCAATAAATTGCTCCATTTGCAAATGTTTTATCTGCTTACTTCCATAACGATGATTAATGTCTCATATTTTATTTATAATCTATAAAACATGAACAATGACCAATACTTCTGCCAATTACTATCCTTCTATTTAGTATTCTATGTTTTTTATTAAATAACTAGCTGATCCGGCGAACTTCGTACCGCCTTAGCGTAGAGATTTTCTTTATATTTTTTTCCGTAAAAACCTTGTACCGAGTATTAGAAAACTACAAAAAAAAATCAGCCAAATCGGTCAAGCCGTTTTCATGTTATGTCGTGACAACGGAAAACGGGTTTCATTTTTATATATACAGGGTGGAAACGATAAGTGATCTCACTCGATTATTTCTAAACTATACAAGATATCCAAAAACTGATTACTGATCCTAAAAGTGCTTCATGAGCTCTATCCAACAGTACCAATAATAGGTTACACAATAAATTGGATCTATCTGAAAATTCAATGTTTCCAGCCTCCATACATTTATTAAAACCACATAATATTAAAAACTATACAAGATATCCAAAAACTGGTAACTGATCCCGAAAGTGCTTCACGAACTCTATCCAACGGTACCAATAATAAGTTATAAAATAAACTGGATCTATTCGAAAATTCAATGTTTTCAGCTTCCATACATTTAATACTGCCACAATCATGGCACTCATGTCTTGATAATTATTATAGCAAGTAAAGCCTAAAACCAATGTTTTCCATGAATAATTAATTAGAATGCAATTTACAAATTAATGTTAAGTGTTTATTATTTAAAATAAAAAAAAATAACACTTCTAATATTGTGTGACTGGCATAGTGGCATACATTTAGAATGGAGACTGAAAACATTGAATTTTCGGATAGATCCAGTTAATTCTATAACCTATTACTGATACCGTTTGAAAGAGCTCGTAAAGCACTTTCAGGATCAATAACCAGTTTTTCGATATCTTGTATAGTTTAGAAATAATCGAGTGAGATCAGTTAACGTTTCCACCCTGTATAGATTAACTACTTCGATTCATTATTGTTCAGAAGAAAACACAATCGATTGCAAGTATACATGAGTGTGTAGTTCCCCTTTGCCTAATCGTCGTATTTTTATTTTAATACGTTGATTTATCGATTTTCCTCATCACATGCACGATTCTGTATGTCATGTGTTACCTAACTTCAAATATTATTGTGTGCTAGTACGTAAATTATAAGCATGCTTGTATAAGCTAATTCTTAATTAAACTGTTGTCTAAATATAATCTTAATTTGTAAATTGGTGTTTGCGCCATTAAATCTAAATCCCATAATGAATCAGACCATAAACAACCGCAACCTACACCAACACCAGCGACAACATGCGCACGCGTGTGTCTATGGCACATGGCGCCGGAAATAGACAACACGCGGGCAAACGAAGGGAACCAGAAGGGACATGTCAGTGTATGATAATTAAATAACTATTTAAAGGGAAACTGGTTAGCAACAGAAAAAACAATGGTGTTGTATTATTATTGTTTTCAGTAGATGATGAAGTGATTAACGATTTAATTTTAAAGATGGGTTCGCTATTACCATTTTATATACCATTTATTAAACTTATTAAAATAAAACGGCAAACCAGGATTAAAAAATCTATACGCAATGTTCTGCCATAAAACATATAAGATGCTAGAATTTATTTCACAGTCACAAACATAATGTAGAGGCGTAATAACGTTTTCAGTTCGTGGTGATACATTTCTTTCGATACCAATTCTCAAAGGGGAATACCATATCCACAGTTCTCTTCCCACATCCGCAGGCGTTAAGGCAAACAAATTGATGTAGAGACAAATTAATGTAAGCGCCGAGATTAGGAATCTCCGGCCGATTCGTTAGCTTTATGGGCGCTTGTTGATGACTCGCTACTGATTTGTTAGACGGCCGACTTTTTGTAGGGCCTAGTGAGTGCGTATTTGTGGAGGCATCGAGTTATCCAGCGTCTATTATTTTAGATTTATCACATTTTCATCGGGATTATAATAATTAAGCTTTATCTTTTATTCGTAAATTGTCTTGTTTTCTGTGTCGAACATTTTTACTTCTGATCGATTTAGTAGACCTGTGTAGAATTCTGTTTCTTCTTTCATAGTTGATTGATTGGCTCTTTGTGTTTATCATCAAATTCACATGGTTTTTTTGATGGAAAGATTGGATTTTGACAATCAAAATCATCACCACGAAGCCGTCGTCAGCCACCTGTTTAATCTACGTGGTGTTGTTATGGTAATCGCGGGTTGCTGTGTTTCGTGTTTCCTAGCTGTCGGCGGCAGCCAGGCGTGGCGTCACGCTCCGGCGCTAAGCCATTGTTCTAAGATTTGGTAGAGTTTAGCCTTTAGGGCTATCATCGGAGGAAAGTACATTACAATTGTTATTATGTGTAAGAAATATCCCATTGTTACCTTATGGTTTTGCTAGGGGTTTCATATTTAAATGAGAATCATACCAAAAGGAAAAGTTTTCTATGCTCTATGAACTTTTCACAAAACCTGTAACGAAACTAACAGAAAATTGTAACTGAATGACTAAAGTTATCAATCAAAAAGAAAGCGTTTCATCGTGTTTAACACCTTTATATTACACCCATAACACAAGCATATTAATTGCTTACTTTGGGGCTAGATAGCGATGTGTGAAATTGTCCAAAGATATTTATTAATTGCCCAAAGATATTTTATATTTTTTTTAGTAGCATTTCGTAATCACGCCAATTTTCCCAAAGTCAGTAGCCCTGCGCAGGCGCAGCACCCGGCGACGCCATCGAGATCGCAATCTTCACGGCTGTTAGTCCAACGGTACATCCCGATCAAACGCGATTATGAGCTACAATACTTTGGAAACAAACAGCTTGAAGCCGTGGAAATTATAACGATACTTAAATTGCTGAGAAATTAGAGTATCATCGAACTTTCTAATCATCGTGCAAGAATATCAAATAAGGAAAAGAAGAACCGGGGGCAAAATATCGCAAACTGCTGTGCCATAGGCTTTTAAAAGCGCCTAAATTATATGATGATGTACCTAAATGATGTGCAATTTAACTTCACCGGCCATGATGAGGTCATGACCTTTACCATCAACAAAACAGTGAAGGAGGTGGATAGCCTATGTTTTAAGTTCCAAGCAGTATTTCTCAGGGTGGCCTTACTCTGCAGCACAGCCTTAACTTGAAATTGTACGACGCCCTAGATAGAGGCACGATCAGCGCGCGATAATGGCCGAACCCGAGCGTTGAACCCGGATAACGGCGCGCGTGTGAACGCGCCGGCGCATCCACGTGGGAGACAGGGGTGCTTGCAGAAGACAACCTAACAACAGTTGATAGAGAGCCAACATCAGCAGTCGTCAGCCCACTAGTGAGATGTGTAGGGTGACCCAATGACCAGAATACCCAAAGGCATGATACTAAGTTTACAAGCGACTTGATATTCGTTACACACATACTTCTGAAACACTCGCAAGAATGTCAAATATAGCGTTGAACTAACGTAAAAATAAGTGACCGCATTTGTACTTCACATTAATCAAAACCTGTTCAACAAACTTTTATTTTAAGCTCGAACAAAAAACGCGAAGAATGAAGACGTCATTAATAATGATACAAAAGCGTCTTATGAAACTAGGACAGATGAGTTTCGCAGCGAACCAGCATTTGGGAACCATTAAAAGTAATGATTGAAGTTAAGCAAGTGACCATGACTGCAACGGTACCGTGCAGAGTTTAGCTTATTTGTCCGCTCATCGAGTGTTTGCGGCCTACATATCGGGAAAGTAACTGTTTCAGTTTATTACTAAGCGTTTATTGCTCGGTTCAGTGCTAAAATATGAAACTGTGTAAAATATCTAGAAAGGCTGCTTAAAGAAACGACATTTCAATAATTATTTTTTCTTTTTAACAGCTTGTCAAAGAAACGTTTAGCTGCAGCACTAATGAATTCATAATTGATGCGTTAACGACACGATGCTGAAATATTCATAATACTTAGATAGTACCTATTCATAAGTGAGCTAATAAATATTGGAAAACTGCTGTTAGATGTAATTAAACCGCACCGTTAGCGAAGCTGTGCTAAATGTATGGGCATAATAAATCACCTTCGTAACTTACCTGCCCCAAGATAACGTGTCTACCCGCGACTGCGGTACCGCTACGAACTGGTCGGAACAGCGGGACTAATCAATGGACGAATATACGGGTAAGAACTGAATTAAAATAAATTGAATCTATAATACTATCCATATTATTATATGTCAAAGGTATAGAGAGAAATAAAAACTAATTTTAGTTGCACACAGGTCATAGATTTTTGAGTCATGATATTCAATTCATACTTAAAATGCAGCTGTTGTCTACAGAAACTTGCTATCTACAAAAGTAAATCTTATCGCGACGAGCAGCTGAGCTTTTTAAGCTTAACTCCAACGCCATTGCCTCTCATGGTAAAAGTTTTGTCCAATGATCGGATTTCATATCAACAACTTCTCATAGCTGTTCGCAGAAACTTGCTATCAGAAAGATAACAATGTTTACTCAAACGACAGCACACGAGCCACAATGGCAAGTTGTTATCGCGACTCGCAACTGAGCTTTCTCTAAAAGTTATAAATCACAGAGTCGCTTTATCATTAGTATTGAAATATAATCTTCTGAATGTCAAGTTGATGCGGCTGATTTATTGGCGCTGTGTATACTTCATACATTTTCATTATCTGTTTCACTGCTTGCTAAAATGCTAATTATTTTTTAATAACTCATTTTAAATATGAAAGCACAGGCTTTATTCTTAACTTTGAAATAAAATCTAAATTTTGGTCAACGTATTAATGATTTGGAATTGATTTATTGTTTTCATTGAAAAATGAAATTGCGTTACAGTATTTTTTGTTTGTTTGCTTTTCTTATGACTGCAAAACCCGTTGTAGATGTCAAACTGACCCAATGGCCCAATCGTAATCAATTCATCTTTTTTCCGGAATGCCAAATCCACTCAAGGTCGGCCGGTGTCCAGCGCTGGTCGATACCGTTGGACCAGTCCGACCGGTCGCATGCTCCCGGGCGCATGCGTGTTATTGAACTGCAGATTTACAATGCACTTTTGCATGCTGCGGCATAATGTGGCAGGGGAGCTGAATGTAATGAATCTGTGGACAAATATGTTGTTTTTGATAATAAGCAATTTAGTGATGGAGATTCGAATAATTAGATTATAGTCCATCTGGTTTTGATTAGATAGTAATAATGGATAATTAAACAAATGTAGAAAATAAAAAAAATCTGATTACGGTTCATAAAAAATAATGTTATGTACCTACACAGTATAACAAGTTAAAACAGTGTTAACGGTATCTTATCTGATTAATAATTAGGAAACATCGCGAATAACCTTGCATCAACAAACTTGAAGTCAGCACGTAGCTTTTAAGAATAAAAAACACTGTCCTTATAGCTTATAATATTCATTTCACACTAGAGGTAAACAAACTTTCAAAGCTCCATACAAAGGAACGAATTTGTATGGACTTCCACGAGGCAACCCATCTGGTCGCGCTCGCCCACTCGGTTGTTTATTTACTGCTGACTTGCGGCCGAAGACCCGGCTGATAGCGGGCTAATTATAAAGCCTTGACTCACGCCGTGGCTGCCGATAATGCCCAGACATACCGAATACCGATTCAAGTCATGTAAGCTGTCTACGATGGCGAGTGTCGACAGTGAACGGATTTAAGCGGCAGTTACTTAAATTACTACAGCTATTGACTCTAGCTCAAATAGAATAAATTACGAACAACTTAGAAAGAAAGAAGATTATAGTCGTGGCAAATGAATGTATCATGTAAGTCGGTAAAAACTTGACCTAAAAATTAAGCTTTCTAACTCTACTCTGTTTCTTGTAATTTATAGATCAATTTATCATTCTCGTTCGGAAAACGCAAACCGCTCATTTTGTGCACAAATCACAGTTATTTTATGAAATATTAAGAGGCGATTGTTGCAATCATCATTCTTCATAATGACGGCCGTAACGGTGATATATCCAGCCCAGACTGCGCGCGGCTACCTTCATTAGATCGGACAATGATTTTTACGTTGTTTTCTGTCAATCTTTGTATACAATGTGTTGCAGATTGTTTAGTGCCAGATTTTTTACTGACTTCAACAAAAGGAGGAGGTTCTCAATTCGGTTGGTTTTTTCATTACCAAGTACCTATTGCTGTGCTATATATTTTTACTTTCAGTTCAATGTCTTATTTTTTATATTGCTTGCTTTTTGTAAGTGACAGATGATATTCAAGTTTTAGAAGTTTCACTTACATTTCATACATTGTCTAGATTTTAGATGTTGAAAAAAGTGAATATGAAGTGTTAATTGAATACAGTTTAAGTAGGCACAATTTTCTTTTCTTTTTCCAACAACTTGAACCTGACTTACTTGGCTTCAATTTGCGGTACCTACATCGTGACTCTATGCAGGCATGATGTATGGCCTTACTAATATCTAGTATTATATTATCTGTGCTAATATTAATCACGTGTTGGATTAGACTTTGATTTGGATTAAATACAAGTAACAAATGCTAATGTAATGTTAAGCTTTTTATGTGGCAGTGATTGATTTCCTTCATTAGTGTGGGAGTGTAGGTATCATCTTGATTAGTAAGCATAGAACCGAAATATCTATTTTTCATGAGAAGAAATTGCTAATAATTTCGAGATCATTTTCAAATAGGATAAGTATTCCATCGTGCTCTTTCCCAGATTCAAATATAAATATAATTCAAGCAAGCAATCAAACTGAGATTACAGTCCTAAGTAATTTATCATTTTCTACTATTACATTGTTACGTTGAATGTTATTTTCCAAGCAATTGCGATGCTCTTGTCTAATGAGCCCAGAGATGATTCAGAGGCCGCCGGGATCGGGTTGCGTGCGGTTGTGGTGACACTTGTCTACATTTCTAGATGCGATTATGTGCTTGTTCTTTGGAGTGACATCAAGTGAACATTCCTCGCTATCTTTGATTTGGTAAGACCTCATATTGTTATTAAGTATGTCCATACATACTATTGTTCCATAACAATAGTAGTATAGAATCCTGTTTTAGCGTTGGTGTTACTCGACGATAACCAACTTCCTCATAGTTAGTATTTAAAATATTATCGTAATTTAATTACGTTTCTAACAATTTCGCAATTGCGCTGGACTGGATTAAACGAATGTTTATCTGTGTATTTTGAGTTTTACTGAACGATGATGGAACACTTCAATACAAAAATATGCAAATTACTGTTTACTTGAAGACATTGAAACAACTGTGGCAAATCCTTTGTTTTAAAATGGTTCTTTTGTCCTAAGTACTAAACCTACGGTTTCCGCTACATTTTATTTATTTATACAATTAAAGGCAATACACGTAATCTAATACAATTTAATGAATCGAAACCTGATAACGATGTAACGTGTAGTCCATTGTAAGAACAAGGTTCTCGACGCCAGCGAGACGAGCGCGATCTTGCGCTCCACGCTCCACAGCAAATATGTAATAAAATTCCACTCCAGGCCTAAGTTTACTCATCGAGAAACTTACTCAACAACAAAAAGAACGTTAATTTGTCTGACGTTGCTTTGATTTAGTGGGCTGATACAAAAGCAAAAAGCCACAGTAATAAAGCGAAACGTTTCTTATCTAGCTTTACACCATAATCTTCTCAATTTATTTGTCAGAAATAAATCTATGTAACTTTTTAATATCGTTCTCTAGTCGCATGAATATAAAGGCACATTAATTTCAAGTGTCATGACAAATGATGCATGCAGTGGTCTTGAAAAAGCCTTAATTATATCCTGTCTAAAGCTGCGCGCGCGCCGAGCCCCGGCATTATCCGTACCTACCCAGCGTCCTAGACGCTCCTAGTTCCGTCTTTGTGCGCGAACATTGGCAGACTATGCTCCAATAAATTAGTTAATAGTCTATCAATCACTGATCAAATAGAACTAAATGGCTCATGGGAACTGATGCTATCGGTAATATTGGTTAGCTGCTGGAACCACGTAATTAGTTAATGCTGATTAATTACCTACTTTATAGGGATAATATTTACATAAACATGCTGTTCAGTCAGATAATGAGGTACGTTGCAAAAAGACATTTTCCTCGATTAGAATACCTATAAATGAACATTTTTTTCTTCCCATGTTTAATTAACTAGGGAAAGACTAATAGTTAAATACCTAATAAATAGAGGAATATCCTGGAAGTTTCTTTTATAATAAGGCAGACGACAGAATACAGCTGCAAGACGTTTCTACTAGTAAATACGTACATATTTGCTATCACCTGTTCTTTTTTTCTGCCTTTCCAACCATGGAAATAGTTTTTAGCAAATACGAACACTCAACAATCGTGACCGTATACTTTGCAAGTCCCACGACGCGGCAACTAGCGAATACTCGAGATAGAAACGTTAACTGTTACTTTTTCCACTAGTTCTTTCAGTTTACAGAATCTAATACAATAAAGAGCAGTAGTTCCCTCAAATGTAGGCAGATATTACAACGAATAATTTATAATAATCCTACAATGACAAGCGCGGAGCCTTTGACCCAGTAGCGTAGACCTTGGACGTGGACCGTGACGGCTGTGTCCTGCTCATGAGCATTGTTTGCTATAGAACTACTATAGCACCTGGCCGGGTACCTATTACATGTCACATGGTTACTAATCGTGGAATCAAAATGACATTATTTAGAAGCGGTCATGGGATCGTGCCCTTGGGAACTCCGGCGAAAAAAGCGCCAATATGATGAGTAATATTATGGTATTTTTAGATGTGCTTAGCTGAATATTTCAATTAATTTAATTTTAATTTCATTTTGTATAATATTTATGTGCCTACATTAATTTCTGGAAAGTGATGCGTGGTGACATTAAACTCTTGTGATTATGAGATTGATTGATTTATCAATGTCCCGTGGTATTTTCCGTAAAGAAATGATTTTTTTATAGACTTATAACGATTTTTGAAGAAATGTCTGAATTGCAAAAAATATTTAATTTTGTTCTGCTGTAGGTAGGTACCTACATAATATAATTTTGTAAAATAATTATATAGTTTTTTAATTTGCCGTTTTAAGTTCTTATAAAATATATATGTTATCAAATAGATTCCGCGCACGTAATCGTTTAAGGCGATAGGTGAGGCAAAACTGCAAAATAGACCTCTCTTTGAATCCCTACTCCTCCTAAATGGATGATCCAAACAATAAAAAAAAATATGTGTGAGATGTATAATATCTTAAACTAAAAAATTGTTGTTCGTTTTTTTTGTTACAACTATTAGTTTTGACAGGAAAAATTCTTAACTTTCTTCTAATTTCACCAAAGAAATTTCCTACTACTCCTAAACGGCTGGTGCGATTTTAATGATTCTTTCACCAAATGATAGAGAATTTAATTATCTAAAAAATTGTTGTTCATTTTTTTTCAAAAATAATGTATTACGTGTCATACATTCAAAATACCCTGTAATTTCCACACGCGGGCCGCGCGAATGCGGGAGCTCAGTCTTTCACTAGCGTTCGCACGGGGAGGCTGTGTCGCACATCGGCACGCTCCGCTTCTTTGTTTTTCTATAAAGAATTTATAGCGCAGATGGTACACTCGGTACTCATAGTAGTCCGGCGGCTGAATGAAAGTGATCTAAGTACTTACTACGTCATTTTAAATATGTATAGGTATTATAAAATGTTTAAGATAATTTAAATACACAGGTATACAAGATGCTGATTATCTATTTTTTCTAGATTTATTTGTCTGAATATCTATTTATTCTAGATTTATTATATACTTNGCGTTGTCTCGCTCTAATGCTCAAGGTCGTTCGGCCATGTAATCGCCTTAAATTCATCATTTATAATATGTTCAGTGAAGCGTGTCATGCATGATGGTTTTGACGAAGATGATAATGCTACGTTACGATTACTATTGAAATTTATTTGAAACTTATAAATAAATATCACTTTCTTCAACGCCATTTTGAATCCATTTTCAAGTAAACCAAGGCTTACTTTCCATTAATAATGAGCAATATGTCATAATTTATTCGACAGATCAGTTTATATTTTGAATACATTAATAAAATTAAATACTACCTAAGTAATAGGTAAATAGTTAACATAACATTTTAATTGAAATCACTTGGCAAGCAGCCACAAGTAACACCTCACGATTTCTTAAATTACTCGACAATCTTCGTAGGTTTGAAGCTGGTTAACTAGCGGACGGAGTAATCTCGACTAGTAAACAGTAAAATGGCTGTAAAGTTAAGCCCCGTACGCTGTATCATCGGCGTCAATCTTGTGCTGTTAGGGATAAAGTTCAGAATTCTCGAACAGTATCCGTTTCGTGGGTTTGTCTATCCGTAACTAAAGAGTTCACGTCTAGACAACGACCTGCGACGCTGCGCGACCCCGCATGGGGCCTGACGTGACCGTCTGATAGAAAGCCTGACTCCAGCACGAGTTTAATTCCCTTAACCGCACTGCAGACGGCACCTAAATGGCCACATGGACACATTCGCATGCAAATAAGAATCCACATTTGTTTTCCAACAGTTTTAATTTGCGTAGTTTCATAGCAATTACAATTGCCTCTTTATGGATTGGCTGGAGAATGAGACTTATTATCGGCTTATATGGGCATCTGCAATTGAATTCAAAGATACCAATAAACATCTCGATTTTATTGGCGCAATTACAATCGAATGTATTTATTAGAGTATAGTTAATTGGAAAGGTGATTTCGAATTGAATAAATGGAGAATCTTTATTGAACTTAAAATAAAACTTAAGTTTGATTCTTACTGTTCTCGTTACTAGGTACGTCTTGATTATAACTTCAGTTTTAGATGGGAAACAAAGGAAAGACCGTAACGATGAAAGGAACGAAGAAGGAAAATATTTTAGGTATTGTTTTAAGTCTATTTTTATCTCAAGACTTCTGAGAAATGAGTTTTGGTAATATTCGTCTCGCTTTAGATGCAATGGCTGTCTTTTTTATAAAGGCGCTTTTCGCCGTGACAAATTGCACTGACTAGTATTTTAACGCCTGTCAGTTTGGATGTTTGACTAATTTATAGATTGTTTTTGTGTTTTCCGCTCTGGAACTTGTTTTCACAACGATAATTGATTTTTATTGCAAGCAGTTTGATATATTTATTTTGAACGCTTAGTTTTGTCGGAATTGACATCAAATTACTAATAACGTGGTTCATTTAACTTTTCCTGATTCATAATTTTCTTCTTCATAACATAATTATGTAATCTATATAGAAAAGCAAAAGCGAAAGGTCGCTGACTGACTCTCTCATCACGAAATATCAGAAACTTGGGCACCTACAAACCTGGGCAGGTACTTTCCTTAGACATCTGCTAAGAACGTATTTTACGAAAGTCCATCCTTTTAAGGGGGTAACGGGGTCCACGCGTACGAACTTACGAAGTCGCGAGCGGCCACTAGTGGAGAATTAATTTTAACTGCAACTTAGCGCTGAGCTGTAATTTGTAAAATATCGCCGTGTACCATATTTTCTGAATTTAAAATAACAGTTTAAAATTAAATCGTAAGCTATGTTTTGTGTTTAACCTGTTTATTAACATCAATTTCCATTGCCTGCAGATCACAATGAACGGTTTGAACGGGCACAGCAACGGCGACATGAATGGTGCGGGCGACATCATCACGCAGAACCAGCAGAAGGGCTGGTGGACCATCGGCCTCATCAACTCGCGGTACCGGTACCTCACGGCCGAGACCTTCGGCTTCAAGATCAACGCCAACGGCACCAGTCTCAAGAAGAAACAGATATGGACGTTAGAGCCAGCTTCGGGGAACGCAAATGACAGTGAGTAGATTTCAAATTGGTTAATATGTAGCACACTTATCAATTGGGAAAGGGATCAACACCGTATGGCCTTCCGCCGCGAGGCGAAGTGAGGCGAGGCGTTTTCGTTACGGTGCGAATAAGTGTGCATTGCGAAGTTTCGTACATAGAATACTGACCGCCTCGAGCTGCGGTTACGATCCGTTTCCAGGTTGATAAGTGTGAGTGTCCTTTAACCTTCACATTGTCTTTAATTGTCAAATCCATAAGATTACAAAAGGGTCCTCAAAAGTTTGGGTATATTGTTGTTCAATGTCATCATCAGTCATGCTAGCATGAACATTAACTACGATATAATTTGATCAGGGCATTAGGTATATCGATTTTAGACAGACCCATTGTTTAAATCTGTTTGTCGTGATTCGTGAATGAATAATGAATATTTGGTCAATTTTAGCTTTTATAGTCCTTTCGCTCCCAGAGTCTACTCAAATACTCGTACCTAATTAAAAGATTTCGTAAACTGTAAACCATGGACCTATAAAAAAAGGCGGACGGAACTCGCGCTACAACAAAACTGTGACGCAAAATTTTGGCGTTTGTCTATTGTGTGAGTGAATTTAGGGATGCCATGTTAGCCAAAACATTTTACCCATTTATTTTAAGAAAAACATAGATCGGCAGATGTTACTTGGAAATGTAGACAGAATTATTCCGTGCCATTTTAAAAGGATGAAAGGTGTATGCGTTGAGGTAGGCGCGAAATTTTCAATGTTCAAATTTTCTTACATTGTTTGCAAGTCAGTGTGTCAGGGTATGTACATAATGTTGATCAAAAATAATTCACGCAGTTACAAATTACGAATCTTGTGTACATTATAATCATAATCTTATGCATCATCAATATATTATTATTATCTCTGATAGATATTTTTTAACATACAACCTGACACTGACTTGCAATCAATGTAAGAAAATTTGAATTTCGCAGTTCCACATTTTTGGGAAGGATCAAATTTGCCTATGAAAATATATCCCATTAAAACACAATAATTATGATAAATTATTTTATTTCCATAGTATGCGTAATACATAACTAAAAAGTCCTAAAATCATTATTAATTTCCCATATTTCGGGTAATTTTCCCACGTAAATAACTGAGAACACTGGTCTTTGACGTATTATTTTTTCGAGTGAATGACGTTTGATTTCAATTAATTTCAATATTTTAATGTCGGGAAATAAGTGATTGGATTATTATTTTACCTGTGAAATGTGATTCCTTAATTTTTGTTTGTTCGAACAGAACGGTTTTTACACAATTTCATCACACAAGACATGTCGTATTCGTGTTGTTTTTTCGCTGCTTAAATGTGTCAACTGTGTGAAGTTTGCTCTCGAAGTGGTGTAACAGGGTGTGAATGTGTGCGTGCCGGCCTGTACGTACAGGCAAGCTGGTGTATCCTAATGTCACAGTATTTTGTTGATGAGACTCCGTCCGACTTTTTTTATAGGTCCATGCTGTAAACATCATTACTGACAATAGTTCTGTTAGTGAGAAAGATACGCCTAATGGATACTAAATGATTTTGACTGATACTGATAGCAATGTTTACGGGTGGTTAAACGCTTTTTGAATCATCATTATTGTACTTGGCTCTACTTTCAAAGTAAGTAATTTTAAGGATTTATATTTATTTAGGTTAGATAGATTGATTCACTTATTACTCGCAATGTTGTGCTATTTAAAACTTAAACAAACACCGTGTTAGTTGTTTTGGAAACCTAACTGTTAATGCTTTGATTTTATAGCAAACTAAACATTTCATAACCTAATCGTCCTATGTCGTCGTTTTTGAGACTAATTGTCGAAGCACCCTCTCTGTTTGGAGGAGGGCTTCCATTTGGCTTCCGAGCTTGAAGCCACTAAATAAGCGACTTCACACGTGTGTTACTTATTTGATTTGTTAATCTATAACCCATGTATATTACTACGAAATAATAATCTGGCTGATAGTAAGTTATGTCAGCGACTCCGTCTACAGCTTCCCATAAAAAGTAATAAACGAGTAAGTAACCTGACCATAACATTGACCATAACATTTCTCACTCCAGTTCATTGAACACCGTATGCTCATCACATGGAAACGATTTCGTCCTATTGTTGCCTATGATTGAATCGTAACTAAATATAGCGCCCTCTCAATTAGACTGCACTTTCGGTGTATTTCCCAATTTTATGGCCTCGTCCCTCCTCGCTGCGAGAGGGTCGGGCCCCTGGTCCGGCCCCTCCGAACGTGCGATCGATACCGCCGTGTGGCGCTCAGGTGTTTGTGCCGGGTGTCAGTTGTCAGTTGAGGTTGGAGTGCTAGAAGAGTGGGCAAGCTTTATGTTAGCTTTAATATTCCAGATTTGATAAACAAACGATGCCATTTTTTCTGGTGCAAGATTGGGTGGACTATTTTGTAAACAAATATCACATGTACGTTCTTCTTCATCAAAGAATAATAACAAATGAAGGAAATAACTGTCCCTCTCGTATTTTAATACAAATTCATAAAACACTATCTAGTCTTTATAAGGGTTCACCTTAAAAAACTCGTATTGTTCTACATTAAATCTCCAGCTTTCACAATATTTATCTTCTAAAGTTAATTGGAAACAGATAATGGCTTACACTAAATTTGCCTCGTCACAGGTAATCCATAGGCATTTAAACTACTAACTAATAATCAAGTAGATAACCGCAGCTCGAGCTCGGGATCAACATAGATTGATGGTGTTTGTTTATAATCACAGTCTGCAAACATACACTTGAGTTGTAGAGTCATTATTATATCGGTAAATACAGATTACAATTTGTAATCGAACATGGTAATCCGAGATGTTTGATTGAGATGTAGAGACTCGTAAAATATAAAAATAGCTTTTTTACAAACTCTACTTTATTGCAAGTCAATCAATAGATTAATTTAGTTACTTATTTAGTTAGTTTAGTTATGAGAGCAGTATATTAGTGCTATTTGCTTCCTTAAATCAGACTAGATTTGGATCTTATTTTTGTTTAATAATCACTTTCCATCAGGCGAGATACAGGCCAAGAGCATCTCCGTTTTAGGAAAAAAAATGGTTGAAGAAGACCCTCAGTGCTCGAACCTGATTCGTACTTAAGCAGTGCAGGAAATAAATGGTGTTAAGGTGAACCAACCAATAATAATGCTGCCCGTTGTTCCAGGCATGATCTACCTGCGCTCGCACCTCGACAAGTACCTGGCCGTGGACTCGTTCGGGAACGTCACCTGCGAGTCCGAGGAGAAGGAGGCCGGCAGCAAATTCCAAATTAGGTACGTGTTAACCAATTTTTTACGCAAACCCATGGGCCATGACAAACGACACAACTTCTTACAATAAAATCTCCCTATTAGGTAGGTTATTAATTTATCAATATGTATATTTTAGCTTTTAGTAGCTTTGAAATCAATAGGTACATAGTTAGTCAGTTGAGTTGCGAAGAAGTGGTTTGTCCTTGCCATACAAAATCTACCACCGATTTTTAGTTGGCGGATAGTTGGATCGGGCTGTTGGTAAACGGTATGGAGAAAGTGCGCACATTACACCGATTTGGTATCGGCCGATTCTTCATACAAATTAGAATCGAGCCCAACTATCGGCCAACTAAAAGTCGGTGGTCTGCGCCTAGGCTTATGGAAATCTCATTTTAACAGCTCATAAAAAGTATGTTCACGACTCTATCTTTAGGGGCAAAACTCCCATAAATCTGATGCAACTAAAATCGGACGATTGTCGTCAAGCAGTTAGGAGTTAAGAGACAATATTAAAGACTCTAAACACGAATCGTCCAACAAAATGTTTTATGCGCACGCGTTCAAAAACCTTCGCTTCCGGTGAGTCAGGGTGCAGCGGATTAGTATGCGGCGCAGTCGTCGCAAAAAACGCCGGGGGATCCGGAATAAGGCTTTATTATTTTTATTAAACCAGTGATGAAGAAGTCATTCTCACGGTTTACCTGAATGACAAGTCAAATATAAGACAAATAGATGTACCTACCAGCAGTGGAGCAGAAGGTGACTAATATAACGAACTAAATTAATCAAAACATAATATCTTGTCACTCACTGTTCAGTTATGCAGTACACATATTCCAGGGCACTATACATGTCCCAAATATAGCTTGCCCTACCACCACTTCGGGAAAACATATGGGCTGGTGCTGAGAAGAAGTGGCGGAAGAAACTCACTTTTGTGTCAAGCCTCTTTTTCAATAAAATACAGTAAAATACTCCTAAATCCTTTTCGAAGTGTCGTGTTCAAGTGATTCAAGTAGGACCATTAATATAATAATAATATGTGAATCCTAGTTAGTAGAGTCATTGTACTCGTATCAAAGAGTCATAACTTCAAAAGTTATTGACGTGACAATCTAAAAATACAATTTAAAAAATATCGATAAAGATGGATGGACTTTCTAGAGTTACAATGTTGTTGAGCTGTGTACAATGTACATCTGATTCATCAAGTGAAACAAATATTTCATAAATCAAATAATATTTATACTACTTGTATAACACATTGAACATAACAGGTTAAAACAATCTTTTCTTGAAAGATTAATTGAATTAACCACAAAACAATCACGGAAATTAAAAAAACGATAATTGGATTATTTTTGTGCTTGAATAAATAAATGTATAATAACTTAAACAGATCATAAATGAACAAGTTATTGTTTGTGTTGACTAGTTCGCGTCGCGTCAGTGGCTTGTGTCTATTATTGATTGTATGTAGTTGTTCGGTATACAGGCGTAGATAACAGTTCTCTGTCAGCCATGAGTCACGACATTTCTTCGGTAAATAAATAAAAGGGAGAAAGCGGTCTGACTCACTTCTGATTCATTGCTGCAATGCTGAAATAACATCGCACAATGCGCGGACGTTTCAGCTCCATTTTTAGCAATCCCTGAAAATAAAATCAATGTTTGGACGCAAAGTTTTTCAGCACCTACTACCGCGTTAGTCATTGAAGTACATACAAAGCTTATGGGAGACAACCTGTGTGGGGTAATATTCCTTCAATAAAAATACTAATAAAATAATAATTGCATAAAATAATCATTTTTTGTCTAAAACAGGAATCTCGACCGTGAGAGGTGTATTCTGTGGTGACATTGAATGATAAATATTAGATCTTTGTTAACCTGACAAAAGCAAGCTCCAAAATTATTGATCCTTCACGACAAGTTGTTTTAACAAGTGTTTGAGCGGAGGGGTTCCAAACTAAGGATACTGGGGGTGCTCGTATCCCGGTGGGGAGGCAGATGTTAATGGAGATTAGACTCTATCTTAATGGGACAAGTACCCGATTCACGTGGTGACCTTCAGGGTTCGAATTGTGTAGACATAGCTATAAACGCGACTGCAAATTTAATGATCGTTTGGCAAAGTTATGCCTACAGCTTGAAACCCTCTTGAGCAAAACTTGAAAATGCGTAAAAAGTGCCAAGGGGAAAACTGATTGGGAAAATTATGACCACTTCAGATTCTTTAAATGCCTTAAATACCTACGTACATAAACCTCAGTAATTTTGAATAATCGTGAACTGATGAACATGTTTTATATCAAATAGTAACATAAGTTACGACTTTAAAAGTCCAATAGCACCAAGCACAATAAAAGCTTTAAAAGTTGCCCACTTTACCTCTGTCGTTTTAAAAAAGCTTTTCCCCATAGTGCCATTTGAGTTAAATGCGAATTCTTTGGCATTTAAAGCTGCATGGAAAAAGAAAATGTCATCATGTTTTTATTTCTTGTCTAATGCACACGACATTTTGTTTTTATATTCCCATAAGCTCCTTTTTAAGGAGTAATTGAGGACGGGAATAGTATTAAAATTAATAGACCCTCACGAATGATTCGCTTTGTCCACACCCAGGTGTGTTCGTCCGCAGCTTCCTGTCTACGACGCACCACCCTCGTCCCCAGACGGCTTTCAATTACCTCGCATAGGGTATAGACTGTGTTGCTAGTCGCCTTTTGTTTTGCTTTCTCATCTCACAATGGTCGCCGTTTGCGGTGACTGCTAGTTTCTGAAGGGCACAAACATGTTTCCTGGCTTTGGTCCTATGGATTATGGTACAATGAAAGTTTTTAAGTATTATCTATAAAGGTGGGTAGTTCCCCACTTTAAAAGCAAACTCAGTAATCTTAATGTTGCAGCGGCTTAGCATTCAGCAATAAAACGATTTCTATTGTGCAAATAACAGTTATAATGCGCAGTCATTTTAATACGAATGCTGGTTAACGTTCGGAAACATCAAGTAGGAACAACGCAGCTTTCCTTTGTGAAGACTTCTTGAATTTTGAAAACGCTAAGTCAGCACCACTTCACCTCTGCAGTTAGCTACTTTTTAATGAAAATGAGTTGAATGATACTTCGCTTAATGTTCAATTTGCGTTGGAGTATGGAAATAAGAAAGGGGATTCTGAATAACGGGCTAGCAAACAAAAAGTAGTAATTGGCGTCAAGAGGGGAGAGGAGTGTCGTTCTTTTGCTAATAAGCATCTTTGTATCAAGAAGCGCTATGATTAATTGATTTGATGTAATATTTCGATAAGGTAGTTACAATGTGGATAGGTACCTAGTTCTCATGCTCGCGTATTTGCTAATGAGTTCGGTAAACAATTATTTGCCAAGAGAGTATTTGCTTATTGAGATTTATTGTCTTTGCTTTTTAATTGATCAATTTCTTGGGACTTCATTCACCATTGAATGAAAATAAGGTCGCACAAGCAATATTACTAAGAGCTGGTTATATTGTAGGAAAGATGCCTTAATTCCAAAGGGTCATTTCGTGATTTCGTTTTTATGAAACGAATGAAGCTGGAATTCCTTCCATCTGCGACTGCAAAACAATAAAAGAAAGAACCCGTCTGTAGTAATAAGTTAATTGTCCGTCGCCGGAGGTAATTGACTCGCGTGTTTGCGGCGGGAGCTTTGTTTATAAACACAAACTTTTTCATTACCACTCCGAGGAGCTTTCGCAATTTTTCAACCTGTTATCCAAACAGTTATTTATAGTCATCAAATAGTTTTAGTTACTAGCGTACTTTTTCTTAAAATCTTTACAACGTCTGACTACTAGAGTCAATACAATAGAATAAAAATAATAGAGTCAAGAGCATGGTCATGATAACCTTGTTACGTGCGACTGACTGAGATTTTAATAAAAAATTCTATATCAAAATCTTGGTGGTCATGATGAATTAGGTTGTCGTTTGCCCGTACTACGATACAACTACAATTTAATTTACAATTAAGTGTGTTTTATGTGCAAATTTCTAACATAAGTTTCCCCGGCAGCGTGTCAGAAGACAACAGCGGGCGCTGGGCGCTGAAGAACGTGGAGCGCGGCTACTTCCTGGGCTCCAGCTCCGACAAGCTCACGTGCACCGCCAAGGTGCCCGGCGACGCCGAGCTGTGGCACGTGCACCTCGCCGCGCGCCCGCAAGTGAGACTCAACATCATCATCCATCACCCTTGAAAGCCTGAGCGATCCTGCACACGACACCGCCGCCGCGCCGCCCCACGCCTTTGCACTGTTTATACGCGCCGCGTGAAGCCCGCTGCCGCGCCGCCACCGAAATTATGCTTTGATGGCGCGGTGGCGGTGCGGCGCCGCGGCGGCGCGGTGGCGGCGTCGTGTGCAGGAGCGCTAACTATAGTGAGTTTCTCAACACTGGCCCATTTATGGTCCCGAAGCAGTGGTAGGGTTACTACTGGGATGTGTAATATTTGCTAAAATAAATGAGTTTTATGAGTTTTCATCAACCGGGCCAGGGTGTGCGCCGTGATAAAATCTTATCGTTGACTTAGTCGACAATGCCATACATTTTTCGTGTAAAATCAATAAAATGCCCCGATAAAAGTTTATCGTGATGCGGATCCTAGGCCTACAGGTCGTTTAGAGCTCCTTCAAATCAGACGTTTCTAGCAGAACGTCAGTTTTGCGTTTGCAAGACCACACACTAACAAGGGAGACTAACATTCGGCTAGAAACGTCATTAATTTGAAAAAGCTCATAATTTCCACCGCAGAAGGACGACCCACTTTAATTTATCACAGACAAATTGAAGATTTGGTTACACTTCCATTTGTCATCATCAGGGCCCACCCTGGTTGAACGGTTGAGGAGATGATGTTCGTATGACAGATTAAATCAGGTTGACAGTTACAGTTTAATTAATATGTATTTGTTTTCTACATAAATATAGCCGAATCGTGTTAATTCTAGTACTTATTTACTTATAATAATTGAGTGATACTGAAAATGTCTTGAAAAAGAATAATTATAATGTGTTATCACGTTAACACTTGTCACGTGAACAACGGTATTTACTGCGATGATTTATTGATGTTGCTCGTGTTTGCCAATTAACAGTAATCAAGAAGCAATTAGGTTTTTCATAGAAGCTACAATTTTCTATTCCACTTTGATGGATTTTAATTTCTCTAGCTGTCAATAGCCACAAGATAAAAGATCTTGTACTACAGATCACTACGCGACGCATGTGCCCTCTCGTCCCTCCATTGGAACTCCTGTTTAGCCAGAATCTACAACCTGACCACCAATAAAATGCAACCAGTGCGCGGCTAATTTAGTCCCTGATAAAATTAGCAGTCTACTCAAGGTATAATAAATAGCAACATTTTGAAACGTAGTAGAACACAGCTTGTAAAATTAAGAATTCTGCAGTCTATGAACATTGTCATAACCCCAAAACGAACGTGACGGAATGCCTCAAAAGTCATCAACAGACAGCACTGGTCTGTATAACGTTGATCTGCATGCCGTTACAAAATGCAAATGTCACGATGACTGGTCATATCTGGTATTAACATAATTATACATACATGATATTAAATTTTGGGAGAAATTCGCGTTGCGTAAGTTAAATGCTTGACAGTGACGCGGCAAGATCGGCTTGCCTCGATGTGAAACCAGCGCATTCCCGCGCTATCATGGTTTCATCTCGATGCGCGGGCGCAGCGCTCGTGACAGAATGTCTCGCGATACCTAATTGAATCCTGTCAACATGATGTGGATGCGCCAAGTTTGCGTTAAAATGGGTGACATTGACATTGATGACAGCAAATGGCGAAAAAAAAACGGAACTTGAGGAGTGTGTTGAAACATTAATTTTATTGCTTGAATTTGAAATTATAATGCTTGATTGTTTGATGTTTCAATTAATTGTTCATTAACTATCATTAGCTTTCAGTATCTATGATTGAGTAATTATAAACGGCAGAAGTACCCTAGATTTTAAGTTAGGAAGATAAATGCTTCTAAATAATCCCGTAAGAAGTTTTAATAAGTAATAAAACAATAATAAAAATGATTAGGTATAGTAGAAAACAAAAATATAAATCCTATATTTAAAGTAATTATACCAACGGAGAATACCTTCTTTCTTCTTACTCAATTTACAAAATAATCACTTTAGAGAGTTTATGAACAAAATCGGACTTGGTCTCACACTACCGAGCGCCCACCGCCAACGCTAAGCCGCTAACAAACGGTCGCGAAGCTGCGGTCAACTGCATTGAAAATAACTGCACTACATTCCGCGATGCGCCCGCGCAGGATTCGGTGATATTCCGAAATTAATGATAAGATACGCGCGGAAAGATATAAGAAGCTGGCAGGAATTTTGTTCCAATTGCGCGGAAAATTATTGTGAACATTCTCTGGACAAGGGGTTGACGTAATTGCGAGCGACGTATCGCGTCGCATTATTGCATTAACCTAATTAATTGCTAAGCAGCACGCATGCCTGCACTTTTAATGGCGTATTAAAAAATAAATTGAAAAGCATTTCTTATGAGTGTAATTATTTTATTACGAAAATGAAAAATAAAAAAACAATATCAAGGAAATTAAATAAAATTAAAAACCAAATAAACTGTAGGTAGCTTCGTTATTAATAATATTTAGGTAATATGTGGGTAAGAAGTTCTAGATAATTTCATAGGCCTTATTTGTAGGCAGTCGGCAAAGTTGCGTCGTTCTGTCAACCCGTGTTTCATAGGACGCGATAGATTTTTTTCTTGGTTGTGAAAGTGAGTGATTTTTTAGTGAATTTTCGTTGTGGTTGTGGATGTGTAGCAAACATTTGTACATTAAGTTTACACTTTTTAAACGACAAATTAAATTTACATCAATATGCGGTGATAGAGGGCTATGAAATATGAACTTATGAATAGTGAATCTGTCCAGCACCTACCTACTGCAGTCCTATGAAACAAAACAAGTCGAAATTATATTAAAGTCAACGAGTCGGTAACAACTACGTTCAAGCTATGATGCGCATTTAAATCCTAAACTGAAAATAAACCTAGGAGGTGAGATTTATGGAAGTAGCGACGATAACAATGTTGTCCCAATCAGTCCCAGGAATTAATTTAGCCGATCAATCCAGGTCAAAACTAGAGCTGTGCTGTGGACGTGGTGTCCTAAAAACTCCGGCAGCGTACAGCGTCACGCCGTAGGCCGCGTCACAATGTTTACCTAATATCGAAATGTATTGTTGTGGTATCTTTCAGACGTTGACATCAGCGTATGGTCGTCGTAGAACGTCGGACGCCGCGTATAGAATTTCAATTTTGCTTTATTTTCTGACCATTCTACTCTATCACCAGGTGAACCTGCGCTCCATCGGGCGCAAGCGGTTCGCGCATCTATCCGAATCGCTAGACGAGATCCACGTGGACGCCAACGTGCCCTGGGGCGAGGACACGCTGTTCACCCTGGAGTTCCGCGCCGACGAGGGCGGCAAGTACGCGCTGCACACCTGCAACAACAAGTACCTCAGCGCGGGAGGCAAGGTCAGTCCCGTGTCCCCTGTCCAGTAGTGCCCAGCACGGGAGTAACGTGAGACCCAGGGGATGCCACATGCCCTAGGACGAGGATCCCCTGTTGACGCTGTATCGCTGTGTCCCAGCCCTATGACAGTTCTTACGTTCTTAGGGCTGGGCTCTGTAGGGGTTTGTACTGTTTGTAAGTCCTGAGAGAGACTACCATAAGATATACAAATCCCGAACATGCCCTGGCCCAAGGTAGATTCCTATCGATTCTTGCTCGTATTGATGGTGCCCCGGCAAACATACAAAATTGGTGAAACGTCCACATAAAATAGTTTATACTAGTTTGTATTTCCCACTATACATTATAGTATTGAACCAATGATTTCTGCATGGAGAGAGTCCCGTGAGTTAGAATTTTAATTTATAAATCATCATTTATAGCTTTACCATTTTCTGTGAATAGAGTTAGTGAAGAGAGGCAATAGTAATAATTTATTTAACTTTCTTTTAGTGGTTAGATAAATACTAAATAGGAAAGCTTTCGTCAATTTTCTCTCGATACTGCGAATATGTGAAAGATAAAAACGGCGGTTTATTATTCTTGTGAGTCGGCGATGTAAACACTTTCAGACAGATGACGACAGACGCCGAGTGTTATTGCAAATTGTAGTGCTTTGCGTATGCACTAGGGTTGCCAGGATCAAAGAATCTGTATATTTTATTCAAATTGATTGAGTTAAAATTTAACAGTTGAATATTTCCACAACCTAGAATCTACCGTAGACATCTGTAAAAAGTTTCCAAATGAAAAATGAAGGCTTCTTTGTCACACTATAGTGACAGAGAGCTGGCTGACAATAGTGACTGAGTTTCATGTGCTGCTTTTTCTCAGCACTGGCCCATTTATTGTTGGATTAATACTGGGACGTATTAAAGTGCTTTTTTAAAGCCTACTTGCATTAATTAAATGAGTTTTATGAGTTTATGAGTTTTTTAGTAGGTAGATTCTTGTTGTCAGCCCTGAAGACGTTACTTATTTTGCAAACAATGGCTTCCCGAACAAATCGCTGTTATTATTTCGCGTGGATAATATGTTCTCGTACGAATATTGAGCGCGCGTGGGAACAAAGACGCCAGCGGCGCTACTTGTTGTTCCAGCCTTGTTGTCGAAGCCATGAGGATGTTTGTGTTGAGTTAATTAGATGCCAACTTTACCGTAGCGGGGGAAGCTGTAGGACATCGACTTACAAACAAAATGTATTCGTAAATGTGTAATCAAGAAAATTTTAAATTAAACGGTAGATACCTAATAACAAGATGCTTTCTGGTGTAGAGTTAGAGCTTGTAGTATTAGAAGAAGCTGAGAGATATAATCATTTCGTGTTTCTATATTTGTCAACACAAGAAAATGCAGAGGTATACATAACTTTATGTAAAAGTTTTGTATGGCTAACATTAGTGACATTCTCTTTTCTTAAGAAATAGTCAACAATAACAAAGTTACAGACGTAGAAAGCCTTTCCACCCGTTCATTAATAAACACGAGTGAGATGAATGCGTAAGAATACAGTCAACGGCAGTTAACTTGACAAATTGCACCTTAAGTGTGTGTTAATATGAGCCAAAGAAAGGCTTTATTTACCGACGTGTTGTTCCCACATCAACGCCGGCCGGACAATGAATCATAAACGTTAGAAATGAGTTCGTCGTAAACGTTTGTATGGCTTTATTTTTTATTCCATTTGTACATTGTACCAATTGTACGAATAGGCATAAGACCAGTTTTCTTTCAAGACGTTATAGCTTTGAATTGCATAATATTTTAAAGATGGATAGTTTTAGCCTAAAATTATTTTATTGAAGTTGTCTGGAATCTCGTACAAGGATGTAGCTTTTTTACTTTTAATGGTAATTGGTGTAATTATTGTCTAGCGTGTTTTTATCGTTTCTCACTGAAGCTGCGAAGAGTCAGGTAATTGTGATAGATCTAGATCCGCGCTGGGTGGTCGCGTGGAGGTGATAGTGATCAGCTCTCGTGGCTTGAGTCGTGTGCAATTGACCCACATTCTCTTCACGGGAGGCTTTGCATGCAAATCTTTAGGTGCTTATTAAACACAATCAGTTTTATAAACTCGTAATTTTGTAGTGCTTGTCTATTTTTCTGCTATCTTCTATGTAACTAGGTTAGTCAATTTATCAGAGGTTTTATGGATGGATGAATAAGTATTCCCCAATTCCATCTTTTGACAGAGAACAACTTCATTAAGTGACCATTTCATAAAAATTTAGCGTATTTATTGGTAAAAGATTTTCTGGAACCATACCTAGTTTGTGTACCTATATTTTACAAAGAAATGTCCTTTGCCCACTTTTGCCACTGCCAAAGCTTTTTGGTTGATGAAGGTTGATGACTGTGTTTTCCGCCGCTTTTCAGCACTCTTGGTTAGGTTATACATCCCGAAGTAGCGAGAAAAATTGCTTAGAAAGAATAAGAATTGAAGTACTAACAATTATATCTCTCCCCACAGCTCCTAGACACATGCACACCCGTGTGCCTGTTCAGCGCCGAGTACCACTCGGGAGCCCTGGCGCTGCGCGACGGCGCCGGCGCATACCTCGCGCCCATCGGCTCCAAGGCCGTGCTCAAGACGCGCTCCACCGCCGTCACCAGGGACGAGCTGTTCTCACTCGAGGACAGCCTGCCCCAGGCCGCCTTCGTCGCTGCCCTCAATGAGAAATACGTCTCGGTCAAACAAGGTCAGTGCTCAACTATTTGGCGACTCTATCTAACCGTTCATGTTTAAAAGGCTCTGGAGGCACGTGTATGATAACCCACCCAATCTCAGCAACAGCAAATATATAACATGTTTCAGTGCGTCGTAGGTACATATAATTATTAACCCTATAAGGGTGTAGCAAAATTAAAACATTTAACATTACAAATGCTTTTAAGTACTTGCTTAATTAGGTAGAACCTAGGCTATCCCCAAAGGATGTAGGCTCACTTCACAGCCAGTTACCACTTATTTATCAGGGATTAGCTGTCATCGTGAAGACAGTATCCCAATATAGCCAATTTTGCACCTAATTGTCACTGAAGTGAACGCACAAGCCAAATAAGTTTAATTAGTTTTAAGACAATAATGTTCAACTATAAATAGTTCAACAATAGGGAAAAGGATCATCAGGATAGTAAATATACTAGGATAGCAGCACAGTAAAAATGTAGACGTATCTACCGTAAAAAAGCGTAGTGATAGTAGGGAGCACGCTACTTCCGTGCGCAGTCTTCTAACTTCTAATAGACACCTAAGTATTTATTTTCTAAATCGATATAGAAAGTCTCCTTTAGCAATTCGTTAATTCCAGTTTTTGTTTCTAAAAATGTAGAAGCAATTATGATTAAACGTAAAAAATAAACTTTTCTTTGATGTTTTGTTAATTCTAATGGCTGATTCAAATCACCGATTAGATGTAATCATTCGAAGTAAAAACCGACTTGTTTCGAATTGTAATTATTACATTGCAGCTTTAATTACAGCCTCGGAGATGTAATCTCGGTGTTCTATAATTCCAGAGGTTTGACATCGTTCGAAGAAATTGTTATTTGCGGAAGATGTAATCTTACAATTAGTGATTCCAAGATAAGAGGTGTACAGACAGAGTAAACGCTTCTGAAATATTTTATCAAGCTGTTGTAACTTGAATTGTATTAGGCTCATCTCATTACTAATTAGTAATTACTTTATAACGTTGTGCACTGTTGATTGGATGCGTGATAGGTAATAATTGTGGTAGGTGAATAATTAGTGAGTTACATAAGATCATTATCTGCACTGTGCATAATGCGTTGCGTGGGCCGGTCTGCACCAAGCTTATAGGTTCGTGATGCGCGGCAAATGACTAACTTGCCGCGCGACTTCCTTCGCGAAAGTTGATGACACAGGAACTTATTACTTCCTACGCTGATGAAGTCGTCAGGCCGATTGGTTCCTCTTCGCAGTTCATAACGATGGCTCCGATAATTTATGGGTAGAACATGGAACGGAAAATGTGGCGTTATGTGTATGCGTGTTTGGGAGATATAATTATAATACATCGCATGCGTACACAATAGTTTTAGGCCATCTTGATTTAAAATCAAGTATAGGTTCAAACGAAATACCTACTCATTTCAATAGGTTTTAATTTTGAGTGATTCGATTTCTTAGTAATGGGTCTCAATCTTCTTCACCGACAGCATAAACAATAAATGAGATTACAACTATACTAAACTCGATATCATTTATCTTTTTTCCGGAAATGAAAATCTTTTTTCCTACAATATCATTGTTTCTTAGAAGGCCGAAGTAGTTCTCGGTTACTGCCTCCGATAATGGTCGTTACTTAGCAGTTTCTGACGCCTGCCTCCCATAAAAACTGACACCAGAGTTTAATGCCTGTAAGTAGTTTTTAAAGGTGTTAATGTGCTAAATTGTAAACATCTAAGTGTGTACTTGACTAAAGTAAACGAATAATTAAGGTATCCACAGCCTTGTTATTTATTTCTTTCAACCTAAATCGTAAGTAGTTCAAACAGATTGATAAGCCCGCCCTTTAGTCGTGTACCTACTCGGGTGTAAGTTCCTTTTAGGAGCTTACTTGTGCCACCTTATCTGAATTTGGCAGTTCTGCAGAATGAAAAGGTATTCAATTCGCCAGCTGTGTTCCATTGTCTGTTTCTTGGAATGCGTGCGCTCTACGTTACGGCCCGTATTGTGGTATGTGTCACAACAGTAACAGTAACCATTATAGTAATCTGTACGAATATGGCCGTCATCAAAGTAGACTTTAATATTTTTACGATAAACTTACACCGTTCGTTCCTACGCAAATAACGGTGTGTGAATTTACTATTATGTAATTGCATATCATACGATTTTTTTAAAAGAAATCATAAAAGTTGGAAAGACATAATTTAGGTGGTCTATCGCGAGGTCATCTTTTAAAGGTGTCTGGGATAGGACATTGTTTGAAATAAAAAAGGAAAGTCGGTGAAGTTAATAAGATATTATTATGATTCACTAGCTTAACTTGCACTTGATTAAATACAAGTGACTAAGAAACTACTTTACTTATTTTGTTATAAATATGCAGAGCAAATTCTCAAATATAATTTTCAGAAGTCAATTTGTAAATAATGCTATAAAATTCACATTTTCGAAAAGGCCATAACGCCGAACCCGTTTTAAACATTCAATTAGCAACTATTCCGAACACGTCAAAACTCACACTTTAACGCTAAAAAATAAACTTTGGTCTTCTTCAAAAGACTCTAAAAACTCGACCTGCGCTCTACGATGAGTTTATCTAAGCTCTATGTAAAGGTAAAGTTAAACACTTGACAACAGGCTGGCAGCTGTGTGCACGCAAAACCGCACAGACTTAAGGTTGGTCGCAGTTAGTTGCGGAGGCACGTAGAGGCTCTTGCGGCGTGGAGCAGCGACAAAATACTTGTCAGCACTTTTTTACTGACACGCACAAAGTGGGTTTTGATCGTGCTCGTTTTTGCTGCAATTCTCACCTTTTTACTCCTTAAATAAATAAAAATGGAGAATGTTTTTAAGAATCAGGATCTCACCCTAATCACTTCTCGATATTATTATCCTCTAAGCTTGCAAAAAGCTCACAGCAAAGCTAGAGCTTTTTGCTAGTTCTTATTTTATTTCAAAAAATGTTTTGGGCCCATTAAATCTTTGACCATTAATGTTAAAGCTAAGACAACTTCTTCGGGATAAACTCCAATTTACAAACATCATAAAGCGTCATGGGATATTTTTTGCCGATGTGGTTATGTGTGGGATGTGTTGTGTCGTGACATGACCTTTTGTAGGTAATAATGTCCGGTGTCCCTTCTTTGCTCACCCCTTTTAAGAGATATCGAACTCGAGTCGATGTCTCTCCGAAGGGATGCGCGAAGCCACAACAAGGGCTCTCGCGGAAGACCAGTTTCTTGACATGCCCTTACGAGCATGTCAGGATAAATGCTGAGCGGGCCTATTGACACAGTGGCCCAATATTTTCTATATTCGTTGTTGGGCACCGGGTGTGCCCGTTACTATACCTATATAATATATTTAATTGATTTGGAGATGTTCACTTTTTACTATATCGAAACACGTCTTTGACTAATGGTGTTTAACCCTTAATTACGCGCATAAAGAATCTTACATAACTGCTCGCATGGGGTCACAGATGACCCCAAATTGTATGAGTAGTTTTTAATACATACTGAAATTTTATAAGTAAATGAACTATATTATTATAAAAATGCTTTATTTATTATTTAATGTCTATAGGTAATAACATGAATTTCTCACTAATTATACAAAAACAAGCTAAATTAAAATAATTGTCAATAATTAACAATTTGTACTTAGGTATACTGAGATCATAGGTAATATTAGTATTTTTTAGGAACTCTCGGAATCATTCTTGTTACACTGTTGACAGTATATTTCAGAGTGATCATTGCACACAAATCTTGTACATTTCTTGCATTTTCGATTCACTTGATTGTGCGGAGGATTGCTCGATCTCATTAGCGCTATCATGATCACTTTTTGTTATTTCATCTAACTCTGGCTCAGAACTCGACCCTCCAACTTCTTCTTCATCAGAAACATCTTCCAACCATTGCACAATTTGCTATTTTTTCCTATCTCTACTAACTCTGAAAAAAAAAGACAAAGTAGTAGTAAAACTGAATTTATCAATATTTTTATTGTTTAGAGCTGTAAAAACACATTTATAACAAACATTTATTAACTGAATATACAATAACACAAATATTATTCATAATACACAAAATAAATACATAAAACAAAAAACTTACCACTTCCAAAAAAGTTACGTAATTACTCGCATGGGGTCACCACTCAAGAGCGCAGCGACGCATCCTTCCACTCCCGTGAATTAGTCGCTATCAAAATACAAACTAAGACGTGTTTTATGAAGCTACTGGGGGCGCGGAGAAAATCGGGCCGCGCCAAGTGCTTCATTTTTGAATCCGAAAATGCTTTGACCCCATGCGACTAATTAAGGGTTAATGAACAACTGAAGTAAAAAAGTAAAAAAACAAAGCGTCAAAATATAAAAAACATTCCAAAAGAAAAAATACAAAAAACGCATATAAAAAAGGTCTGTCGCCAACATTCGTTTTGTGTTGTTATTGTTTAGGTATATTTTGTGCTTACTGTGTTCAATAAAGTCTATTTCTTTCTTTCTTTTCATTTAGAATAGCTCAATTAAATTTTATTGATAGTAAACACGTAAATGATGTAACATTATTCGTAGTCTTCCAGTTGAATCCCGCTCCATCCCACACACCCCCGCAGGCACGTATCGAGCGTTCGCGTCACGAGTCAGATCTGCGACTGTCCCCGTCACGACCGTGTTCGCAAGGAGGCACGACTCGCTACTATTTTGCATACCTACTAGATATACCTAGCTCAGTCGATGCATTGACTACAGAGCTGAAACAATAGAAAAGTTACAGATTTTAGTACCTATTTAGAATTCAAGTCCGCATTACAAAATGTGACTTCAAGAAATTAATTTGAAAGTCTTTTTGCCTTACCTAAAGTACATCTTCAAAATCTCTATCAAACTGTAAACCTACTCTTATTTAAGACTGCAGTCTGCGTTATGAATTTGTGAATCAACAAAATATTAAATCATACTTTCACGTTCCACAAAATATCACGATCTTCACGCATTCAAAACATTCCCAGTATTTCAGCTTCGTCCGTATTTTCCAATTGTATTGTTCAAACAATTTACGCCGAGATTTCGCATACAAATACAGCTGAATAAATTCACCACGTCGCTAAAGGCTAGATATTTTGCTCGAAAGCTAAGTTATTGCTTGCTGGATGGAAAATAGATGCAACGGAATGATTTAGGAACTGTATTGCGGTGTCCTGACCTTATTTGATTTAATCCTAGAATTATTATACAATGGTTGTGGTATTAACGATATATTTTAATTAAGTATGGTATGTGTCAACCTTGGATATTAGTCGTATAACTCAAATTTCAAGAAGCTGCAAGTTCAGACATCAGCCGCAACGTGCGCAATCGCCTCAATTTAACGTTTCCGCTGGCTTCACATCGCAACTAAGATAAAAACCTTCTATTAATTGCTCGTTTAGACCACATCTGCAATTATAATCTAGCCTTAAAATAAAACCACATCACATAACGGTGCCCTGTTAAATTTGCCGTGGCAGCCTCAACTGTTGCCGAAATGCATAGATTTGAAACATTTTAACAGCTATATAAATAATGCAAAAGCAAAATTGCGTGACCATCTTTTAAGTTGAGCTCATTTATTTCCAACATAACTAGTAGGTACCTAATTGCATTTATTTAATTTTAACTATGCACGTTGTTGCTGTAGCATTTAAAATGTAACCTATTAGTTATAACGAACTCAGATAAAATACTGAAGTTGAATATATTGAGTAGGTACTTTAGTTTCAGTGAAATTATCTGCAATGTTTTCTGAAAAAGAACTGCTCTACATCATTGTTTTTCCCAATCAAGATAATATATTTTATACTGCAAACCAGAATAATCGAATCCAATGTTAACTTTTAACTAGTTACTTAATGATAATGCAAAATAGTAAACTTATTTTGGGAGTAATTCCATCGACTTTTGCTCTCAGCGCGCACAATGTTGTCTGCGCCTGCGCTCAGCTATGCCGCGCAAAAAACGCGCCATTGTGCTGAGACGATTTCTAACGTTTTCTATGCCACGGATGCTTGAGCGCGCATATCGTGCCGGCAACCTAGTAAAATTTTATTAGACAATTACCTACCTGACAAGTGATTTCCACATGTTTGGCGATCTTACGAAGATGGATGCGTCTGTCGGTTGTTGTAATTAAATTGAGAATTAAGTCGGACAAATGGCTGGAATCTGGCTCGCAGAATCGCGGCTCTATTTGCGTTCCCTACAAAATGGTGTACGCTATAAGTATGTACTGCGCGGCGCAAATGTAGAGTAGGCTTAAATTTTTGTAAAAGCTTTCACAATCATTTCTATCGCGAAGTGATTTTGGTGCTATTTTATTGTTACGACTGAATTTCAGATAACTACTCGTAAATGAGCAAAAGCCACGTTACGTCCTGATGAAAATTGTAAAAGCTTGATTGCAAAAAATATACTTTTATAAGTAACTCTAACTTTCTTTCTGAGTGTTAATTGTTTACCATTATCAGCAAAAGCTAATCGAATAGGTACTACCGGTGCGAATGAGTCATTGCATTAATTGGTAGCTCAAATGCACGGTCGTCGATAAATGGTAATCGCACAATTGGATCGGTACTTCATCGAGCATGCAGCTGAGTCAACGACGAGTCCGGACAATAGCACATGTCGCGACACTCGCATGAATAAGCATTAACCAAACCAGACGTGCTAAGTCTGCATTTAAAAAACAATCGGTAAACAGTTAAGAAATGGTCATGCTATCCATTGAAATCTGTTCGATGATGAAAATTGAAATTATTGGATGTTTTAAGCAAGCTTTTAATATTATTTACGCTATGCAACGTAAAACACAATTTTTCTTTTTTACTTTTCAGTCTTTGCTACAATATAAATGACTTTATTGAACTAGGATTTTTATCAGGTCGCTTTTTTGCTCTACTTAAGGTAAATCTAAACAGTATTTTTTATCTGATTCATGAAAAAGAAACTGTCAGGTGACAGGGACGTAGCACTTCACGAAATGCTTCGTTCCCTGTAATTTAACATTTCACAAAAACTCCCAAGAATCAGTTAAGTGACCAGCCTGCTGCATTGTATGCGCGCGGGCAAAAAGCGATCGTGTTGCAATAATTTGTATTGTACGTAACTCTATTGGCGCGGAACGGCGATAGAATCGGCTGATGAGTTAATTTGAGTTAGGTAACTGTACACGAGAAGTTATAGGAAAAGTTTTAATTAATGAGAACATGAAGAACCACGGAGATTGAATACTGATACAATAATTCTCGATTGATTTTATTTCTTGCACGTGACTTCGAGAATATAAAATTATCGAGTGAATTTTTCTTAAGCTTTTAAAAAGCTTATTGCCAAACAAAAACCAAATTTCCTCTAACAGCGCCGATTGTTGTACAAAATGTAACCTATAACATTAATATCAGTTACCTAGCGAACTTACCGATTTACCTATCAAGCAAAAAGCTTCCAATCGCTAAGCTTAGCGGTAAACGCTGCGAGCTGCGCGCACGCCGGTGAATGCCCTGGGCGCGAGGTGGCTTGCGTATTCCCGACGATCCTGCTCGGAGGCCAAGAGGGAAACGAGGGACCATAGATAGCTATAATAATTACACATTAAACTCATGGGAATTTCATAAATAAGGAAAATAATGTAAAAAACACGTCCGTAGTTAATGTCATAAAAGGAAATAATAAACGTGGAATGTCTTTTTCTAATTAGGCTTACGTACTGTAATTACTTGTAGTTCGCATTCTAAAAATGGAAGAAACATTATAATTTAGGATAAATTATTCCCAATTTGCAATTATAATGGATGTAGAGTCTATTTAAGTATTCTGTGGTAGAGTTAACTTATAACTTTCTAGTTATGTGAATCTTTTACATTAAATTAAACTAAGTTGCTTTTGTTCAGTAAAATATAAATAGTATATGGATCGTGACTTGATTTATAATAACGCCTGAGATCGTACTAAAGCAATCAAAATCATGATGGTCACGGATTACATTTTGTTGTGTTGACTTAGGGCAATGTTACTACTGTAAAGGAGAATCGCGCTAAGCGGGATAAGTTTTCAATCTCGAATTGTAATTCATTAGTTCTTCAGTTCAGTCAGTGCTTTGTTTTGACATAACATTACAATAACAGAATACATATTATATTTGTGTACCTATTAGGTAAAGTTTAAAATGTATCCATGCTAGAGTAGTCGAAGGGAAAGATAGTGAACTCAAAATTGGTAGTGTCCAAATCCGTATTTGGAGAGTTAAATGACCACAGTTTTGAATGTGATAGTATATTATTTAACCGTCAAGATAAAATGCCTTCGAGTCGAGTGGTCAGTCAACAAGCGAGGCGTCTTCTAAAGACGGCTAATGGTCTTTAGAAACTCATCCAGCCGACATGAACGACGCTTTGTTGGCCGACGGCTGGAGATGTTTATCGAGATGACAAGTGCCTTGTTGAGCTTGAATTTACAGTGTTCTGAGCTTAACCAGTGAATGAACTTTTCTTGGATATTAAGGGAGAGTCCGCTAATTTGGACCAGTTTTTTTCAATCCCATTTTACACATAGTTTTCTTTTGTTTTTGCTAATGTCCATGGTATATAATAAAAGATAAATTATTCAACTTACTATTTCATAACTATTAATTAACATGATTGTTGTATATTTAGCACAAATTAACAAAATACGAGCTCAGAGCTTCGGTCCAATTTAGCCAACCGGTTCGATAATTTGTACCACTGGGTTACTAAATTGGATTTCAATAAATTTCAAGCCTATAAAAAAACTATGGCAAAATATTATACGATACATTCTTAATAAATAAGGAAACGAAAAGAAACAGTAGTTAATAACATAGACAATCGATATTGTTTTACACGTTTATCACGATTTTGAGTACAAGTTTTGTAATTCCAATTGTCGTAACGCACACCTGTACCTTATCTACTTTGCCAGTATTTTGCTTTCATTTATTGTTAGTCAAACATAACTACGCTATTATAACTTCAAAATATGATTTACTAAAAAAAATTCAAAATCCTTTGGTAAAGTTCCATACAACTTGATGTGGTACAATTTAGCCGACTAGGTGATAGTGCTTTTAAATAATCGGTAAAAAAATATAGCATAAATATACCGAAAAATGTTTCAAAAAATTGTAATCCACACTAATTTACGCTTCTAAATAATATATTAGAAACACCCTGTGATTAAATTTAACAAAATTACAAACTAAACATGCATTGTCAAAAGTTACTTGAAAACAATGAAAAAATACTTTTCAAAATAAAACACACGTGTTTGTTGTCACGGCAAAAACCACATGGCCGATATTAATTGAATTTAGTTGTGTATCGCTGAGTGTTGCAATTACAGACATTCAATAAATACTTTACGAAATATGAGGGTGGTACAATTTACCCGGCGGTACAATATACCGAACTCTCCCCTACATTTTGCGAGTTCGTTTCCTTATTTCATGAGATTAACGACTCAGATTAAAATTAATATTTTAAAGAGAGCTAGGTTTTAATATTTTAACACATTAAGAGGGCGAGCGAACGATCCACGTAGATAATTAGATAAATTGCATAAAAAGACTGCGTTGTTTCATAATACCTTCTTATAATAATAACATTCAGAATCTCTCTCTTTTATATTTACTTTGTTAGAGTGTAGCGGCAACGTAAGCCGTTAGTCCCGGTCACTGCCTCTGAAAGTTTTCCGTACTTACATTAATTAGTTAAGACTGAGTTGCCACACGTCTGATATGGTGACTCATATGGTAACCATTTCACAACATATGGTAACAAGTCCACGCAATATAAATTATTCGATAATCTTACAGAGTAACTAAAACCTTCCCAAACTGTCTAGCCAGCGTGGGACAAAGTCGTGCCATTGTCTTTGGTCCCTTGGAGAGGGTACTGCACCTGTGAATGTCCTGATGATGATGATTCTTCGGCTTATTCCACTATTCCCCATTAACGATCCCCGTCAACGGGGATTAGTGAACTTTTTGTTCACTATTCCCCGTTAACGCCAATTGGAACTTATAAAATCAAAATAAAATCCTATTATAACGGGGATTAATGAACTTTTTGTTCAATAAACCCCGTTGACGGGGATTGTCAATGGGGAATAGTGGAATAAGCCGAATCTTCTTCTATCTTTGCCTGGCTCTTTCCCATTTCATTTGGGGTCGACGCTCCGTATCATGCAATCTTCCTGATGATGATGATGACTAACTGAAACTCTCGCTTCCTATTGCAGGTGTAGACGTGACCGCCAACCAAGACGAGATCTCCTCGCACGAGACGTTCCAGCTGGAGTTCGACTGGGCCACGCGCCGCTGGTACATCCGCACCATGCAGGACCGCTACTGGACGCTCGAGACGGGCGGCGGCATCCAGGCCAGCGGGGACAACAAGTAAGTTCCTTACTCTTATTCGAGAATCTTTTTTACCTTGTCCGAATCACTGGATATCCCCAAAAATATTTTTTCATACCTAAATTGATTTAATCACCGTAATTCCTAGATACTACGACCTTAACACATGAATACATAAATTAATGTAATTACATTAAGAAAGCGGCATATTTATCATCATTTTTCCGTTTCAACCGAATTCCTTCCACTGCTGGACAACCGATTTCCACTATGACCAGTCCTGCGCACCCAGAAGCTTCTCGCGACTATCGCCAGATCGTCGGTCCACCGAGTGAGAGACCTGCTCACACTACGTTTTCTGGTTCAATCTCTACATTTACTACTCCAACTGAGTAGTTCTCACTGAGAAAACATTGCACATTGCACAAACTAAATCATCATTGATACGCAGCGGCGGCTTTACCTATAGAGTATGGTGTGCGTTGGACACAGACACAAGGCTTAGGGTGCGCCGTGCGCTACTAGCCTCGCGCCCTCTAGTAATACTAATAATACTAAATAGTCCCGTTATTCCCATATCTCGTTCCCACCGATGCAACTCCTGTATAGCCAGGATACAGCTTGACCGCCTTAAAAACCCAATCAATGAAGGTCAAGTTTGTCCCGGGGGAAAGTTAAACTGTCATTGGACCTTGGAAATTAATCAGAAGAACATAGGAAGAGTTCGAAGTTCAGGTTCTTCTAGTAATACTAAAGGGCGCTAGGTTGATGATAGTACATGGGCGCTACATGAGTTAGCGTAGAGACGCCTTACAATTGATTTGTCTCAAGAACTGTTCTAAACTAACATGGAGCAATAGTTTGAATTTGAAACCCGTTCCCTTCCAGATCGTCCAACGCTCTATTCGAGCTGGAGTGGCAGGGCGACGGCGCGGTGGCGTTCCGCGCCAACAACGGCAAGTACCTCATGACCAAGCGCTCCGGACACCTCTACGCCAACGCGGACGCTATTGATGACAACTGCAAATACTATTTCTACTTAATAAATAGGTGAGAAGCGTTCAATTTTTTATCTATACTAATAATATTTATTGAGGGTTTAATAAGCTTTATAACATCCTGTTACGACCAATAGAAGCAGCATCAATGAGAAATGTTGCAAGAACGGAAATCGAATCCGTCAAAACTCCATACAAAAAGGGCTTTTCGACTGGTTTGCGATTATAATTTGAACTTTGTCTAGACCCACTGGTGTACGCAATTACTATCGTTTTTATACTTATCGGTTGGCACCACTGGCGATTAACATCCCTCTACCATCTCTACTATACAGTGGCGCCAACTGGTGTACGCAATGGGGACTATTGTTTTTATACTTAACAGTTGGCACCACTGGCGATTGACATCTTTCTACAGTGGCGCCAACTGGTGTATGCAATGGGGACTATCGTTTTTATACTTAACAGTTGGTACCACTGGCGATTGACATCTTTCTACAGTGGCGCCAACTGGAGTATGCAATGGGGACTGTCGTTTTTATACTTAACAGTTGGCACCACTGGCGATTGACATCCCTCTACTCTACAGTGGCGCCATCCTGGTGAGCAAATGCGTTGGCGCTCACCAGCTGGCGCCACTGTCTTTGCCACAGATTAGAGAGTATGTCTTTTCGCCACTAGCAAGTGACAGTGACTTTACGCTAAAACGATAGGAGGACCGTTGCATTTGCTGCAACTCCTGGTTAGAACCACTGGAGACCAACTAGTAAGCGTAAATACGGTTTGCTTGCAGTTTTTTGGTACAACCATCAACCCTAATTTCAAAGGTTGTATTAAAAAAGCACAGTAAGAAATAACATTTTTTCAGACTTATTTTCGAACTTGAATATGTTTACTTTCCAGACCCATTCTGGTGCTAAAATGCGAGCAAGGCTTCGTGGGCCCCAAGGGCGTGCGGCTGGAGTGCAACAAGGCCAACTACGAGACCATCCAGGTCATCCGCGGCCCCAAGGGAGCCGTTTATTTCAAAGGTACAGCATTACCACTCATTTTACCTCTATATTTGCTGTTTTATTAAAACTTAGTTGTTCTAGGGGAGACACGTTTTAAGTAGTTAAGTAGGTAACTAAATTTTAACTTAATTTTAAGTGATCAAATTTGGAATTAAGTTAAAATTTAGTTACGTTGCATCGTAACTAAATTTTAACTTAATTCCAAACGTCAAGCTCTTGTTTGCTATGAAACTGCTTGTCAAAACGTGTCAAGTGACCAGCCCCGCCCTCCACCAACTTGGCAGAAAAATCAAATAAAAATTTAGTTACCTACTAAAACCTGGTCCGTGAGCACGTAGAATCCCGTCCAATGACTCTCCCGTTCAATGCTCGCACACTCACTGCGGGCGCCCGTCGCACAGTCGCGACAGCAACATAATTACGCGCGAGCGATAGGGATGGGTAGCTTGGGGTCATTGGACGGGATTCTACGTGCTCACGGACCAGGCTTTATCTACTTATCACGTGTAGGTAAATCAGCCTTTAAGGCTGCCGTGACACAAGCACAGCAAATAGTGCAGCAGCCGCTTTAATGACGTTTTGTTTGTGCTTTGATACTTCTTTTATTTTAAAAACTACACTCACGTTGTAACTGAACTCGATTCCAGGACAAAACGGCAAATACTGGCACGCGGACAGCGAGAGCGTGACGTGCGACGCGGACTCGCCGCAGGGCTTCCACCTGGAGCTGCGCGAGCCCACGCGCCTCGCCATCCGCGCCGCCGCCTCGCGCGAGTACCTCGCCGCCGCCAAGAACGGCAACTTCCGCCTCGCCTCCTCCGACCTCAGCTCCGCCACGCACTGGGAGTATTAAGCCGCCCAGCTCGGGAACCCTCGCCTCGCCTGATCACCGTCGGCCCGCGGTCCGCTCGGACCTCACTGACGCGTCGCTCGTCGAAAACAGAGCTGTCTGTCGCGGCTCCCGTACTCATTTTTTAGTTCCCACTTTTAGGCTTGATTTCCTTTTAGGCTGACATCAGTGACTGACGTCAGTTCTATGTAATCATCTGCCGCCGACGACGGCGTTGCAGTGTGGTGCTTCATAGAACATTGTGTTTATTCGTACGCTCGACCGATGTCCGCGACCGACGTCAGCGTAGGAGGAAATCGAGCCTTAGAAAGACGAAGGTTCCCGAGCGGGCGCCCGAGGCCGGCCCGCAGAATCTCCTCCCCAATACTCCGCTCTACCGGTAGTCTTATCCGTTTCCGCTAGATGGCGTGGGACTTGAAGGTCGATTGAAAATGTGATGGAGCGTTTTCAGTTGACGCCATTTTGAAATGCCCAGCCGCTCAAAATGGCGGTCACATTCCAGCCGCCATTTTGGCGGCGTCCGAACGACCCAAACAGCTGATTCTGGCCGGAATCCGCTGCGAATGGATTTTAAAATTAATTAAACATAAAACGGGAATGTAAGACAATGTTCGAGCATTGTCACCAAACATTTCAGCAGAAAAAAAAATACTTCTCAAGGGTGTCAACTGGACGTCACCCGAATTGCATTTAGTACGATAAGTGTAAGCGCGCGAGTGTAGTGCGAATGTGATCATATAAAAATATCGCTTCTCTGTTATAATATTATTATAATCATAGATTATTTTCTTATATCGGTAGATCTGCCGTCACTATTGCTTGTTTCGAATTATATTTTTTTATTATTTGTGACCGTCACTCGTAATGCTTGAAATTATTTATTTTAGATTTACGGTATATAAATTATATTAGTATCGGGGGACATTATTGGAAATTTCGTGAGTATTTATCGGATATAGCGTCTAGTCGATGGGTTTTATAATTATGATTTTACCAACTCAGTACTTGTATTCCGAACATATTCGTAGGTTAGTGACCGCAACACCATGAGACTGAGCCTACATCCTGCTGATCAATGACCGTAATTGTGTACCGTAATTAATTTAAGTTGAACAGGGATCGTCGCAATACCGGCGCAGGCAGCGCGGGCTAGTATTAAGTCGCTAGGGTAAGCTCGAGATGCTTCCATCGCCCCCTCCGTGCCGTCACACGACATTTTTGACACATTTTCTACGATTTTACACGTGATGAAAGATTTTTTATAAGTGGTGCGTATTATCTTGTATATAAGCGATGTTTCCGCGTTCGATCGTGATGTTTCGTACTTACAAGGCGTACGGAAGCGTATCTCGTAATTTTTCTATAATGAACAAAAATGTTTAATAAGTATTTGTACTGCAATATTGCTGATCATGGAAATTAATATTTGTACGATAATGTCTTTGTAAACTATTAATGAATAAATTATAATCATATTGTACGGTGGTGTTTCATTTCAACGAGTGCATATAAACTTTTCGTTGTATTGAAAAACTTATATATTTTAATTAAATAGTTACATTAATCTTTACAGTTCTCCCTAGCTAGTGACACAAATGCATTATGATCACAAATTCAAATTTTATTAGACGTCAAAAAGATAAAGACCATCAAAAACAATACTTGTCAAAAAAACCAAGTCTCGCAACTCAGTTGTTCTACGGTAAAAAGTTGTGAGATCCATGTAATACCAAGTCCAGGCCAGGAAATCTTTAACGTTTTACATAAATTATTGACTTGGCCATCGCACTAAATAATTTAATTTACACGTGTTTTCATGCGATGGCCAAGTCAATATATTTATGTAAAACGTTAAAGATTTCCTGGCCTGGACTTGGTATTACATGGATCTCACAACTTTTTACCGTAGAACAACTGAGTTGCGAGACTTGGTTTTTTTGACAAGTATTGTTTTTGATGGGATCTCATTTCTTTTTGTATTTTGTAGACAGCAGTTATGTATCTAGAAAACTGGACCGAAATTGAAAAATTTTACTCGACTTGGCGGTTGCACTACCGTGCCCCCAAATATTTTAGTTTTTCCTTGATTCATACACCAAACACTACTTATATTCCAAATTTGAAGCTTCTAGGTCTGCTAGAAGTGCCTTAGAGTTTTGATGATCGGTGAGTCAGTGAGTGAGTCAGTGAGTCAGTCAGTGAGTCAGTGAGTGACAAAATTAAGTAACTTTGACCCGTTATAATTCTTAAACTACTGGTTCAAATTGAATGAAATTTTAAATATACCGTGTCTTTACAATGCCTGCATAGCTAATGAAAATTCAGCCTTCTAGTTTTATCCACAACGAAGTTACAGGCGGTCGAAAATGGCCTGAATTGCTTCGAGAAAAGGATGGTACGGCCGTGCCGCTTTTTTGCTCGACTTGGTGGGGGCACTGCCGTGCCCCCAGATATCAAACAATTTTGCTAGCGATGTAAATTTTCATAATAATGCATTTAAAACTAAGGACATTAGAAAATACATTTGCCGTGGTGCCATTGATAAATTATCATAATAATTAAGGAATACCGAGAAAATTGGATTTTATACAATAGTCGTTTTCCCGATATTTATAATTTTATCTAATGTCAATTTAAATATTCAATTTATCATCTTAATATTGTCAAAATAACTATAATGTCACAAACATACCAGTTAATTAATCAATGGCACCACGTCAAAGGCATGCAAAGTCTGACGATTTGATAATAGAGCATACTAAATGCTTTCAAACCCTGCTAAAATAATTTGTATACGTCACAGAGTGCCATTACATTTCACCAGCGTTTCGACGCTTCACAATAAAATTATATAGAATTGTGATCATAACCCACACAGATTAGCATCAATGCATATTATTGGTCAAAAATTAATATATTAAAAAATAATTTATCTACATAACTGATAAACAAAATCAATAACCATTTGAACCTGCTAGTTAATAATAAAGCGAAAAAAAAAACAAAGCACGGTGTTGCCAGCGCGGAATATTTTTTTCTTAATAGGAGAAAACGTGTAACAGTGTAAAAAAGACGCTGCTTGTGATATCGAGTGTGACATAAAGTGGGCATGGTCGAGCCCGCGCTGGCAACACTGCGCTGCAGACTAAACGTACATAATTTACCTTAACTCGATCAATACTACGTCAATAATGAGGGTTGTAAAATTATTTCAATAACACAATATATAAAAATGGAATATTTTGTACGCAACAAACACACACGTTGTAAAGCGCAGGGTTTGGACAGTACGCGGTGAAATTAATTTTAGTATCAAATGAAGCTGAACTTGCCTTCTGTTGTTGTGTATTATCTAACAAACATTTGTTTAAATTCATTTGACAGTGTAAAGGCAAGTTCAACCTCCTAGCGTTAACTGTAAGCACTCAAACAAAATCGACACACTGCAGCTCGATTACTACTAAAATTCGTTATTTCGTATTCCTTTTGTATTACTTTAATAAATTGTACAGATTGACTCTCGGAGGAACTTGTAACAATTTATCGATACGATGCAAGTGTTTGCGCTAAAATAAATCACAATAAATATTTATCCCGACAGTTGATGACGTTATGTCACAATGTTAAGTGTTGCCAGTTTGGAAATAAATTCTACCATTAACGTTAAGTAGATATAAATAAATGTGATACTGGAAGGAAAAATAATCATTATCATCACTCGCGGGAAAAGAAATTTTCCAAGATCAACGCTGCAAAAGCAAAATAATACTGATCTGTTTGACTATTTGCAACCGAATGTGCTGTCTGCGAGGTGAATCAAGGATTAAGTAGAAGGATGGTATCACAAGTGACATGACGTCATCAAGGAGCCGTCGGGCTGGAGGGCGACAAACATTATCATTTACAAAACTGGTATCTAAGGCACGTATTACAACTCGAGACCTTACTCCTTAGTCGCCGACTATGGACGTTAGAGTCGGGTTCGTAGCGCTGTTGAGGGTTTCACATTCCTTTTAATATTTATTGATGAAAATTATTAGCAAGCATAAATTGATTTACAATCTTAAACTATACAATAAAAGGGTTCAACTTTCAGCTCGTACTTTTCATCAGGTCTGAAGATTGTCTTGATAATAAGAAAATTAAAACTGAATTATATCAAAATGTAACAAATGTAAATGCATTTTAAATGACAGCTGTGATAGGTTCAGAAACTCCCAACTGCGCTACGAATTCCGTTGTACCTTACAAAATCTTTATACCCTTCGCTATTTAGGGCCCATTTACCTTAGTTATTTAAAAATAGTAGCGATTAGCCTTTAATTTCTAGATTAATTAGTTAATTTACATCTGCATCCACCAGTGAAGAGGCCCTAAACATCAGCCGCGGGTCTCTACGTTGTCTATTGCTACATGCTGCCAGGTTCAGGCGCGCGCAACCGTATATAATACATTTTTGTAGTTTATTTCATTTTTTTATATTAATCAGACTTAAAATCCATCGCAACACTCAGTGTTATGAGTTAACTTAATTATTTAAAATTAATTAGAGTTAATTATCTTGATATACATATAAATTTATTTAATTAGATGAATCTAGGAAAAGGTAGAGGTGCTAAGATATTCTAATTACAGCTAGCGAGACAGCCCAGCTTGCCGTGCGTCGGACACGTCGAGTCGCGAGCCCTACTTACATAATTTGTTCTAAGCGCCGCGCGTGAACCCGGCCGAGTCAGCGCTAACTATTACAATCGTCACAGCGAGTTCCAGTCTATGAAAACACTTCATTATACATTATTTGTATACTGTACCTCTAACTGTCTTACTTTAATTTGTTAACCTACCACCGGGTACGGTTAGCAGCGGAGACGGCGGGCGCCGCCTGCGCTGGTTACGGTACATTCTTACAACTGTATTTTCATGATATCCCACTTACCACACAAAAAGGTTTACAAAATAAACGAAGAGTACATAAACAGTTTTAGGTAAGTATAACTAAATCAAGGTATTTTTATGACTTTTCAACAAAAGTTGTGACAAGAGATTTACTATTTAAGTGCAAAATTTAAACCTAGTAGTATGAACGCAATTTATTTTTTAGTGGAATAAAAAAGTTGATACATTGGAACATGTCAATCGAAAATGTTAAATTTTACTAATATTTCTGTATCTAAACAGAAAAATAGTAGAAGTGTCAAAATAATTTAAAAGTTGAAGTGCGATTTACAGGGGATTTATACTGATATTATCTTTTTATCGGGAGACCAGGCTTTGTATACAATATAAAGGGTAAATCACAATAGTATAATAAATAAAACATATTTATCAAATAAATAAAATATAAGTTGACGACGTGATTATAGCCAGTGATCGAATGTGGGGCGCTTAAGCCTATTGGACACATGATGAGTAATTTTACAGTTATTTACTAAATGCGCATTACTAAGGTTATCTTTACGCATTTTTTCCCGCAAGGCTTGTCCAATTGTTCTTTCACAAATTTAGGTACAGCCCAAACATCCAGTCACTGATGGTAAGATTCCATTCGTTTGCAAAACAACTGCGTAAAAAGTCAATGCATTAAAATGACTCAAGTATCAAGAAAAACAAATATAACTGGTATTTTATTTTGTTTTGTTATATCCGTATCCTTGAACTTGTAAAAAAACTTGTTTGTCCCATAAATATTAAATAATATGTGAAGTTAATATTTCAATATTTTATCTGCGCTTTGCTTTTTACTCAGTTCTGATACAGAACGTTTTGCAGTCACCGACAGAAGCAGACATGAATATTGGTCCAACACGAGCGTCGTACTCCCGTGGGCGAGGTCGTCAACGGTGTCCAGTAGCGGAGCGCCTGGTCTCCTGCAGGTCGCCGGAGGCTCAGCCTCTCAGCTGCACTCCTTCTAACTCCCACCCTGGAAGAAGCAATGGACACTCAATAATTTATCTGCTTTAGAAACCCTCATCTGTGAATTTTAAACGATAAAAGAAGAAAATTAAATTGATAACTATCTGAAACATTTTCAAAATTAAAATCAAAAATATTTATTCAGTTTAGACCATAAGTGCCACTTGTATAATAAATATTTCAGGCATTATCAGGAACGGGTTAGAGTAGGCGCACACCGTTGATTTTTCGTCAGCCGATAGTTTATTCGGGCAGTTGATCAGTATGGGCATGTATGGGAGTGCGCACACTACGCCGATTCGATTTGGCCGATTCTTCATACAATTTAAAATCGGGCACAACTATCGGCCAACTAAAAATCAACGGTGTGCGCCTACTCTTAAAATGACTCATAATGAATTAACATTTTATACTATTCTTTTTTTATTGTGCAGACTATAATTATCATAATATCTAACTATTTAAATGCAGCTGTCAGACAGTGGCCAGTACATCAAGGTAAATACTATGACTTCTTATGTAATTGTTGCCATCCAACCTTTTTAAGGTTAGTCTGGATTAGACTCGACTGGACAGTAAAAAAAACTACTAATTCAAATTCAAATTTGAATTCAAGCCATGTCGCTCCGACGGAGTCACGTCAGACGCAATCTGAAGTTGTGATTCCAGTTGTTTCAACACATACATTAGAAAGAGAAAGTTTTCATATAATTCTAGTATCAATAACACCATAGATCACATGAGTCACAAGTAAAAAATTACAGCTGGGCAAACGCTGTTATTGTGAATATTTTTTGTAATAATGAAAAATTATATGTCAATAGCATTATTTCTCTTTGACAAACACGTTAAGCAATTACTATTAATAGTCACGTGTACCCAAGCGTCGGCATAGAGCCATAGAGCATGGTCAACATCTTGGTACACGCGCGAGCGTTCGGTACGCACACATACATATACTGCCTTGCGTGTGTTCGTAAGATACATGATATTTAATGAACGGTATAAAGATGTTACGGAGGTTCGATTCTGATTTCGAAAGATTGGAACATCCGATTGATTTTGCACCTGCTCCGATTGGAAAAGTGCCCAGAGTATTTGGTAGGAAAGAGTCATAAAAGTAACTTATTTCAATATACAAGGCTTTTAAAAGCGCTTGTAAAGGTGGGTCTATCCGAGCACGAGCGGAGCACGAGCCGGTCCTAAATTCGTATGGACTAACTTACGAGCCTCAAACGAGCGCGCTTCAAGCATTTGGCTCGTGCTCGACTGTGCTCCGGCTATTGTCAGTTTTTTGACGAATAGGTACAAGAAGGATTTTCAACGCGCAAAGGAGAGAGATTGTTGTAGGCTCGTTGCACGTCCACACTGACACCGCGAATAGAGCAGCTCGGCTCGGCTCGTCTAGCATAGACCCACCATAATGCCAGGTACTAATTAGCGAGCTGTAACCGTAACCGTTGCATGCATTGTAACCAAAAACACAGTGTACGTGGTTCGCTAACCTACGAACCACGTACCCATCTTATGACTAAAGCCTGTGCGACGGGCAGCCGCAGTGAGTGTGCGAGCGCGACAGCAATACAATTACGCGCGAGCGATAAGGATGGGCTGCATCCAGCGCTTCCCTGCTACCTTTACGATGTCGTCGGTCCACCTTGTAGGTGGACGTCCCACGCTGCGCCTTCCGGTACGTGGCCTCCATTCCAAAACCTTGCTGCCCCATCGGCCGTCAGTTCTGCGCACTATGTGCCCTGCCCATTGCCATTTCAGCTTGCTAATCCGTCGGCAGGCCACTACCAATCGATCAACGTGGAAAGCATTAGGGGAGGCCTATGTTCAGCAGTGGACGTCCTATGGCTGACATGATGACGATGATGATGATGATAAGGATGGGTAGCTTGGGGTCATTGGACGAAATTTTACGTGCTCGGCGACCGGACTTTATAAGCGAGGACACTCACCCAGAGTGGCGGCGGCTAGGACAGAAACGGGTTGGGCGTGTGCCGCGTCTGCGGCGGCGACCACGGGCTCTGGCTGCGCGGAGCCGGCACCGGCGCCCAGGGGTCGGCCGCCACGGCTCCCATCTGCAAGACAAAACACACGGGTTAGCTGCTGAGCTTGCGGGTATACACCGAAAAAATTTTAACAGGTTATGTAGAAACGTGTGAAATATTCAAAGCAAAAGAAAAATAAATGTTTTTCATAAAGTTAATGTTTTTATTAAATTTTCTTTAGTCCGTATTTTACGCGTCACAGCTTTGTCACTCCGCTGCTCGCTAGAGTAGTCGTACGCGCTCGCACGTTGCATCGATCTGTCTGTCTCGCTCACGCCTCGACCACGCTTCCAGTGTTATTATTACATAATTATCTAACTTAGCCCGTTGTCGGCCGTTTGGTGTAGTGGTTCAGAACGGACTACTATGCCGAGAGGTCCCGGGTTCGATTCCCGGCCGGGCAGAAATTGAAATGATGAATTTTAATTTCTGTGACGGGTCTGGATGTTACTATGTATAATATGTATGTATTTAAAAAAAAAGTATATAAGTAGTATATCCGTTAAGCTAGCACCCATAACACAAGCATATTAATTGCTTACTTTGGGGCTAGATGGCGCTGTGTGAGATTGTCCAAAGATATTTAAGGATTTAGGACGCTATTTGGATCAAATATGTAATTGCTCAATAATGAATAATAAATAAATAAATAAATAAATAATAATAAATAAGATTATTTATTTAGACCATTTTGAATTCTAATAAGTGTTACATTATCGTACGTAAATAGTGCTAGCGACGCGTGTGTCCATAAATTACCAATTTTAGGAGGAAATTTTGAGTCACTTTATTTAACTTCTTCTTTTGCACAAATGGGATCAGTATCAATAACTCATTACACAGAATTTTTTTTCGGTGATAAGAATTTAGTGGTGTTAAAAAATCAAATTCTTTATTGCTCCAATGTTGGTATATAAAGGTTCTTACACATTTACATAGACCCATAACATGGACCCTGCTAGGGTATTGCAACATGAGATAAGCTAATAAGTAACTAACTTCACAACTAACTACACAACAGTATAAACCGATAGATTAGATTTGATAGCCGAACGGTTAAGGGGTCGGACTGATCGACTCGTGATCCGCGGAATGGTCCCCGCCGCTGCGGCGCACCGCTTGACTATTGTCACTCGTAATACAAGCATATTTTTAGCTTAGTACGAGGGGCTAACGGGACTATTAGTAATTGTGCAATAACAATTTACTAATAATCTTAAAAAAAAAAAAACAGTATAAACTATCTTATAAAGTAGCTGTTGCCCGCTTCACCAGTGTTGAATTTTTCACAGAAAGACCAATTAATACAGCTTTAACGAGTAATCATTGTAAAAGTAGCAAAAGAAACCAATATTTGTGCAGTTGTGCCTTTGTTTCACCAAACTTGCGTAATGATTTATACATATAAGATATTTCTTGTGAATGCTACAATGTAATCTTGTTGGTTGGTGTGATCAAATAAATGAAATAATTTTAATTGGGTAATTTAATAAAATATTGTTTAAAAGCGTGCGGTCTTTATTTTCTTGTCATTGACCTGATATGTGCTTGAGCTGACGTCATTTGAGACCTCCATACTGAAGGTTGATGGTGGATGGGTATTTTTCAAAAACAGGCTACACAAGTTTTAATACCTAAACATAAAAAATAAAGCATAGAATCATACAATCTTGTTTTGAATTTGTGTACACAATTTCGATTGACGCAAATTGCCGAAGTACAGTATACGTTTTGCAGCTGTTTTATATACTGTTATTGTAGTTTGTATACATAGGTGCAGCCACGGTACAGTTTTGAGGTGATGATGGTCAGATTTCGGAAACGTGTGGACACGATCTCACGTTTTCTAAGTTCGAAGACGACGTACACACATGTAGCATTGACGGAGTCTCGTGCAGCGCTCCTCAATACAAGCTGACAAACGATGGATCCAATTTAATGGGACAAGTGTCCAAGCTACCTGTCAAAACACTTTCGTATGTAAGCGTTCATTTCATAAAATAAATAGTAGGTAACGCTTTCTTCGAGTTTATTGATGACCTAATAGTTTATGATACAAAAACATCATTCCGTATAAAATGTTTCAAATATTGTCTAGCTAGGACATTGGTTCACACAGTGGGGGGCGCGCGCCCCAGCGGAGCCGCAAAGATCTTTAAAGGGGGGCGCGGGCCATCTGTGTACTTAAGTATAAAAACCTGCGACCGCTGAGAGAATGCATCCCAGACTGCTTGATACGACCAATAATTAATAATGTTAACTGGAGGGGGGCACGGAATTTTTTGTATGGTCGAAAGGGGGCGTATCTCAAATAAGTTTGGGAACCAATGGTCTAGGATAATAGTATGTGTAGGATAATAGTATAATACTATTTTGAATGATTTTACCCAGATGTCAGTGAGATAATTTTTAATATCAGTTAAAATTTCTTCAATAAAAATGGGTAGGCAGAGTTTCTAAGAGTCATTATTATTCATGCATCTAAAATAAATAATCCCAACTAATATTATAAATGCGAAAGTAACTCTGTCTGTCTGTCTGTTACGCTTTCCCGCTTAAACCTCGCAACCGATTTTGATGAAATTTGGCATAGAGATAGTTTGAGTCCCGGGAAAGAACATAGGATAGTTGAGGAGTGTCTTTTCAAAAGGGGATACCTACATTCTATCTTATTTTTCACAAAATGGGAAAAACTTATATGGGAAATATTTACAGACCTACCGAAAAGCATTGTTTCTGTTATGAAACTATTTCATTACAGTGTTCTAACTACACTTTTTGCCAAAAAATATGACTTGTTAATTTAAAGTTACAGAGTTCAGAAAAATCATAATATCCTCTTTTGACACGGATCTTTTATAATATCCCCCTTTGTTCTGTACTTACTGTAAATATCCCCTTTAGTTGAGCCTACTATTTTGTAAATATCCTCTTTTGTATTGTACATCTCAAGATTTTAAATGATAATAAAACCACAGAATAATAATAAGTACTACGTACAGAAGTTTTACTTCGCGAAGGTATTTAAAAAAAAATATGCTCAATGTCATTAACAATATGGTGTAATTTAGCTGGTCTCAAGAGTCAAGCACCATTTTGTTGACAAAAGTCAGTGATCGGCACTGCGCCGAAGCTATAGGGCTGACTTCGGTAAAATGATGGATGTGACGTGAGGTGCCAAACTGTGGAAAATGGCGGAGGAAATACATGATTTAGCATGAATTATCATGAATAATATTAACTACTTATTTACCTCTCAGTGTCTTGAGGCAACTTAAAAATGTACATTCTGTGTTTTTATTATTATTTAGGCAGATAAATACTGCACAGTATTTAGTACCATTTTCTTTATTTTCTTCCGTCATACACAAGAATACGCGTGCGTAAGTCAAAGTTCGCTCGTATGTGAGGCCTTGTCGAATAGTATCCTGTAGGTGGGCCATCGTGTGTGTTTTGTTTTCGATGTAAACTCGCGGAGATGAACAGGNCCCGTTTTGATTAAGATTCAAGTGACGAAAGTGAGTATTCAGCACTAAGAACAAGACTGCATACTCAGTTTAATAAATAATAAAAATGTAAATATCCCCTTTTGAATAGACACTCCTCAGTTTTTATCCCGGTTTTTGAAACAGGGACGCGCGCGATAAAGTTTTTCTGTGACAGACAAAATTCCACGCGGGCGAAGCCGCGGGCGGAAAGCTAGTAAAGAAATAAATTACAAGTGTGTACAGACTACAGACTGTGTATACAAATGAACATATCATTATGTAAACATAATGTTTGCAAGTAATTTCAATTTGTATTAAAAATTACCTACCTACCTCAAATGTTGCTGCACAGCCAGTAGAAATGTGTAATCAGGTATATATTTTTAGTTATTTTTATTAAAATAATAAAATTAAGGCACATTTTACACAGTCAAAAAAACAGTGGGGTGGGGATGAAAAATGAATGAATTTCATCCCCACTCCACTGTTTTTTTGACTTGACTCGGCTAATTTCCGCGCAGTGTAAATCCGTCATTAGAGATAATACCGCCCGCTTTGCAAACTTAGCAATGTCGACGCAGTACTAATGCTGAAGTGATCTGTATTTTACTAGTGCTGGTGGTTAAACTGGTTGCGCTGGTTAATGTCCCTTTTTTATATATTTTTTATGACGCGACGCAGCGCAACGGGCTATTGGGGCCTCACCCTAATAGTGGTCTAACTTTGGCTTTGTTGCACACAAATGGAAATATACTGGATATCTCTGAATAATAACTTAAGGAAAATTAAGAAACTAAACCAATTATGTTATACTTGAAACTATTTATAGAGTAGGTACTACAAGAAATGTCGTTATGTACTTGTGATTGATTTATCATTGACTACGTGGCCTTACAGACATCTACAGGTTAACATAAAAATGAAGTCATAAACAAAATAATATTAATCAATACTCATATTATAAATGAGAAGGTAAATGTGTAACGTTTCGTGGTTAAACCACTGATAACATATTTCTGTGAGATCAAATCACAGTGGCAATTTAGAGCAGCGAACAAAGCTAGTTGAAAAAAAAATAAGAGTACGATTTGTGACGTGTTTTTATTCGAACAAGAGCCCCAGAACTGGTATTGCAATAATGACTGGATGGCGCAAATAAAACGTTTGCGATGACGATTTAGATCGTCAGCGCAAACTTGTTTGTGGGTGACCTGATGGTGACCATTAGTAAATAAAACTTGCACATAAGGTCCTACGCTAAAACTTGCGTAGTACCTTAAATTTAGTGGCGGGCGACCGCTGCGTGTGCCCGCCTCTTGCCGCGCGTGTGAAAGCCCGTCGAACGCATTCGCGCCACACTGCTCATACCGCGCCCGCGCGAGTTTAGTATAAGCGCTAAGATTCATGCACACCACTATTGGTTCAGATGCTGTTGCGTTGTAGAGTAGTGCTTTAAGAGCCATTTCACAAAAATATTCCGCGCGAATTTAGGTAAAAGCTGTCAACGCAACGTCAAAAGAGTAAAAAGAACGCTGAAATGGACAAAAAAATCTTGAGCCGTGACCGTATTAAGACTTGATTTAAGTTATTAATTTTAAGGTAGAATGAGGTATTCAAACTTGATTAATTAATTTAAATTTTTAATAGAGTTTATTAAGTCTTTTATATTTCGATTCATAATGAAACACGAATAGGTATAATATGTAAAATATATATTAAGTACAAAATAAAGACAGTCACATAGTGAAAAATAAATCTGCCCCCTTACAGCTCCATCATCGGACCCTGGATACGAAATATTCGTCAAGGCGAATCACACAAGCCTTAACTCCATAGGGTTCTATTGTTTTGTTACGGAGGTGGCACACTCGAGGAACATGGGCGGCTCGCAGGAGCCTCGCGCGAATGTCATGAAGTCCTGCATATTCTACGCGCGATCTGGTCTGAACTGCTACAGACCACATCTCACCTGACAAATGTGACTCCCTTGGCGACTATCAATACCGGCGGCTGGCTGTCCTTTGCGCCCTTGTAGACACACTCGAGGAACATGGGCGGCTCGCAGGATCCTCGCGCGAAGAAGTCCTGCATATTCTACGCACGATCTGGTCTGAACTGCTACAGACCACATGTCACCTGTCAAATGTGACTCCCTTGGCAACAATCAATACCGGCGGCTGGCTGTCCTTGGCGCCCTTGTAGATACATTCCAGGAACATGGGCGGCTCGCAGGAGCCTCGTGCGACGGCCATGAAGGTCTGCTGAAGGAATGTTCTACGCGCGATCTGGTCTGCACTGCTACAGACCACTGCATATTTAGTGTCACATCTCACCTGTCAAATGTGACTCCCTTGGCAACAATAAGCACGGGCGGCTGATTATCCTTGGCGCCCTTGTAGATACACTCGAGGAACATGGGCGGCTCGCAGGAGCCTCGCGCGACGGCCATGAAGGCTTGCATGTTCTGTGCCGTGATCCAGTCCTTGTCGTGAGCTTGGACTTGCACGCCGAGCGGGCATAGCACGTCTAGGGCGGCCTGTGAGCAAGTGTTAGGGTCTTTGACTAAATTGACGAAAGTAATGGACATAGACCAAAACACAGCACGATAAGGTGGTTGGCTGGGTCATTCTAGTTTGTTTCGAAGAATCGATAAAAGGTGAAATAAATGTAACCCTTAATTGTAACAGTTAATTGATCAATTAAGTAAGTACATGATGAAAAACGATCTTGGGAAGGTAGAGCAATCATGCTTTATAGCAATTTCTAGATTATTGCTTATTTATTAAAAAAAAAGAAAAAAGTGATCAAGCACGACCGCTACTTAGAATAAAGTCTAGTCTCGTAAGTTTATTCATCTTTTCATGACCTTTTTTTATCTATTAACTATTTATTGTATTTTTTTAATAAAATAACATTTATTATTGGCTATTTTGACAGCGTTCAAATAAGTGTAGTTTTTATCTAAAAGAAAAAATGAAATATTTATTTTTTAAGGTGGATTAAAATACTTAATGTCGATTTAGACCTGGTAAATCATCACCCATCCTTATCGCTCGCGCGTAATTATATTGCTGTCGCGACTGTGCGACGGGCGCCCGCAGTGAGTGTGCGAGCGCGACAGCAACATAATTACGCGCGAGCGAGAGGGATGGGTAGCTTGGGGTCATTGGACGGGATTCTACGTGCTCACGGACCAGGCTTTAGTTATAAGAATATTTTGTATTAAGATTTATTGGCAATAAACATTTTATTTATTATTTATTATTACCTGCGCGATGTCGACGGGCGTCATGTTGTTGGCGGGCATGTCTGCGAGGTAGCGCGCCCAGTTTTGCGCGCGCGCTCGAATGGAGCCCTCGCGCCAGAGACCCGCGCCCTCGCTACCGTATAACGACACCTTGCACTCGGGCGCGCGGTCGCCGCACGACTTGAACTCTTGGAACCTGCAGCAGACGTTTTATTTAATAATAATAATAATCATCATCATTGTCCCGATAGTTGTCTCGGCAAACGGGCTAATAGCGAAGAGCTTCGACCAACATCTAAAGAAGCTCTCGCTGGACTGGGTCAGATGCAAAAGGCGGTGATCCTCAGCACGGCACGCATTGTCCGGAGGTTCCTCAGCCTGTGACCCTGACCACCGGTAGCTTGGGCCCTGCTCCGCTGCCGGCGGATAAACTAGTTTTTAGTGTTTTTTTTATAATGTATTTTTATAACTTTTTCTTTTGTAATTTACATTGTAAAAAATATATTTAAAATTAAGACAATAATATAAATAAAGGAATAATAATAAATATTTTATTTCCAAAAAGATAATACATATTCTTGACTAAATAACAATGTACTTAAACTATAAACCTATTTAAATATTTGCCAGTGAGATTTATTTAGGAAAAGTAACATTATTTTAAAATAGAATTTCAAGTGTAAGTAAATAATATAATTTAAATAAAACTCATTTAAATGAGTGTTCTGGTCAAGCGGTGGAATACTTCTCGTGCATTTAATCATTTCCAGTTGCCCCTGCTGTAGCCGCCCGACGGGGGGCAGTTGGGAATTAAAAAATGTCTTTAAGTAAATTAATTCCCATTTGCCCCCAGTTGCAGTGGGAGAACCACCGACAGGGGCAGCTGGGAGTAACTAGGGTATAATGACCTCATTTGCAAGAATACTAAATACGAATATGTCAGACGGCTTATTATAAGTAACTTACTTAGTGTCCACTATTACATACTTTTGCGAGAATTTTTTTCTGTCATAGAAAAACTTTATCGCACGCGTCTCTGTTTAAAAAACTGGGATAAAAACTTTCCCATGACTTTTCCTGGGACTCAAACTATTAAATCTCTTATTTATATCGTCATAAATAAGAGATTTAATAGTTGTACACTTAGTCCTAATAATTGTATTTGATAAACTAAAATGTATTAGTGTAACAATGTATTGGTGAACCAAATAAATAAATAAATAAATAAATAAATAAATAAATAATCAGTTTAGGCGTAAAGTGTAACAGATAGACAGGAGTTACTTTCGTATTTATAATATGTAAGTAAGTCGTCCAAAGACCCCAAGCTTACCCATCCTTATCGTTCGCAAGTAATTATATTGCTGTCGCAATTGTACGACGGGCGGCCGCAGTGAGTTTGCGAGCGATAAGGATGGGTCATTGGACGAAATTCTACGTGCTCGGCGACCGGACTTTAGTAGGGATTAGTGTCAGTCCTCACCTCCAGGCGGCGAGTTCAGCGGCCTCGGCGGCGGCGTCGGGCGCGCCGGCCGCGTCCACGTGCACTTCGCCGCAGCCGCGCTTTTGTAAAGCACGCACCGCTGCGCCCACGCCCACGCGAACATTCTCCTAATATAAAAATAAATCATAATATGTAGTTTTTATTCAAACACACAACACTGTTAAGCTAGATCCTGGCTACACAGGAGTGGCAGCGATGGGAACGAGAGACTTAATACTTAGCCTTGTTTATAAAACTGTTATTCAATAATGCTAAAGCAAAACATCAATAAAACATTTTATCAAATTAGTTTTCAATAAGTAAAATGCTTTACATTCAATAAATAGAATATCTATTGAGCTAAAAAGTAGCATCATAACATAGGTCTTTGGCTGGTTTTAGAGTAGGCGCACACCGTTGATTTTTCGTCGGCCGATAGTTTAGTCGGGCAGTTGATCAGTATGGTATGGGAGTGCGCACACTACGCCGATTCGATTTGGCCGATTCTTCATACAAATTAAAATAGGGCACAAATATCGGCCAACTAAAAATCAACGGTGTGCGCCTCGCACGAAAATGTAAAATGGCTCTTAAGCAAACGGGTCGGATGCAGAGTGTGCACTTCGCAAAATGCGCACTATAAAAATCAGACTTTATATTATAATAATATAGAAAAGTATGCATTTTGCGGACTGCACACTGCATCAAACCCAAAGAAATGTCGACTATTCTCGACACACATAATACGAGTTACGGTGCCGCGCAGTGTCCTACATGTTTTATGTGTATTTTATGTGGAGCTTTTTAAGCAAACATTAAATTTTAAAAATAAATTATTAATAAATTTCTTTTTTGACCTTTATTACCCTATCTCAATTCCAAATATTATACAGTACAGGATGTTCAAAAGAGCAAAATTTTAGGTGGTTTAAAAAAGAATCCTGACGGGGTATGATGTGTACCGTGATAAAATCTTATCGATGATTTAGACGACTAACGTATGGGCTTATTACGTAAAATCGATAAAATGGGGCCTACCTACAGGATAAAATGTATTACCATTCGTTTCTTTTAAACTACAAGTTGTACATATGCAAATGGATTCTTTAGTACATAATCATCATCATTTCAGTAACAGGCCGTCCACAGTGAACACAGGCTTCCTCGAATGTTTTGCAAATTGGCCAGCTGGATTAATGTCATCGTATTTTTAACAGCCTGTATGATTGCTGACACAATTTGCATCGCGCAGTGATCGCCGCGAGCCGGTTTATATATTGGCGTCGCGATCCTTTGCCTAAACACTGCGCGTGGAACTGCGGCCTGTTGACAGTTACAATATTAATCGCGACTGAAGAAGTGTTCACGTATAATATTTGATTTATTTGAACGTTCGCACAGTACATACCAGACGCTCGATAGTGATTTTAACCTCCGGCTACTTTTGCAAAATTTTATTTAACAGAAAGATAATTTCTATACCAAGTAAGGTAAAATTTATTTTTTTAATCCTTGATCGCGGCTGTAGTATCAGATATATTTTTTATTTGTAATAACTTTGAAACAATGGGGCGGCGCTATTAAATATTTTTATTTCTTAATTCAAAAGACTTCAAATCTAAAAGAATCAGTATTAAATAATAAAACATTGCTCCTTGCTTTTTACAATATCTTTAAAATGTGTATTTTATCAAAATTAAGTATGAAAAAATTAGGAATAGACCATTTTAGTTTTAACGAAATCATTGACGTTGTTAATAGTCCTAAAATTGCGATTTCGGATGAAGCCAGACAACAAGTTTTGAAGTCATTCGACCGAATATTGAATATAATTAGTTCCAAAAAAATAGTGTACGGTATTAACACAGGTTGTGGGAATTTGTGTCACACGACTATCTCTAACGAGCAGATACAAGAATTGCAGTACAATCTTCTCGTGAGCCATTGCGTGGGGGTCGGGAAACCTGTGGCGAAGGATATTTGCAAGACTATGCTGGTATGTAAGGTCAATGCGTTGTCTCAAGGCTACTCGGGTGTGTCTACGGAGTTGATAGATAAAATTATTTTCTTGATTAATGAGGATTTGATTCCGGTGGTGCCGGAACAGGGCTCCGTGGGCGCGTCGGGCGACTTGGCCCCACTATCGCATCTTTTCTTACCCCTTTTAGGGTTGGGAGAATTATACGTTGACGGGAAAATTGTTCCCACTGAAAAAGTATTTAAAGAGCGGAACATAAAACCATTAGTTCTGAAGGCGAAGGAGTGTGTGGCGTTAATTAACGGCACCCAATTTATTTTATCTCACGCTATATACGGGCTGGAGAGGATGCGGTATCTCCTGGACCTGGCAGATCTCGTCGCGACTGCCAGTTTAGAAGCCTACCATGGCTCGGCGCAACCTTTTAACGATTCCATTCATAAAATAAGAAATTACGAGACTAATGTTCTGGTAGCCAAAAGGGTTAGGCATTTTCTGGAAGGGTCCGAGAATGTAAAATCACACGCGAATTGCGGTCGAGTTCAGGACCCGTATTCGCTGCGGTGCATCCCGCAAGTGCACGGGGCGTCTAGAACAGCGTGGAACCATTTAAAGGAGTTGGTGGAGGTCGAATTCAACTCGGTAACTGACAACCCTTTGATACTTCACGACGGCAGTAGCGTAAGTGGCGGTAACTTCCACGGCCAACCACTCGCGATGGCGCTCGATTATTGCGCGGTAGCTATGTCAGAGATAGGGAACATATCGGACAGGAGATGTTATTTGCTTTTGGAGGGAAAGTACGGTTTACCAAAGTTTTTGATTAACTCCTCGGGGCTCAATTCGGGATTGATGTTAGGGCAATATACTACCGCCGCTATCACGTCGGAAAATAAATCGCTTTGTTTTCCTTCTTCAGCCGACAGCATACCAACATCCTTGGGGCAGGAAGACCACGTGTCTATGGGGAGTATTAGCGGTAGAAAATTTAATTGGATTATTAACAATGTTGAGAAAATATTAGCGATCGAACTAATGTTCGCTGTGCAAGGCTTAGATTTCAGAAGACCGAATAAATTTTCACCCGCCATAGAGAAAATGTATGACGTAGTACGTTCTGAGGTAACATTCTGCGATAAGGATAGAGTTTTGAGTGATGACATGGAAAAAATTATAAGCTTAGTTAGAAATAGACGCATTGATGTTGATATTTAGAATCACTTTAGGTTTAATTTTTAGATTTAGATGTATCTTTTCACTCTTTTTCAAAAAATGTTATTGTTTAATAAAGAAATCTGTAATGTAATTGAAATGAAATAAAATCTGTAATGAAATAAAGCTGTTATGTATTTTAATATTCTACATACAATTTCTATATCTTTTTTTGTCCTGGATAAACTTAATACTATTTATTTATTATTATACTACGCATTATGTATTTAACAATAGTTTAAATTACTATATCGTTCAACTCGTGGGAAATTAATACTTTACTGTTCAACTTATGAGAAATGTATTTAGTTAAAAACCAGCCTTATGTCACAAGAAATAATGTTCTGTTCTTCGTTTCTATGATTTTTTAAAAGCATATTAAATTAAATATTATTGTTTTATCTGTATAACGATTGTTAGTTACATATTTGCCTACATGCTATAGGTAATTGACACTGTTAATTGCGCGTGATATAACAATAGAACAGTATGGAACTATTAAGGTCTGTGTGTCATATAGTCAATTATTATCATTAAAACTTTAACAATAACATAATGTTGACTCTGTTAAAAGTATTTTGTATTCTTAATTCATTTACCACAGTATCGATGTTTCAACTATAGATATACCAGCAAAAATCGGGTCATCGGTACACCAAAGCTAAACGGCAAGTTATCTCAGTGCACGGGTATACAAGTCACATGGTATGCAGTCTGCACCAGGATGGCGCTATCCTATCTACATCAAGCCAAGCTTGCATGGCGCCCAATCTTCGCTGAAGTCACAAAGTAACACAATATGTTTACTTTAATGTAATATTGAAGACGACAGTCACTGACCGCTGTTAGTAAAACAAAAGACAAATCCTTGGGACGAGCTGCCTATCTAAGCAGTCCATATGGTCACACTGTTGATTCTACTACTCAATGGACAGTGGTGTACCAAGCTCCAATGAAACCCAGCCACAACATCAGTACATCTATCATATTTACGACGTCCGCAGAATCAGAAGCTAACGTTTAATCCATCAAGTATTTCCAGACCGACATTGCAGTACAAGCTGCAGCTTTCCAAAATGGACACAATTAATAGATGCAAGAATACACACCGTTCATGGTTGGTATGGATTATACAGATGACTCGGACTGTTATGGACTTTTTATATCAGACACCTCTGGCTGCTCTTAAGATCTGACAAAAAGGCAATCTCAATTGTAAGCTGAGTTGTCACAACCCAAACAAAGATGAACAATAAGTACCAACTGTTGTCATCAAGGACATTGGCTACCCACTATTGGATCAAACCGATTCACTGAAATTGGATGCTCTTGAGATTTGGCGTCAAATGACTGAGTGACGTCCATTGTTGAATTCGAGGCACTACATTTTAAAGTTTCGGATTTGCTTGATGTTAATTGTATGTAATTATATTTAGTGTAATGTATTGTTCAAAATACATTGTAAAAAAATCAATAATATGTATCAATTGTCTAATACTTTGTGTAATTTAATATTAAAATATTTCCTCCCAACTTTATTTATTTGTCTACTTATATCATTAAGGTATGTACTAAGTTAGGTTAGTTTGTATATCGGTGGGCGAATATAATAAATTCGCGCTAATAAACTGTTGAGACAAATTAGTATGTTTTATTTCAGTCCTACTCATTATAAACAAATAGCAATGTCAAAATCCATTCATCAGTGTATTCGAAAAAGTGTGACAAATAGATTGCTTTCCCATTCCAATAGACAGATAACAACACTACAATAAAATTGCATAATGCAAACAAAAATGTTGGTGATCAGACACGTTTAGCTATTAAATTACTCGTTTCTCGACTAAATAATTCGACTAATGTGAATAAGACTTTAGGGCACGCGGGTCTTTATCGAATGAGCAATATTTAGTATGAGCAGCGCGTGACGCGTGTGACGTGTTTTCACACTCGCGTTAATAGGCAGGCGCACGCGCCGGGCGTCCACGCACCTTTTAACAGAGGCCCTCAGAATAAAAAGATAAATATTGAACGGGTATCAGGGGGCGTAATAGTGTGTTTACGTCAAACGCATTCGACGTCGACTCAGTAAAAAGTGACATTAAATAATGTATGACGGATTGTACAGCGTCCCTAGCGAAAACTTTCAAGAACTAAAATCTTCATATATTTTTTTAACGCGCTCGCTAGTAACAGAGTAAATACAAATGAGTAGGTTATCTTCATAGAAACGCACCGAGCGCGGTTTGTATGTGAGCTCGCCAATACGTATGCGGCGCGCACGCACACACTGACAAAATTTAGCGGGGATTAGCGGGGTGCAGGTGTTGCACCGAATTTTTTCAATGTGTGCGTGCGCGCCGCATACGTATATTGGCGCGCTCACATNAGCGCGGTTTGTATGTGAGCTCGCCAATACGTATGCGGCGCGCACGCACACACTGACAAAATTTAGCGGGGATTAGCGGGGTGCAGGTGTTGCACCGAATTTTTTCAATGTGTGCGTGCGCGCCGCATACGTATATTGGCGCGCTCACATACAAACCGCGCTCGGTGCGTTTCTATGAAGATAACCTACTCATTTGTATTTACTCTGCTAGTAACGACGTTAGATGTAAACTCGCACTAAGCCCTCAGACATTGGCTCTCACCTGCTGCAGCGGCGGCTGCGAGAGCGCGGCCTGGTGCAGCGTGGGCGCGGGCGCGGCTGGTGCGGCGGGCGCGGGGAACACGCCCGTCATGCCCAGCTGCTGCTGCTTCAGCTCGTTGATCGTCAGCCGCGGCTGCGGGACACACACGTATAAATAAAAATAAATAAATAATAAATATCCTTAGACATTTTACATTGCGCTTCTAGTCCCAAACTAAGCAGAGCTTGTACTATGGGTACTAGACAACGGATATAAACACACTTAAATACTTTTTTTTTGTAAATACATACTTATTATACATAGAAAACACCCAGTCCAATACATACAAATATGTTCATGCACACAAATGTTTGTACTGTGCGGGAATCGAACCCGCTACCTCCGGAATAGTAGTCCGTTTCGAACCACTACACCAAACGGCCGACATTTAGATTAAGAGTAGGCGCACACCGTTGATTGTTCGTCGGCCGATAGTTTATTCGGGCAGTTGATCAGTATGGGCATGTATGGGAGTGCGCACACTACGCCGATTCGATTTGGCCGATTCTTCATACAATTTAAAATCGGGCACAACTATCGGCCAACTAAAAATCAACGGTGTGCGCCTACTCTTAGGCTAGGATGTGCGCCGTGATATCAGAGTAAATACAAACGAGTAGGTCATCTTCGAGCGCGGTTTGTATGTGAGCGCGCGCCAATACGTATGCGGCGCGCACGCACACACTAAGAAAATTCATCATCATTAGGCGCAACTCCCCGCTAAATTTTGTCAGTGTGATAATTTATCACGCATTCATCCACGGACTACAGCTTGGGTATATTGGTACCACCGCAGCGTATTAATACATACAGACATGCATTGTATACCACAAGGTGCGCTGTAGTGTCGCGCCAACGCTTAGGCAAGTAGATAATAATTATGTGCTTACTGATGCAGCAAAATGGTTACGGTGTACACCGTATTGCAATTACATCATGTGGAATGACTATTAGGCGGTACGAGGTTCACCAGGCCATGTAGTTTAAGGCCGGGTAACAGAGAAAATGGCGAAAATGAGGTTTTCATTTTTCATTTTTGAGGTACTAAACAGTAAAATAAAAGGCTAAGATTTTTTTTAGGCATAGTTGAGGATATTTTCTAGGGCTATTAACGGATGGAAACACGATTTGATGAAGTTGACTCGATAGAATAAATTCCCAAAGTTACCTCTATTCGTTTTCTAATAATGGTTTTATTTTTAAAATAAGCGATTTGAGATTCTGAATCTTTTACTAAACTAAAGTTCATAAATAACTTGAGGGCTTTTAACGGATGAAATTTTTATATTTCGTCTTATTNATGTATAGAGGAAACATGATCGATGTTTGGTTTATATAGCATATTTTTAACAATATTATTGCATGGACTGGTTTTTTTTCTTTTAACTATCTTTCCAAAGTTAGAGGCCGTCAAAAGATTTCTTCGCAGCTCTAACCATTCCCCACTTTCACTCTGTAGAATGGTTCTTTGCTCTATCTCATGACGTTCAGATTCCGTCTTTTTCAAACTGTCCAGAAATATTGTTTTTGCAAGCTCGTACGTTTCTGCGGCCATGTCTGGTTTACTGGCGTTTTCCCCGTATTCAAAGTTTATCTTCTTGGGAAACAATTTTCTGTTTTTCTTACGCTGAAGACTTTGGTTGTATGCTCTCTTTCTCTCTACATCCATTTCAAATTTTTTTATTCGTGAATGAGGACTCTCACTATGAATGGTCTTATGGACTGCAGTGAGAATTCGCCCTGTATTAAATGATACAACCGCACCAGCACATCTGGCTTGATATGCACGTTTAAGGGCATAATTTACCCTCTTACCTCCGACAAATTTTGCTATCACTCCGTTAAATCGTTCTACGATATTACTGTCAACGTTTTCGATTAAACTTCTTGCTTGCGATGCACAATTTCTAGTTAAATATGAAATTTGCTGAAATAGTTGAGTGTTGAAATGTTTTTTAATATCAGGTGTTTGGGTTAGATCTTTGCAAATATTTTTATTGCAATTATCATGAAAACCATATGAATGNGTTAAAAGAAAAAAAACCAGTCCATGCAATAATATTGTTAAAAATATGCTATATAAACCAAACATCGATCATGTTTCCTCTATACATCACGGGAAAAAATATGAAAGTGTTGCTCTGGACCAACTTTCAAAACTCCAAAATATTGATATTCAACCATGTGGACTATTCATTGATGATCAGCATCAATTTTTAGGGGCCACACCAGATGGAGTTACAGATGACATGATTATAGAAATAAAATGTCCCGTGGCAGCATTTAAAACTGGAATAGACGATGCAATAAATAATAATAAAATGCATTTCTGGAAGAAAGATAAAAAAACAGGCAATATTTATGTAAATAAAAAATCAGACTGGTATTTTCAAATCCAAGGCCAATTACATGTTTGTAAAAAAGAGAAATGCTTATTAGCTGTGTGGTATGGTCAAAACAAAATAAAAACCGAAATAATAAAAAAAGATGACGGGTTTTGGTTGGACAACATGGAGTCACAGTTGTTATAATATATAAAAGGAGAAACTGACTGACTGACTGACAGATCAACGCACAGCCTAAACGGCTAAACGTAGGCACTTGAAATTTGAAAGGGACGTAGCTTAGGTACCGTAGAGGTGCACTAAGAAAGGAATTCCCGAAATTCCCACGGGAATTAGCGGGAAAAACAGGATTCACGCGTACGAAGTCGCGGGCGGCCGCTAGTTAATTATATTTTGAAAAAGAGATACAGGCCATCATGGAATGATAAGGACAAATAAATTTGTTGCACGAATTACAAGTATTTCCAGAACTTTATTTCGCTTTCTTCCGCAGTCAAAGTAGCGACCTAAAAACCTCCGCTGTGATGGTTCTGAGTTAGATGGCTAATCACTGGTCTGAGAAACTTGTTCTCTTGTGGAAGAATGTGCACTTCTGCATCAGAAACCGAAGAGTTGCTAGAAGATACGCTTTCATTGTCAATTACTTAAATACCTACTTTAGAAGAAATACCAAGCCTTAAGCGGTCACATAAGACAGCCGCGTAACAATTAATTTCGATTGTATCTTCATTCGCGGAGATTGAAAGTATAATACCTCAGCTACACCACTCACGAAGTCGGCCATCTCAGGCTGAGTTGCACCACCTAACTTTGACCGTAACTATAACGATAACCGATGTTTTTTATATGGAGTTTGACAGATTTTTGACGTTTGTCAAAGTTAAAGTAAGATGGTGCAACCCAGCCTTAGTGTGGCCACGCACTTCATTTCGTTTCGAGTAACCTTGCCTTGCCCGATTTCCGACTATTACCGGTATTGCAGCAAAATTAAATGCAGTGTTCTTATTTAACTTTAAACTCGAAGTCTCGTGACTTCTCGGCTAACTTTGGTACTTTGTCGAAGCGCCGAAACGTGTAGCGTAGCTAAGGTATAAATATTAGTATAGTTCTTGCAACTCACGAAGGTGAATGAGCTTTACTTGTGTGTACGTACGTATACATGCACATAACGATAGTGTAATGTCTATCAAAACTTTTGAAAAACTAACAATGTAAAGCTCACTCGCCTTCGTGAATTCCAACAACTATATGAATATTATCAATAGCTAATTCTTCCGCAGTGTACTCACGGGCTGCGGGCTGGCGAACATGTGGCGCGCCTCGCCGAAGGGGTTGGGCGCGGGCGGCTCGGCGGCGGCGGGCTGCAGCAGGCGCTCGAGGTTCACGAGCGCCGAGTTCTCGCCCAGGAAGGCGGACGGAGACTTCTTCACCGCACCCGTGCTGGCTGGCGAGACTGGCTTGCTGTTTAGGTGCTCGGCTGGGGATGGAAAAGTGTTTATAATGACTGGCGGCAAAGTCAAAGTCAGCGCACATAGAGGCAGGGCGGGAAAGCGATCCGATAGCAATCCAGCGCGAAGCAATGGACGCATATCGCGCCGAGAGGCGTCCGCTTTCTATATGACTGATTTTATACAAATTAGAACATTCACGTTACGTTAATTAACGTTAGATCGCAAGTTATTTTTATGGCTAGTTTGATTTCAGTACTAATTCAAAACAGCTTCATTATCATCATTTCAGCCACAAGACATCCTGACTGCTGAACATAGGCCTCCCCCAATGACTTTGAATCATCCGGTTGGTAGCAGCCTGCATCCAGCGCTTCCCTGCTACCTTTACGAGGTCGTCTTCCACTTTATACGTGGCCTCCACTCCAGAACCTTGCTGCCCCATTGGCTGTCAGTTCTGCGAACTATTAGCCCTGCCCATCACCACTTCAGCTTGCTCATCCGTCGGGCTATGTCAGCGATTGAATAGCTCAAGGGGAATAATAGTGTTTTGAAAATTATAAATAACTTGAAAAAATCGAGCTCCCTAAGGCGGGAATTGAACCCACGACCTTTCAAGTTATTAATAATTTTTAAATTAGTTTGAGATGCGGCTCTTTTTTTTTCCCCCTTTTTATATCTGCAATCGACTTAGGTCATAATCAGATGTTTTGTCTTGCTTTTTTGTTTGTGTTCATGAGGAGGGGTATTCCAGTAAATTCTCTCCCTCGGTTTTGATCAGATCAGATGCGGCTCTTAAGGCGCTACCTCGTAAAAGTTTTCGGCCGACTGAATGCCTCGCACACAGAGGGATAGAAATTTGATTTCTCAGTGCGAGGAAAGGGACAGCAATAGCGCGCGCGGCGCGGAATAAAATAACGTAAGCGACAAAAATCGGAAATCATGTATTTATTGAAAAACCAAACACTATTTAAAGAAAATAACTCGACCAGTACTTAGAATATGTTATTACCTTACCAATATACAAAATTTGGTATTGAAATATTAGCCTATCTGCTTATAAAACGAAAAACCGAGTAATAGAAGGGTCATCTTTGGATTTTTTTTCTATCGAGAAAATTGTTTCCATTCATGTTTCGGCTTCGACCAGACACTAGATTTATTAGTTAACTATGACATATTTCAAAATAAGAACATAAGTAATAAGAAAAGTACGATTAAAACTAATTCTGCGCTTCTTTAAAACGCCCAATATTCGCAAGGCATCACCTTAACGCTAAAAAAATAAATAATAATAGTGTTGTCTTACTGAGCGCTGTGAGCTCGAAGGGGTCCGCGGGCGCGGGCCGCTGCGACAGCGCGTCGAACTGCTCCAGCGAGCCCGACGACGGCGACGACACCGACACCGGCGACTTGCTCTGCAATAACGCACTCTATTTGTAGGACATATAGTCTGGTCGGCGAGCACGTAGAATTTTGTCCAACGACCCCAAGCTACCCATCCTTATCGCTCGCGCGTAATTATGTTGCTGTCGCGCTCGCACACTCACTGCGGGCGCGCGTCGCACAGTCGCGACAGCAATATAATTACGCGCGAGCGATAAGGATAATGGGTAATGGGTAGCTTGGGTTAATTGGACAAAATTCTACCAAAACTCAATTCGATGTGCTGCCTACTGTACACGCACACATTTATAGACTAATCGTTTAAGAGACGCTATTTGGATCTCCGTCGACCGCTGGGCCATTGTAGTAAACCCACTTCTAACATAAGCAAATATATGCTCTCTTGAAGGGGGGGGTAATCGGATTAGGACAAGTTATTAGTTGCCTCATAAAAACATAAGCTTATAAGAAAATTTCTCAAATACAGCCTCTGATATCATCTAATGCTCGAGTGAAGAGATTTTTTAATCTATTCACTCTTCTCACCCAAAGCGAGAAGTCGAAATAATTAACATAGAAAAATATAATACAAAATGGTATAAAACCTGTGTAATTAAAATAAAATAAATAAATTAAATCAATAACCAATTCGACGCCAGTTTCCATAAGGCTAACATTGACAAAAGTTAATTGGTTTCATATCTTAAGCCAAGGAAATAAAATTGAAATAATAAATAGAATGCAATAATGTTAAGTCTATTCAAAACACCGTGGCAAAAGTAAGAGGCCATACCTGTGCCAAAGGTGCCCACGGGTCAGCCGGCGTGGGTCCGGCGGGTCCCGTGGCCCACGGGTCCCGCACGGGGCTACCCACGGCTGACCACGCGTCCGATGACGTCTCCTGCGGAACAACACCATACGAAACTATACAGTAGCTGTTTAAACCTGCTTCAAATTAACTATCTATACTAATATTATAAAGCTGAAGAGTTTGTTTGTTTGTTTACTTGAACGCGCTAATCTCAGGAACTACCGGTCCGATTTGAAAAATTCTTTCAGTGTTAGATAGCCCATTTATCGAGAAAGGCTATAGGCTATATACCATCACGCTACGAGTAATATGTGCAGAGCAAAAATGATTTTCACGCGTACGTAGTCGCGGACATTGCTAGTTTAATAATAATCAGTAGTGTTGTTACACACACAACACACAATTGTGATACAAGAAATAAATCAAATATAGCGTAACACCATACAAATATTTTAGACTAGCGTAAAAATGTCACAAAAAATATCTCTTTAGCATTTACTACTATAACACATTCTTACCATTGACTCGGAAAATATTCCGAGATCCAGATGCATGGACTAACAAAAATAAAAATGATAAATTAAATAAACTCCGAAATTACATAATTTATAGCATCCGATGTAATTTCATCATTTTGATAATAATTAGGTTTTTAACACCTTCAGGTACTAATGATTTTAATCATGAGGCAATTTAGATTTTTAGTCTTCATTTAGTCCGTCAATTGAGTCCTTGATCATGACGACGTCATTACTTTTTATTGGCAAAATCTTTTTAAAAAGATACTTCATTCTGGTTTTAAAACTTAATAAAATTAATTTTAAATTACCTATAAATTAAGATTTTTGGTTGCATTGTAATTTAAAAGAGTAGTTTGAGTTCACAAAATAGTGACATCACAGGCTTGAATTACCATACAAAATCTAAGGAAGTCTTGTTTTTTTTTTATTTTTATTATCCACAACGAGGAAGCTCTTGGCCTGTATCACACCTGATGGTAAGTGATGATCAGGCCGAAGGTGTAAGCGAGCTTCACCCGGAATCCTCAACCACGGAGACTTGACAATTTTAAAAAGTACGTCAATTGATTGATTAGTGATGGCAAATACCCTATAAATACCCTATTAGTGAACAACACGCACCTGTTTCTGCGGCGGCGGCAGCTCCCAAGGGTCGGCCAGCGGGAGCGGCGCAGGCGCGGTCGCGGGCGATCCCAAGTTCACGTCGAGCAAATCTAACAGGTGCGACTGCTGCGGCTCCGGCTTCTTGTGGTTGCTGCTGCTGCCCGACGTGGAGTCTGGCGTCCTGGATGAAGGAAGATAAAATTAAAGACTATACAGTATTCCCGATTATCCGGATCAATTAAAACCAGGGGTGTTCCGGATAATCGATTTCAAAGTAAAATCAAACAATAATTAACTTTTTACAATAGAAAGGGTTTTCAATACATCATTTTAGAGTCTAAAAATCTAAATTTTAGACCATTGGTCATCCATTTCTTTTAACAATGAACTAAGAAGACGTCCGTACCATGTTACGGTGGCGGCGCCTTCGGTTTTTATGGGTCCAGACCCTGAATCGGTAATTAGAAACTGTGAAGAATGGGTCCGGATAATCGGATATCCGGATAATCGAGGTCCGGATAATCGAGGTCCGGATAATCGCGATTCTACTGTACTTTTAGCAGATTTTTCAATAGCACTGTTATTGTTATTCTTCTTCACCAGATCGTCGAGAGGCCTGCCTGTGGTGTAATACTACACAAATAAAGTGTGTGCGCTATGGCAACACTGACTAGTACGGCGCGGTGGGGGGTCAGTTGTAGTCGGGCCGCCACACGGGACGGACGTCAGTGCTTGCACTAGCTTACACAGTGAACATATACCAGTGTTTTATTTAAGACACCACACTGCCTACTGTGTGCTTACATGAGTTTACGCAAGGTAAAAAAATTACATTAAAATGTATGGTATAATGTGCAGCGCCCCTAGCGGCTACTTTCAAGAAAAAATATCTTCATAGATTTCTTTGACGTACTCGCTAGCGAGTACACCTAACGTAAACTCATGGTAAGCACACTGAGGAGGTGAAAGTCGCGGGAAGAGCCTGGATGCGGGCAGCGCAGGACCGATCGTTGTATAAATCCTTAGGGGAGACCTTTGTCCAGCAGTGGACGTCATTCGGCTGAAACGAAACACTGATAATCTATATTGTCTTTTTGACAAAACTTCAGGTACGTAACTGTCAATTCTAATTTTGTACCGATACACAACATACTTGAATTAATTAAACTACAGTTTATTCCAACAATCAAATAGACATTGTATTGTTGCAATGTACCTATCTTATTAACAGAATGATTTTAGTCTAACTAATGATATTACAGTTTATTTCTACAAAACTCAAATAAACAAATTTTTGAAATGTATCTAGATAATGAAATTAATGTGTTTTACTCAAACATACTATAAATCGGATGTTCTTTTTGATGAGAGGAAAAATATGTGAAACAGCATATTTAGAACACTGAAATGGTAATCGTAATTGCTACATATTTTGTCCTCTCACAAAAGGCAAACATCCAACAACTATCAATGTACCATCGGCAACAGTGTTAACTAAACATTGCCTGTCATGTCGTCTCGTTCTATCGCAAAGAATCGCCATTTGATGAGAGCGAGAGCAAAAACGGAAATGGATAGTAAACAGTGTGGCCGTGTGTACAATGTTATCAACGTTATGTCAACATCGGGCACCGAACCGGCACTAACTGTAAGGGCAGGCACGCGGCGCACGGCAGCCAGCGCCACCACGCACCACTGGGAATGGAAGCCGGCGCGCGCGCATACATCGAACGGAAGTACTCTTCTAATCTATGGGGGAGGAGGAGTTAGGAAGGGTGAGGTAAACTTATGAAGCTTTTGGACTTGCTCGCACGAGTGACTTGTCACGGGACTCACTGGAATATCTCGCACTTATGGTACAATAACGTCACTTATCATAATACATTTTTTTATAATAATATAATTGTAAGATATTTGGTTTTACTTTAAAATTAAGTTCAAAGTCGTAGTTAAATTATTACCATTTTATTTGTTTAGTCAAGGAGAACTGTACGTTGCAATAGAATGTTGAATTTTAAAATGATGAAAATTTCGCAATTTGCATAAATGACGTTATTGTACTGTATGTGTGATCTATCTATCTTTGTTCATCGACGTATTGGTCAATTTGGGCATCGAGCTGGCGCTCTTGGCCCGGCCATATTATCGACTGGCTACTAGACCTCAATCTGTAGTTGGATCGTCGGACCTACAGTTCGACTTAGACATCACTGTCTCACCCTCAGCGTGTTACTAGCCCACCGGGTAAGCAGGCTGAGTGGTTTTGGTGTCCTCTGCTTCAGTCAGCAAGAGGTCACAAGGGAAGATACGCTCGCCCAGGGATCGGGTTGATGTTGGGGCGATGTCGTGCAAATGACAGTGGAGGCCATCGTCCGCGCGGTCGTCCATGACCCACGCCACGCGTCACAAACTCACTGACCCTACATCGGTGCTCGAGCACTCACTGGAAGTCGTGCTGCGACTGGCTGAGCGCGAGCTGAAGCCTCACGTCGTCGGAGCGGCGGCGGCGCTCGTCGCGCTCGGCCTCCTCGCGCGACATCGCTAGAGCCAGCTGCAGCTGAAGCTCCTCCTCGCCGGCGTCTGGACTGACCCTACATCGGTGCTCGAGCACTCACTGGAAGTCGTGCTGCGACTGGCTGAGCGCGAGCTGAAGCCTCACGTCGTCGGAGCGCGACATCGCTAGAGCCAGCTGCAGCTGAAGCTCCTCCTCGCCGGCGTCTGGACTGACCCTACATCGGTGCTCGAGCACTCACTGGAAGTCGTGCTGCGACTGGCTGAGCGCGAGCTGAAGCCTCACGTCGTCGGAGCGGCGGCGGCGCTCGTCGCGCTCCGCCTCCTCGCGCGACATCGCTAGAGCCAGCTGCAGCTGAAGCTCCTCCTCTCCCGCAGTCAATGGCCGCGCCAGTTCCGCGTCCCGCCCTGCCCATTCCGCTCCGCCGCCTGGCGTCTGATACAAAACAAAAGTTAACTCTAAACAAAATAAAAATATAAACTTGTCGCAGACGGTCATGAGTACGGACACTAAAGTGAAACGCAAGTGCGCCATCTAGCGGCGAATCGGCGCAACACCGCTTTGGCGCGCTTCGGCAGAGTCGTAACGGTCACGGCGGGATGGATCGAACTCACTTTCGCTCCGAACGCCGACTAGAGAAGACATCGTCACGAAACTGTCCCACGTTTCACCTAGTGCCTATTTTATCGCTCGACGAAGTCTAGATTGTAGTACTAAGAACTAAGTGCTGATTTTGAACTCTGACGATTATTAAAAGTGTTTGAACACAAGTCTTGTTCTCATTGCACGATACCCTATTTCGCCCACAATATCTGAGGTTCGAATCCCTGACGAGCCGACAAACTTATTTTACTCAAAAATAAAAAAGTGTCCGTGAGGCAAAGAGGCGAGGATGGTGGCTGCATTTCCTCGCTGAATGGCAATACTAAACCTTTGTGCAAGGAAAGAGCCAGCATTTAGATTTTCCGAAATGTTAATTAATTTAGGGGAAATGGTCCAAAACAGTAATTTAGCATTCGATCCCCAAGGTCCGAAGGTCTCGACACCAAAGGGCGCAAATATGTAATCATTAGATAGTGACTCATATTTGCGTCGTTTGGCTAACTCAGCCGACTCCGCTGCAGCCCCAGCTTTAGCAACTGATTCCCTGAGGTGGAAAGGGGCTAAAGTATCGTTAAACAAAAGTGAATAACTTTAACTTTAAACCATGCAAGAATGCGGGATGCGATCGACGCGTGCGCAACACTGCGATGCACCAGTATAAAGTGAGTAAAAATATTTTTTTTTACATTAATTACACCAGAGTGGTATAATACTATTATACATAAAATAACGCATGGCTAAAGAACAGAAACAGAATCATTATTTATTTGCTTTAGGGCTGATTTTTCAATTGTCGAATAACTTTTAACTGAAGAATAAGTTTGGCACATTGACAGTTTCAGTATGGGAAATATGTCAAAGTGACAAGTTTATTCTTCAGTTATAGTCTATCCAATATAGCTTGATTAGAATGACGGCTGTCAAACGAATGTGACTAGTGCTGAGTATGTTTCGTACGGTTCACATAGATGTATCGATAAGTTTTCGAAAAAATGATATAAAAAAATGGACCCAATTTTTCTTCATATCTTTATTCATAAAAATGACAATTATTATGATTTAAATTGAAAGACAGTAAAATTNCGTGCAGGTACTGCAGGTGCTGATACAGCGACGAGGCTCGCACCTGCATCACCTGCACCCGGCTGTGAGCGTCTGTGGCGACATCGACGATACGCCATTACAAACTGTGTACCAACAGATGGCGCTGTCACTACTTTACTATGGCACACTCCGCCGCTCATACAAACCTGCATCGCGGTGACGGAGTTTTCTACAAACCAAGATGGTGTAAATGAGGGCTATCGTTTTAGCGCTCACCAGTTAGCGCTACTGTAGAGTAAGGTCCTGTCACTTGCTAGTAGCGAAGATACATCGTGGCACCAACTTGTGAGCGCTAAAGTGGTAGGAGGACTATCGCAATTGCACTCATCAAGATGGCGCCACTGCACACTGTAGAGTAAGGTCCTGTCAATCGCCCTCATTGGACCTTGGTCCTCAAGCATAACACCCGCTCGGAAGGAAGCACTAACACCTTAGCTTCCTTATTGTGGTTGAGCATCATGTCCCACACGTCACCTGTGGATGATGTTCTTGGCGTGCAGGTAGTCCATGCCCTGCGCGGTCTGGCGCGCCACGTCGAGGAGGTACAGCATCAGCAGCGGCGTCTCCAACACGTGCAGGTGCTGGTACAGCGACGAGCCCTCGCACCACTGCGTGACGATCGCCAGAGACGGCTTCGACACGCAGCCCATGAATAGTAGGATGTTGCAGTGCCGCGTCTTGCGTAGCACCGCCACCTGGACGATAGACAACGGTCAGATAACAGACTAAATATGTTGCAAATCAAAAGCTAAGCTAAGTCTATACTATAACTTGAGCAGGTGTTTGCTCCAGACTTCAGAGGCAAGCCTGCGCTTCACGGCGGACAATCGCCGCGTGCGCCTGTCTATTAGGCCTCAGCCTCGAATTCAGCGGGCAGCGGGGCGGCGGCGGTAGCGGCGCGGGAGTGGCAGGATCTTATGCGTAAAATCAAATAGACCGGTTCTCGAAAACCGCGGCGCGGGAGCGGGCAACGAGCGGGCAGCGCACTCCTTCTTTTGCCCACAATAAATCGAGCGTTAGGAATAAATTTGAATCGAAATAAAATTGTCGCCGTTGTTCAGACATTTCGTTTGCGAATAAAAACAAATATCTCGACAACACAACCCCGAACACAACACTTCGCCGCTAAAGCGCCGCGCGCGCTGCCCGCTTGTTTCGAGAACGGGTCTGCGATGCCCGCCCCGATGCCTGCTAAACTCGAGACAATCGTGGGCCGTGGGCGCCTGTCTAATAGCGTTCATATTCAAACACGTGTCGTGTGCTTTGCGTTACGCTGCGGCATTCTCAACCGATGTGAAGAAACTAGTCCGCGAGTAAGCCTACCACGGGGTAGCTATAAGCCAATGTCTCATCAGCCCCTCAAACAGTCTAAAGGACAATGGGCAAAATGGTACCCGGCTCCAATAGATATGTGTCTAGTATCGTTTGAAAGGTCTTACCAAGATGAACAACTTTTACTATGACCACCAGACTCAGATCTGGTTGTGTACGAAGGTATACATACTTTTTTGCAGAANCAACCTAAGTCGTAGTCATTATCATCAGTGTTCTTCAGTGGTTTTTTCCTCTCGCTAGAGGGCGGTGGGCATCTCTTCTAGAGCAACGGTGCTATGAATACCCAAAAAATTACCGGTGATTGATTTCCGATGTTTGATTATTTAAGAATGAAATGTTTTTTGGTTTTTAATAGTGAACATTTAGAAAAACGTATAACTTGAATTAAATATGTTAAAAAATTAGTTAGAATTTTTTTTTTTAAATATTATGTTAAAAAATTAGTTTTAATTTAATATGACATTTGTAGATATGTCCCAACACTAACATTTTTGTAACTCGAGATAACCTTGTAGAGACGTCGTTATTACTCTAGCTTGATTTTTATAATTTCGAATTACTACTTATTGGTGTAATTTAACGCTGCATTTACACGAAATTAACATTTTTATTGGAAGCACTGTCGTCGAAAATATTGTTTGTAGGTCAGACGTAAATTATTTCTTGTGCGCCAATATTTAGCTCTCATTGATCGCTACTACAAAGTTATGTCGTTACTTTTTATGGCAGCTGTCATTCTAATCAAGCTATATTGGATAGACTATAAAAGATATCTGACGATTGAAAAATCAGCCCTTAAGTGGTTAACATTTCGATTATTTGTTTGAAGTAGATCACATGACAAAAATTCCAATAATTGCATTCACCATTCATTAATGTCGCAAACTTAACATTCTTTCATTATTTTACGTAACAGGATTTTCTAAAAAAAATTTTTCTGGTAGTCCTATGAGCCCCGCGAAACGAGACACAATAGAAATCAATGAGGGTTTTCACGATTGAAAAATTCGCCAGATGGCAATACATAGGTGCGAGGTCCAAATGCTGCATGATTGGTTATTTTTGACATGATATTGACAGATATGTCAAAGTCCACCAATCACGCAGCATTTGGACCTCGCGTTACGTATTGCCATCTGGCGGATTTTTCAAAACCCTCATTGCTACGCGGTCTTATGCGACCTATTGGGGTTTGATGGGTTAATAAAAATGAAAATATTTACCTCTACTGGTGGGTAGGTGGGGCTAGAAGGCGTGTCGAGCGCGCCGTCGCTGCCGAAAGCGCTCGCGCTCTGAGCGAAGCGCTGTTTCGCTTTCAGCGCGCGCGCTCGCTCATTCTTCAGCCTCTCCTCGTCTTTCAGAAGGTTAACTAGCTGTTTTGCCTTCTCTCGCACATTGAGACCTGGAAAAGACATTTTATGATGTATTTTTTACCTAATGACCGACGGATTAGCAAGCTGAAGTGGCAATGGGCAGGGCACATAGTACGCAGAACTAACGGCCGATGGGGCAGCAAGGTTCTGGAACGGAGGCCGCGTACCGGAAAACGCAGCGTGAGACGTCCACCTACAAAGTGGACCGACGACATCGCAAAGGTAGCAGGGAAGCGCTGGACGCAGACCGCTACCAATCGATCAACGTGGAAAGCATTGGGGGAGGTCTATGTTCAGCAGTGGACGTCCTATGGCTGAAATGATGATGATCAATGGAACTGATGTTCAAATGTACTAAATGTACTGCCTGCCGTTAAAATAGCCCACAGATGTATTTTTGTTTGTCTCCAAGAACTTTTTCATATTATCCTAAAATGATTGACAGTCCTCAGTCTTTAAAGCAATGACATTCGGAACCGGCTCGTTGCTGCTGAGAATGACTGATTCATGGTTCTTTTCAAGATATCATATTCTAGAAGATTCTTTGCCAAAATTGTAGGAGGACAAGGATACCACGAATCAGCTAGTATAAAGGGAGGGTACGAAACTAACTTATTTTACTATTGAAAAAGAGGAAACAACTACTATCACTGTTCGATTTTAACATTGAAACGTTTATTTCCTCTTAGCAACAGCGTTTTGTAACCAAAACGATCGGGTAACATTCGGCTGATTAACATAGTGTTTGTGAAACCGTATCTGCGACGTTACGATTAGCATTCGCCGGGCGTTAATTAGGTCGCTAATAAGTTAGGTAACAATGGAAAGCGACATTTCCCATTGTTGACACGTGTATGGGGGAACAACTAATGGGTTTTGAAATTGCAGTAATCCTGTCTTTAGGATTATCTTTTGATTTTATTAAAAGCTGTTGATATAAGCTTTTCAGCAAAACAGAAGTTTTGTATTCTTTCTAATGAATTCACCGTGATTGTTGCAAAAAAATTTTGGGCAAAGTTATACGCGATATTAACACGTTTTTTGTGTATGTGGAGTTAAAAGGCTATGCAAAAGGCGTACCTAACAAAATATCAGATAAATTGGCACGTACATTCATATCAATTTTAGAACTGTAAAAATAATTAAAAATGCTATAATGAACTGGGTCAACAGCATAATTAGAATGTAATTCATTAGGGCAGCACAGATAATGCGCCGTGGGAAGCGGCCTTGGCGCGGCGCTTCCCACAGAGAAACAATGCACAGACTATATGGGACTGCGGTGGACGTTGAACCTGCTTGAGGGAAACGAGCTTGGTAATTAGTACCATTAAAATAAAGGGAAGTCAAACCTTAATTTCGAACTCCTCCTATGTTCTTCTGATTAATTTCGTTGCGGGTCCAATCACAGTTTAACTTTCCCCCGGGATAAACTTGACATTCATTGGTTGGGTTTTTGTGGCGGTCAAACTGTAGATCCTGGCTACACAGGAGTTGCCGTGGTGGGAACGAGAGGTGGGAATAGTCCCGTACCATTAAAATCACAGTAACTTGTGAACTTTTAAGGTACAATTATTGTTATTCTCACTGAATTTGAGGCATTGGTAATTTGATATACGTCTAAAGACTATTCCCACCTCTCGTTCCCACCGCTGGAACTCCTGTGTAGCTAGGATCTACGGCTTGACCGCCAATGAAAACCCAACCAAAGGTCAAGTTTGTCCCGGGGGAAAGTTAAACTGTCATTGGACCCAGAACGAAATTAATCAGAAGAACATAGAAGGATTTCGAAGTTAAGGTTACGACTAACATCTGCTTAGCAACAGTAGGTATTGTTATGTGGGAAAGACCCAGTAATGAGACACAATAGACGTATAAAAAAGGAATATCACAGCGGACACTATGCCTCATCGTTAATGGACAAAAGTGATAACAATTAGTTCATCGCACACACACGGTGACGTGGCATAAAACAAACGGCGGTCGCGATTCCAATTCGGATGACGTCACTCAGGTGACAATATTGCTTGATTTATTGACAGTCAACACACGCATTTATTTGCTTTTGTGACATAATGGCGGTGTCTATTGTTAGAAATGGGCCATTAGGGCTATTGACATTAATTTAATATCTGCCGACCTTTCAACAACACCGTGTGGCATTTAAAATTTCATGGATACACTGTAGCTACGTCTATACGACAGCNTTTAAGATTATGATACAGCCTATTTTAAATCTAAGCACACACACATGTGATAAAAGTAAGACAAGTTACATAAGTGCCACTTGTGGTCTAAACTGAATAAATATTTTTGATTTTGATTTTGATTTTTGATTTTACATGATACTAAAGTAAAGAAGTCAAGTGTTGATGTGTGTAGACTACTGTACCTCGTTCTTGAAGGCCTGCAGCTGTGCGGGCGTGGGCGTCTTGACGTTGAGCGTCTTGACGGCCACGGGCCCGTGCCAGTGCGCCTTGTACACCGTCCCGAAACTGCCCGACCCTGCGCCCAAGGTAAAACAGATTAAACTACGCCAGCGCCATCTGTACGGGGATTTCTTAAACAGTAGTGATCTTGGGTTGAACCTACTTCAACTAGTAAAAAGTAACTTTGACAATGGTGTTACAATGAAGTTACCCTTCTGTAACTGTCCGAAATATGTATTGTTCTATGTGTTTTAGATTTTTTATTATAGATTGCGCCAGTGTGACAAGGTCGCATAGGTGCCAGTTACAGTCGAGGGACTGTGAGCCAGAATAGCTAGCTACGGATACGATGATCCCCAATCGAAGTCAATCATTATGCTTATGTAATTTTTTTTTTTATCTTTTTAGTAGTGTGAAACAAGCTTTCTTATAAACATTTGAAAATTATACATAACTTGAAAAACAGTTTAACAGTTCTACCCTCTTCTGCACATCCTAAATGTCGTTGCACACTCTAGAGACTGAAACTAAAAAGATGGCGGTAGATCATGCGAAGAGCTGTATCCACTTCTGCAATCGACGTGGACGCCTCCACGTCATCACAAGCGCTCTGCCAAGAACAACTGAGAAAAAGAAGCATGTAATCTCACCTATCCGAGCTCCAATGAGTATCTCATCCGCGTGTATGACCCAATCGTCGTAGCTCTCGCGCGGAGACAGCGCGTTCTTCCACGACTCGTCGGCGGAACGCGCGCGCGCACGCCGCGGTCGTAACGTGCCCGTGGGGGATGCCTGTGAACACGTGAGCACTGAATAATGTACATTTCCCTAGATAACAGTAATGCTGCGCCCAATACCCAATAAGATCAAGCGCCGCAGGTGGAACTGGATTGGCCACACTCTCCGAAGGGACCCCGATCACATCTCTAAGCAGGCTCTGGATTGGAATCCCCAAGGAAAACGCAAACGTGGTCGACCCAGGCAAACTTGGCGGCGCACTGTAGCGGACGAGGCGAAGAAGATCGGCAAGACCTGGAGCGAGATCAAGCGAGAAGCTCAAGACCGAACGAGATGGAGGACTGTTGTGCCTTCAGGTTCAGAATGTCCAATTCCCAAAATGTCCAACGGTTTCAAAATGTCCAATTCCCAGAATGTCCAATTCCCAAAATGTCCAATTCCCAAAATGTCCAATTCCCGAAATGTCCAATTCCTGAAATGTCCAGTTCCCGAAACGTCCAATTCCCAAAATGTCCAATTTACTATTATGATGCGTTTGTTAAATAAGTCCTCATAGCCTTTCTTTAAAATGAGTAATTAATATATTTCTGTACGAATGCGTTTAGTTTTTGTAAAATCGGCATATAAACATAGAAAATTTGTATTATTTGCAAAAATTACGTAGAAAAATTTTGTAGCTACTGCACTTGATACTCGTACGAGTAGGTATAGTTATTTATATTTTTTTCTATTGACCTAAAAAGGAAAGAATAATTTGTAAATAAATAAATTATTAATATGATTATTTAAATTTAAGTATGGTTATTTATTAAATATTTTTAAGAAAGCCTATGAGGACTTATTTAACAATCCCATCATGATAGTAGATTGGACATTTTGGGAATTGGACGTTTCGGGAATTGGACATTCCGGGAATTGGACATTTTGAAACCGTTGGACATTTTGGGAATTGGACATTCTGAACCTGAAGGCTGTTGTGGACGCCCTCTGCCCCATCTAGGGGACATAGGACCGTAAGTCAAGTAAGTCAAGCGCCCAATACCCACCACGCTTTCTTTATTTTGCTTTAAGGCGATGCCACGCGAATATTGGGCGTTTTAAAGAAGCGCAGAATTAGTTTTAATCGTACTTTTCCTATAACTTATGTTCTTATTTTGAAATATGTCATAGTTGACAAATAAATCTAGTATGTGGCTAAAGCCGAAACATGAATGGAAACAATTTTCTCGATAGAAAAAAAATCTAAAGATTACCCTTCAATTACTCGGTTTTTTATTTTATAAGCAGATAGGCTAATATTTAAATACCAAATTTTGTATATTGGTAAGGTAAAAACCTATTCTATACACTGGCCAATTTATTTTCTTTATATAGAGTTTGGTTTTTCAATAAATACATGATTTCCGATTTGTCGCTTACGTTGTTTTATTCCGCGCCCCGCGCGCTATTGTTGTCTCTTTCCTCGCACGGAGAAGTCATATGTCTATCGCTCTACGTTCGGGGCATTCAGTCGGCCGAAATCTTGACTGACGACGGATGTGCGCTCGCTGGCACTGGACACGGATAGTATCGTCGATCGCGTACCTATTTGCTGCAGCATTCTTATTTTCATGAAAACCGTTAGTTGTGTCGTGGATAATTAATTATACCTACTTATTTACCCTGTTACTACAACCATATAGTGTAAATTGTTTAAAAGATGGCCAATAAACAAAAAGCAAAAGTGACTAAACGAGAAAGTTTAAAACGCAAAAGGGAAGTAGCCAGTGATATAAGATTAAAGAAAAAGTAAGTAGTTATACTACCTAGTTACTTACATAAAAATGTATGTACAGTTGTACACTGTTATAATACTTTCTAAACAAAAACAAATACCTACCTATTATTTTTCAGGATTAAAATAGATTTATTAAACAAGACCAACAATGATGTCAATTTGATTATTAGTAAACATGTAACAACAGAACAAAAAAAAGTGGAGTTGCATGATATTGACATTGATAATATGACAAGTGGTATGAATGATGCTGAAATAAAATTACAAACTTTGAAAGTTGCTGTTTTGCCGTAAGTACCTACCTACCTATTATTTATTACAAAACAATTTTATTTGGGTTAGTCCCAACGGCCCCGGTGGATCTGCCCCGTCAACGGGGTGGATGGGAAAAAGTGTTTCAACGACCCCGGTAGTCATAGTCTTAGCGTTCAATGGGGTGGATGGAACACATCAAGTGTCAACCACCCCGGTATATCGTTTATCGGGGCGGATGGATCAAATCAAGTTTCAACCACCCCGGTATTTCACTTAACGTTACGGATGACACAGATCTAAAAGGTTCTACCTCGGTATTGCATACCGAAAATAAAACCTGTTAATAAAATAAAAAATAATAATATGTAAATAATAATCAGTTTTATTTAACAGTCACTGTTTAAAAAATCTTCAGTATAAAAGTAAGTTTAATTGTCACAAAATATTATGGTCATAAACCTATAGATTACTTTTAGGGCATGGGCACTTTTTCCCATCCACCCCGTTGACGGGGCAGATCCACCGGGGCCGTTGGGACTAACCCTTTTATTTTACGTCAACATATAGGTACATATTTTTATGAAATCGACTGTTTTTGTTATTTGACATTTTATGAGATCAATCGAACTTCATAAGTGAAGTTCGATCAATATTATAAAAGTTTTGCTATTTGGGCAATCTCTAAATGAATGGCGTCTCGCGCCGAGTAGTGCCGTGACCAAGCGTGTTAGGAAATCAATTGAATTCAAATATCGATTCTCGATTTCAAAAATCTCTATAGCATGCGATATGTACCTTGTAGGCTAAAATGACTACCTGGTTATGTTGAATGAATCGAAGAAATATAATTCAATGTTTTACAGAATAAAGGACAGAAAATTTTTCATCAAAAATTCCAATACTATATAACCCCCCTTTTTTATATTTTCTATGGATTGTGGTATGGATGGAGATCATTTTTTATTAAGGTCACTTTGCTCTGAAGTCAACCCTCGCGAAGGTGAAGGGTGAAAAGTAATTTAAAGTGATCAGGACTTAGAAAATTTTTGGTTGACTTCAGATAAAGTGACCTTGACCAAAAATGATATCCAACCCCCTATCCATAGAAAACATAAAAAGGGGGGTTGTGTAGGATTGGAATTTTCGACGAAAAAGTCGCAAGTGTACAAAATCAATCAATCAATTTTATAATAAAAGCATGTCGTTTGCCCTCAAGGATCGAATCGGTACACTTGCGCGAAAGACATTTGCGCGAAAATATGGAAACATAGTGTCTTTCGCGCTCATGTCTTTTCGTGCAAATGAACCAGAACCCTCAAGGATACATATAAGTAGAAGAAATTGATATTTAGAAAAATTTCGATTTTTATCGGTGTCTTCATAAGCACTCTTTATTTTTAATTCATTAATAAAGTGTATCATATTTTGTCATATTATGCTTGATATTCTTGGGATGCATACTTTCGGAAATATTATTACAAATAATAAATCGTATGACTATAACTTTTTTTTCTCGTAAATGGTACATCATACCGGAAAAGTTTATAATGACAAAATTATGTGCTCGCGATATAATTATTATTAATTATAGGTGAATAATCATAGTCGAAAAATTGGTCGAAAAAGTACCTAGGTACCAGAAGTAAAAAAATTCTAAGTATTTTTTTTTTCTGAAATTGATTTTTAGGCCGCCCACAGTGCCTCTAAGGGTATACTCCAACTTGCCTTTAACCCTACCCTCGGACCTAAAAGAAAAAGAAATAAGCCTTACTGAATACCGGCCCATGGAGTCGACTGCAAGTGAAAAAACATCTGAAGAATCTCCTATTTCTCCATTGCAAGTAACGTATCAAGATAATAAGTCTCAATACGGCATTTTATATTTTTTATCAGTTAAACAATTTTGGAATAAATGACTTATTTTTTTTTTGTTTCAGAATTTTGTAAACTTTGAATTGAGAGGACATCGAGTTATCGAAATTAATCATTTTTTCGAGCAATTAATTAAAATTTCAGGTCATGAGTCTTTATTTCAATGTGGCCTGCACTCAATGGAAATTAAATCAGAAAAAAACAACAGCTTTATATCCCAGTTTCTTATTCAGTGCAAAATGTGCAAACAACAGTTTAAAATAGAATCCTCGAACCTTCAACTCAACAAATTAGCTGTGGAAGGGGTAATAGCTGCAGGCTGCGGTCATGCTCAATTAAAGCAAATTTCAGCATCACTCGATATACCGATAATGTCCGAACATACTTATAAAATAAATCAAGATGAAGTATTTGACGAATGGGAGGTCACAGCATGGGAGTCGATGAAATTAGCAGGGGAACGGGAGAGAGAAGCGGCCTTAAAAGAAAATAGAATAGATAAAAACGGCATCCCGATTATAGACGTCATACTAGACGGTTGTTGGTGTAAAAGATCGTACAGAACCAATTATTCTGCTTTGTCTGGTGCAGCTGCCATCATAGGACGGCGGTTTGGCCAAGTACTATTCATGGCCGTGAAAAATAAATATTGTTGCATTTGTGCAAGGGCTGAAAAACTCAATGAAGTGGTAAAAATATTATTTACTTTTTCAGTTCAAACTTAATACTCATATAGGTAACACTAAAACTTTTTATTGATTATTAGGTTATCGTATTTTTATTATTTCAGGTCAAGCAGCATGAATGTTTTAAAAACTTTGATGGGCCTTCCACTGCCATGGAAAGCACAATTATTGCTGAAGGATTTAAAAAATCTGTCGAAATCCATGGGTTAATTTATTCTAGGTTTATAGCTGACGGGGATAGTAGCACATACTCAAGGATCTTAGCAACCAGACCCTACACCATAGTCACAGTTGAGAAGATAGGCTGTAAGAACCAGCGCCAGCGCTGGTAGGGCAAAAAAAGAATGAGACATGTATAGGCTCCTTAAGAGCATTTGACGATTTGCAAGAACTAATTTAATTAGTCTAAACAAATAAAGATAATTTTGATTTTGATTTTGAACCACATATTGAGAAATTTTGAAACAAATTACAGCAGTTAATAACAGACACAAAGTATGCCATAAAAGACAGACATTTACTTACTAATTCAAAGATTATGTTTTTTATCTTTCTTCCAGAAATGCATTTTATTATTATTTATTGCATCGTCTATTCCACTTTTAAATGCTGCCACGGGACATTTTATTTCTATAATTATGTCATCTGTAACTCCATCTGGGGTTGCCCCTAAAAATTGATGCTGATCATCAATGAAAAGTCCACATGGTTGAATATTAATATTTTGGAGTTTTGAAAGTTGGTCCAGAGCAACACTTTCATATTTTTTCCCGTGATATACAGGGTGTTAGGTAAATGGGTATATAAGCCGACACTAGCCCATGTTAACATGGACATATAAATGGTATGGTGAAGTCAGAAAATTGATATCTTCATTTTAATTATTTTAATTTTCATACAAATCGGATTTTATAAAATTTATTTATAGAGGAAACATGATCGATGTTTGGTTTATATAGCATATTTTTAACAATATTATTGCATGGACTGGTTTTTTTTCTTTTAACTACATATCTTTCCAAAGTTAGAGGCCGTCAAAAGATTTCTTCGCAGCTCTAACCATTCCCCACTTTCACTCTGTAGAATGGTTCTTTGCTCTATCTCATGACGTTCAGCTTCCATCTTTTTCAAACTGTCCAGAAATATTGTTTTTGCAAGCTCGTACGTTTCTGCGGCTGTCTGGTTTACTGGCGTTTTCCCCGTATTCAAAGTTTATCTTCTTGGGAAAAAATTTTCTGTTTTTCTTACGCTGAAAACTTTGGTTGTATGCTCTCTTTCTCTCTACATCCATTTCAAATTTTTTTATTCGTGAATGAGGACTCTCACTATGAATGGTCTTATGGACTGCAGTGAGAATTCGCCCTGTATTAAATGATACAACCGCACCAGCACATCTGGCTTGATATGCACGTTTAAGGGCATAATTTACCCTCTAACCTCCGACAAATTTTGCTATCACTCCGTTAAATCGTTCTACGATATTACTGTCAACGTTTTCGATTAAACTTCTTGCTTGCGATGCACAATTTCTAGTTAAATATGAAATTTGCCGAAATAGTTGAGTGTTGAAATGTTTTTTAATATCAGGTGTTTGGGTTAGATCTTTGCAAATATTTTTATTGCAATTATCATGAAAACCATATGAATGGCACATTGCGTTACTGATGTCTTTATGCAAGTTTCCAACACTTATTGATTTGTGATTTTTCTGTGAGCCATGATATTTTATATAGAATCACAAATAAATTTTCTACCACATTAATCTTTGAATTAGTTAGCAAATGTCTGTCTTTTAAGGCATACTTTGTGTCTGTTCTTAACTGCTGTAATTTATTACAAAAATTTCTCAATATGTGGTTCTTACAGCCTATCTTTTCAACTGTGACTGTGGTTTAGGGTCTGGTTGCTAAGATCTTTGAGTATGTGCTACTATCCCCGTCAGCTATAAACCTAGAATAAATTAACCCATGCATTTCGACAATTTTTTTAAATCCTTCAGCAATAATTGTGCTTTTCATGGCAGTGGAAGACCCATCAAAGTTTTTAAAACATTCATGCTGCTTGACCTGAAATAATAAAAATACGATCACCTATAATAATCAATAAAAAACTCAATGAAGTGGTAAAAATATTATTTATACTCATAATATTATAGGTAACACTAAAACTTTTTATTGATTATTATAGGTGATCGTATTTTTATTATTTCAGGTCAAGCAGCATGAATGTTTCAAAAACTTTGATGGGTCTTCCACTGCCATGGAAAGCACAATTATTGCTGAAGGATTTAAAAAATCTGTCGAAATGCATGGGTTAATTTATTCTAGGTTTATAGCTGACGGGGATAGTAGCACATACTCAAAGATCTTAGCAACCAGACCCTACACCACAGTCACAGTTGAAAAGATAGGCTGTAAGAACCACATATTGAGAAATTTTTGTAATAAATTACAGCAGTTAAGAACAGACACAAAGTATGCCATAAAAGACAGACATTTGCTAACTAATTCAAAGATTATATGTGGTAGAAAATTTATTTGTGATTCTATAAAATATCATGGCTCACAGAAAAATCACAAATCAATAAGTGTTGGAAACTTGCATAAAGACATCAGTAACGCAATGTGCCATTCATATGGTTTTCATGATAATTGCAATAAAAATATTTGCAAAGATCTAACCCAAACACCTGATATTAAAAAACATTTCAACACTCAACTATTTCAGCAAATTTNGATGATTTCATAATAATGCTAGATTCATCACAGCCTACTCGAGATCCGAGCAGTGCTGGTTCGAACCCGGTCACCGGATGGTGGTTTGTGGTGAATCTACTCATAAAACAAGCATAATTTATTATGCCGGCATTACACTACTCGTTTCGGCGTATCGGAATCTTCGAGGAAAACTGAAATTCGAAACGCGTGTTTACACACTCGTGCACTCTAGCATAGAACCCAGTCTCTCAAGAGGCCGCGCACTAGGCAACATGGTATTCGAGTGGCGGCTGCCATAGCAATTTGCACTCTCACGTTCTCGAATTTAAGCTTTTTAAATGACTTTTGGCTTGCTAAGCAAGCTGAAGTGGCAATGGGCAGAACACATAGTACGCAGAACTGACGGCCGATGGGGCAGCAAGGTTCTGGAGTGGAGGCCGCGTACCGGAAAACGCAGCGTGTGACGTCCACCACAAGATGGACCGATGACATCACAAATCACAAAGGCGCTGGACGCAGGCTGCTACTAATCGATCAACATAGAAAGCATTAGGGGAGGCCTATGTTCAGCAGTGGACGTCCTATGGCTGAGATGATGATGAATGTCTGAAACAAACCTTGGTCCTTTCCCTCCTCCATGTACTGGAAGTCCTTGAGCGTGTGGATGGCGAAGATGTTCTCCTTGCACTGCATGGCCACCTTCTCGCTGCCCGTCTTGATGAGGTATTCCATGAGCACCAGCGCCTTGTACACGTGCCGCCAGTTCTTGCCGTGGTCGTTCAGGCGCTTCCAGATCATCTGCAGCACGGAATTATACTTAGTTATAAGTCTGGTCTGCGAGCACGTAGAATTTTGTCCAATGACCTCAAGCTACCCATCCTTATCGCTCGAGCGTAATTATGTTGCTGTTGCGCTCGCACACTCACTGCGGGCGCTCGTCGCACAGTCGCGACAGCAATATAATTTCGCGCGAGCGATAAGGATGGGTAGCTTGGGGTCATTGAACAAAATTCTACGTGCTCACAGACCGGGCTTTAGTTAGTTTTGCAAATCAATCGAGCACAGCCTCTTGATTGGGCCATTGTGTGCGATGATTATTTTCCTACTTCAATTAACCCAGTTCTTCCCAGAAAACAAGCAGCCTATCTAGGCCGCTACAGGCTTCCTACAGTGATGCTGGTGATTGGAGAATTTGAACCCTTTGGGGATTAGTATTTAAACTTTAGCCAAACCAATGGTGGCAACTTATAACGATGTGTTCACATTGACGCGAGCGTCTGCATGTTATTTTACGTTTCCGAGTTTAAAATTGTGATTTTTTTAATGGGGAACGTCTGGAACGTGAACGCGGAATTGTGAACAATAATTTGAAGACGCATAGACCAGGGGTGGTCAACTTGATTAAACATAAGATCTACTGTTTACTAACAAAACCCTGGGCGATCTACCACTTACATACTTCTTGAAATCTTAAACGAAACAGCATAGTTTAGTACACAATCATGTAGTATTTTTTGCCTTGCCACAATCGACTGGACTAATAGTCGCGATCGACCGGTTGGCCACCCCTGCATTAGACAGAAATTATAGGAAACAACAAAATCAAATCAAAGGAGACAAGAACCGTATGAAGTGAACATATCGCACCCGGCCCATAGCTCGCAGATCGGAAGGCCGGCCCAGAATGTGGGGACATCGACATGTCCATAAACACCGTAGTAGTTCCCGGGCCGTACATAGAAGTGGATTTGAACCAGATTACTCTCAATGCGGATACAAGTTCAATTTATTAGTACTAATCACTTGGTTCCATTATTCAAACAAAAAGTAGAACTGTGTGGCTGCTGATATACCATTTTTTTAATGTTTTTCACTAAATACTTTCTGAGTCACCATTTATCGAAATCAACAACCACTAGATGACTAGATAGAAGCAATGATTGTCAAAAAAAAACTGAAGTAGGCGTGTGACGTAGTAAAATAAATAAGGTGCAGATTTCTAACCTGTAAGACCAGCTTACAGGTTAAAAATCTGCACCTTATTTATGTCGTTTAGTCAACATTGATGACAAATTAGACTACAGAAATCAATTTACTCAAACGATGCGTTGTATGCGCATGAGTTGAAGTTTAACCCTTTAACTGGTATAGAGAAAAATATTTTTCAGCCCCTAACAGTAGGTCTAGGATGAGCGCCGCAAAAAGCTTTTATCGCGCTATTTTATCGATTTTACGCGATAAGCCCATACATTTGTCGTCTAAACTCATCGATAAAATTTTATCACGGCGCCCATCCTAGGGAGATAAAGGTTTAAGCACTATCTTGATGTTTCATATCAACTCACCTGCATAATCTCCGTGAAAGCCATCACGTTGTACGTGAGGTCGGCGATCTCCGCCATAAGAGTGCTGGAGGGGCCCCATGGGTCGTTCGAGGTTGCTTCGCGCACTTTTACCTGGAATCATATGGAATTAAGTCAGTTTAACTGCTTGGGAGAGTCGCATATCATCATCATCATTTCAGCCATAGGACGTCCAATGCAGAACATAGGTCTCCCCCAATGATTTCCATGTTCAATAGCTGGTAGCGGCCTGCGTCCAGGCCTCAGGTCATATTCTACACAAGTTCAAATTGTTTATTTACAAGTAGACTCCCAAATAACATTTTTACATGTCCCAACTCTACCACTGCTTCGGGACAGTAATATGGGCCAGTGTTGAGAAAAAACAGCGCAAGAAACACACAGAACTTGACGCCAACTTCTTTATTGTATGTTATTACATGCAAAGGAGATATTAAATACTAAAACAGCACTGTAATAATAATACAGTTACAGTCTCGAAATATGACTAAAATTCAAAGCGGGTGACGCATTTGAAGCAGGGTAGATGCTAAATATGAGCCTAAAATGTAAGGAATTCGCTCTGAAGCCTGCAAATCCAGGTGGCGAAACGTGAAATATAGGATTGTTTAACAGTTACACAATCGGGTATGAATTCTGTAATTTCCCAAGAAATTTTATTAACAGAGACCGTTACAGTATAATGTTACGAACTTGACGTTATCTCTGCCAAAATATATCAGGGCAACGGGCTTCATTTGCATAGAAATGTACAAACACCGCTGGCCACTGCTGATACTATGCGGAAAGTGTTGAAGCAGCAAGGCCTTAACAGCCGATTTCGTATTACAGAATACTGACCCAGACCCTCAAGATCTTTTCTTTTATTTATTAATACTAATAGGGGGAAACGTTACTATCGACACGAGCCCTTTTGATTAATTAAAAGGGAAGCCCACGCTAAAATAACAGATTTTACCAAGCCCAAAAATACAAAATACTAAATAATCCCGTTGCCCCCTCGTAAATAAGCTAAATGTGATTGTTCACCACAATAGTCCAGCTTTGTCGGATCATTGATTGATTTGTTCTGAGAGGCTGCAAATCAAGTTCTTCTACCCATTAAGTAATAGCACAGAATAAGAATAAGTACTACGTACAGAAGTTTTACTTCGCGAAGGTATTTAAAAATATGTATGCTCAATGTTATTAACAATATGGTGTAATTTAGCCTGTCTCAAGAGTCAAGCACCATTTTGTTGACAAACGTCAGTGATCGGCACTGCGCCGAAGCTATAGGGCTGACTTCGGTTAAATGATGTGACGTGAGGTGCCAAACTGCGGAAAATGGCGGAGGAAATACATGATTTAGTATGAATTATCATGAATAATATTAACTACTTATTTACCTCTCAGTGTCTTGAGGCAACTTAAAAAAGTACATTCTGTGTTTTTATTATTATTTAGGCAGTTAAATACTGCACAGTATTTAGTACACCATTTTCTTTATTTTCTTCCATCATACACAAGAATACGCGTGCGTGAGTCAATGTTCGCTCGTATGTGAGGCCTTGTCGAATAGTATCCTGTAGGTGGGCCATCGTGCGTGTTTTGTTTTCGATGTAAACTCGCGGAGATGAACAGGCCTGGTAATAGTGCGATGTATGAAAATAATAAGCCCTTACCTGAGCATCAGAGTAGTTGTGCGCGAGGTTTTTAATATTTCTCCTTAGGCCCGCCACGTTTACTTGCATTTCGTCCCGACCACGGGGCATCTGTAAGACATAAACTTGCTTACACCGACTACTTGGGGACAATGTATCGGTCGTCTTAAAGACTGTAAAATCAACAGTTGTCTGTAATAATCAAGGCAGACTTTAAAACGACCATTTGGAATAAATAAATTGAAATTGAAATTGAAATTGACCGAATGTTTATGGACTAGGAAATGCAACTTATAAAGGAATATGAGAAAATAAAAAGATGGATAAAGGGCAACAACCAAAAAAAGTTCAGAATAATGCAAAAGTCAACTCCACGATTTAACTAGCTTTCTAAATATCTAACTTCTATTGAATCCCAACTAATATTATAAATGCGAAAGTAACTCTGGCTGTCTGTCTGTATGTCTGTCTGTCTGTCTGTCTGTCTGTTACGCTTTCCCGCTTAAACCTCGCAACCGATTTTGATGAAATTTGGCATAGAGATAGTTTGAGTCCCGGGAAAGAACATAGGATAGTTTTTATCCCGGTTTTTGAAACAGGGACGCGCGCGATAAAGTTTTTCTGTGACAGACAAAATTCCACGCGGGCGAAGCCGCGGGCGGAAAGCTAGTGGGAAAATAAACATTAATTGATGAAGTATTATGGGTGATTGCGCAGTAACCAGCAATGAAGTAGTAATTGGACCGGTAAAGTAGATGTAATCAAATGATTTTGACATAAACACTAATTTATTTATTTATTGTTTTATATTGCCTTAACGGATTATCATCAGCATGTGGTCTAGTCATTTTTGTCTGTAAGTAAGAGCAAATAAAGTATAATCAAAATAATTAATTATACAAGTTATTAGTAAAATTGTATCTTGTATGGACCTTATGGTATCAAAATATGTATCATAAAGGAAAGTCTTATCAAACTGTAAAACAAATCATAAGATATCAAACACGTAAGTACTTAATTATGAAACCAAATATAATAAACTTGAGGACGCATTTCTTGCATAAATATCACTTTATCATTATTTATTTACCGTATGATAGATAACATACGGAGTTTATTCATTAGAACAAAGTATTTATTAACATTATAGAAACTAAGACTTAGTAATAGTAGAAAGCATCTCTCTTTGAGTGTTTGGATACTCGATCATGGACCTATAAAAAAAGGCGGACGGAACTCGCGCTACAACAAAACTGTGACGCAAAATTTTGGCGTTTGTCTATTGTGTGAGTGAATTTAGGGATGCCATGTTAGCCAAAACAATTTACCCATTTATTTTCAGAAAAACATAGATCGGCAGATGGTACTTGGAAATGTAGACAGAATTATTCCGGGCCATTTTAAAAGGATGAAAGGTGAATGCGTTGAGGTAGGCGCGAAATTTTCAATGTTCAAATTTTCTTACTTTGTTTGCAAGTCAGTGTGTCAGGGTATGTACATAATGTTGATCAAAAATGATTCACGCAGTTACAAATTACGAATCTTGTGTACATTATAATCATAATCTTATGCATCATCAAATATTATTATTATCTCTGATAGATTTTTTTTAACATACAACCTGACACTGACTTGCAATCAATGTAAGAAAATTTGAATTTCGGAGTTCCACATTTTTGGGAAGGATCAAATTTGCCTATGAAAATATATCCCATTAAAACACAATTATTATGATAAATTATTTTATTTCCATAGTATGCGTAATAAATAACTAAAAAGTCCTAAAATTATTATTAATTTCCCATATTTCGGGTAATTTTCCCACGTAAATAACTGAGAACACTGGTCTTTGACGTATTATTTTTTCGAGTGAATGACGTTTGATTTCAATTAATTTCAATATTTTAATGTCGGGAAATAAGTGATGGGATTATTATTTTGCCTGTGAAATGTGATTCCTTAATTTTTGTTTGTTCGAACAGAACGATTTTTACACAATTTCATCACACAAGACATGTCGTATTCGTGTTGTTTTTTCGTTGCTTAAATGTGTCAACTGTGTGAAGTTTGCACTCGAAGTGGTGTATCAGGGTGTGAATGTGTGCGTGCCGGCCTGTACGTACAGGCAAGCTGGTGTATCCTAATGTCACAGTATTTTGTTGATGAGAATCCGTCCGACTTTTTTTATAGGTCCATGTACTCGATTTAAAATAACTACTCAGAATAAACAATAACATCGAATATTCCAATAAAATGTTATTGTGATCATTGTGGCCGCAAGATAACGGAATGATAATCATCGTGATTATTACAATCGTTATCCCGAATGGCATCGTAACGATAATGTATCATAGTATGATATAAACAAAAGAATTGCACGCTTTCGCTGCGAAATTGTGAAATATTGCGAATGTTGCAAAACAAGCCAGGTTCCTATGAAATAATGATTGTGAGCTAATCATCATTCAGAAGTAAAGTGAGTGTGAGTCTCAGAAATGTGACCACCTGTGACAAGGACGCAGGGGGGGTCAAAAAATCATGAAATTCGTGTTGACGTACTTTATGGATGGCCCCGAATGAGATGAGACAAAGAGTTATATTTTCGGGAGTCGCTTGTAAACAAAGCGCCATGTGTATTACTGTCTCTGGTGTTAATGACCGCGATAACGAGCGCGAATTTAGACAAACAGAATTGACCTACACTGAAAAATGTTTGCGTTCACTTTTTATCCTTATCTTTTATGTGCCCTAAACGTTGACACTATCTGGGAAATCTATTTACTTAATAATCACAAAACAAAGGGCAATCACATCTTGTAAATAATTAAGGTATCAGCAATTATAAGCCGGCTCTAGAATTTTAAAACCTATATGTATTACACGAGCAGTTTTGAAAAATACTATTTAAGCAAATTAGTAATATTTCATAAGGAAACGAAATGTAATTCCCACCTACACATATTTTCAGGAAAAAAGGGTTTTGTTACCCAGAAAATTGTATGACTAATTATTGGTAAATAATTTAATATTTAAATAAATTATTGTGGAATGTACGTATACATTTATGGTCTTATAATTATGGTCATGGGCATTTAACACGGCCATTAATGCGTGCACAACACATTAGTATTAATTAATACTTCCGACTAAATAATGCATGGGCGAAAAGCAAGAGTGCTTCTAGTTTCTTGGAAAATAAAATGAAGAAATGAGGATTTCCTATGAAAATGAGATTTTTTTAGACATTCCGCTAGACTTGCCAATTTTGGTGAAAAATAAAAAATAAATCAAAGCTCAAGTGTTAGTAAACTGATACAAAGGTTCACACGTGTACGTACGCCAGGTACGCGTGACATTGCCAAATAATAAACCAAGCACTACAAGTGTACTTAACATAATCCAAAATAATCTAAAATCAATACCACACATCGGGTGTCTGCGAACCAAGCTGGAACTAAGGAACTCAAGGGGTCCACTACAACCACTTACTTTGCAGTGCTATAAACTCGTGTATTTAGTAAAACAGCCAAGTGTGGACGCCGCGTCTGTCGACAATATAATATACACAAACATATATTAGATGTATCACATGCATACAGCTTTATTACACTTTAAACGTATTAGACATGCTGTAAAACTACACACTGAAAACTATCAATTTTGCGGAATACACGTAAATATAAAATTAAACAGCGTTTGTTATGCCTCGCGCACACGGCGCAACACAAGCGAGCTAGTACTGTTGGTGCGATGTTAGTGCGGTCAATGTCAAGCTCTGTTAGCACTATCGTGGCGTGTCGGTGATGATTCAAGCTATTTGTGAATTTGTCTACTCAATAACTTGGTGCTTAATGTTTGGGTGAAATGGCAACCGGATTAGGAAAAAGTGCATTGCGATATGCGGTGAAATAAGTGATATTATATTAGAATATTACTTTGTTACACACAAAAATTTGAACTCACACGTTACCCTAAAGTAAACAATGTTAGGATTCAAACACGGGCTAAATTAAATATTTGCTCATAAGTTTACCTTTTCTAACCCTACAGCTACAGTAAACAATATCTTCATAAATCACACTTTTCTAAGCCAACAACGCGACGCTAGTGGAGGCGTGTGCGACCGATCTAACCCAAGTCTAACGAAGTGGGAGGAAGCACTATGAAAGCATCGGCCCTCAGCGACAAGTCTAATGGATCATATAAAACACAAACAAACATCGCAATGTATCGATTAGTTCGGTGACGAGCGTTTCTTATATTGGTTCATTGAGAAAATCGTCAGAGAATAGCATAATAATAAATTTTTAAAGTTTATAGCTCAGAAAACTAGAATTTCGAAAACATCTTTCACAGTTTCTAGAAAATGTTATTAATCTCAAGTAACATGCTTTTGTGGAATAACAAGGTTAAACGAATCAAACTAATGATGGAAATCTGAAAAATGGTAATGTTACTAGGTGACAGTATTAAACGATATTTAAAACAACGCTTACATTTACATACAAGTCGTCACTTTAAAATTCAAATCTATGTAAGAGTATTTATTTATTTGAAGTCTAGCAAACAAAGAGCTATTTACAAAGACTTCAGGCAATGACGTTGGTGTGTTTTATCAAGACAATGAGATAGTATGACTATTAAATACTGTTACCACTGTTACCATGTTTTATCTTTCAAAGGACGTTGAACGAGTTTTAGGCAATGTGAATGCTCTGATGGGACGTAGATCTTTTTTTTTTATGTGACAGGAGGCAAACGAGCAGACGGATCACCTGAAGGTAAGTTATTACCGTCGCCCATAGACACCCGCAGACCCAGGGGCGTTACAGGTGCGTTGCCGGCCTTTAAGGTGAAGATACGCTCTCTTCTCCTAAATGAATCGATAGATCTCCTAAATGATATTAGTATGAGAGCATATCTTGATTATTTTAATCAGTAATATTGAATTTTGATACCAAGCTGTTCAATAATCTGTGATGCAAAAGACACCACGAAATATTTTATGCATTTTGCAAGAATCTTTAAATTGCCAATATGTATAGGAATGCAGTTTTCTGCTGCGGCTACTGAATAGTGAATAATGATGAATAAATACATCAGATGAAGAATCCAGGGATACCTTCTCAATTTCACCATAGAACAATGTTAACTACAGGACAATTTTAGGAATTTAGGAAGCTAGAGTTCACTCTTAGACGCGAATTTGCGAGCAGTTTGCAAGGCTGATAAAATAATTATCTGGTCTTGAACTGAATTGGATTTTATTACACATCAAGATAGTACAGTCGACAGCACATCAGACTGCATTTTTGATGCATTATAGCGTTTATTACAAGTGCCTAAGATGCCAGTGTTGACGTGCTGTCTGCATATAAAAACAATGTGGCGCAACGCGACCATGAAATCGGAACAGCGATGAAGTGGTTAGGTAACTGCAAACGTTGCCCCAAAACGGAGGAGGTTTCGACAGATACTGATTGGATCTTCAAGAATTTCAGTGGGTTATTTTGAGAAAAGAGACAATTTTCACTGACATGATTACCATTATTGATATTTTTAATCATAACTTATATCGTGGCAACATTCTCGTTCTTCCGAGAATACCCGAAGATGAGTTTCAATTCAATTCAATTCAAATTCTTTATTAACTCTGAAACCGTACTTAGGCGTCGTAAGTATACCATGTACCTGGTCACTAGTTTAAGTTAAGATTTACTATTTTATCTAGGTAGATACAAACAATATTATGACACATCAGTCACGTGCCGTTTATACAGGTTTTATACCGTAAGCAATAGGCTGCTAATAAGGACCTTGACCCGCCTTCCGAAGCGGCCGCAGGTCCGATTTATTTATTTACGTACCGGCCGATTACACGATCGATATACTACATTCTTTACTTTATAGCAAAAAATACAGAAAATATTAAATGTTCTGAAGATCAAAATCATCGACCTTTCCAATCTGCTAAATAATTTAAAGGTGTGAACACATAATGTCAAGCCAAATGCTGGTGACATTTCAAGGACAGCTCTTACAAAACTATCCTACAACGCTGTATAGTAACAGATCGCTGAAGTCCTTAACGACCATGGCACGATCATAACTGTACCACCACCAAATCGCGGCTAACTCGCGGAACACGCGGCGGCACTAATCACCGTGGAGTAAAGTTCAAAATCGGGCAGATTCATAAAAAGAGGTGCAAATGTTGGTTTGTATGTAAACGATGATAGGTGTGCGGAATCGGACTTAGTTGAGTGAGACGTGCATTGAACTCTGTTAGACTTCTCAATTTTCAGGTTGGGATTAACATACGGGTGGTTAAATTACTAATACAAATGTGGGAAAGTTACATTTAGTGATACAAGAGACAAGTTTGAGATTAATAGGAAAAAATTTAGCCTAAAGTGATAATGATGGCACCCAGGGTGACCCAGGAAAGGCACAATCCAAAAAACGTATTTACTGGGCATTCCAACGAGATCGAAGTGACTAGTCACTTCGGAGAATCGCGGTAAGGAAGTGAGTAGCGTGTTTATGCCATGCCATAGCACAGTGTTTTAGAAACCCTCAAAATCGGACATGATTAAGTTAATGCCATGAGTCGATAGCTTCTTATGTTTCAATTACAAGAGTGAAACTCACGTGTGCTCATTTTACTTGGTTTTTGAGAAAAAAATTGTGAAAGTTGGCCGTTTTTAAAATTCCTAAAAATGAAAAATTTTTTTTTTTAATAATTAAGAGGGTTTGTAAACTTGTGATAAAGCTGATTCGATTGATCATTAAAAGACGCATGTATTGTACTTTATTTCATTTCTACAAGTCAAGTAGTTCCAGAGATTTTAATTATTTTTCATTATTTAGACTTTATTTTTTTTCTTCCATCCTAAATGGAATCCGCAATTTTATTTCATATTGAACAATACTTTGGTATAGCCTCTATGTAGAAATATTTTTATCTTCTGTGGATCGTGTCTTGTAACAGAGATGTATGAATTTTTATTATTTTTATTTTCGCCTATACAATTTTTTATAGCAATGTTTCATCTACGCATTGAAATATAATCTGACGTTAACTATACTCCGATGAAGGGTTGTGTGTGGCACGGGAAGGGGTCCACACTCGTAGGGCGATTGCTAAAACCCATTTAGCAAATTAAATTGAAAAGAATACCTTTCTCTAAAGCAGTACTTTCATTACTTCAACCTTGCCAACACGAACACCAAGACACCGAAGATACTGGAGATACCGAACACAGTACAGAGGATGAAAAGTCCATAATAATATGAACGACACAATGTATTTGGCACGGGAGACACGTATTTTTGACGACGAAGTCCCCTTGTAATTATTCTTTAAAACGCCTTATCATATTCCAATGCGTCGATGAAACATTGCTATAAAAAATTGTATAGGCGAAAATAAAAAAAAAGAAATTCATATACCTCTGGTACAAGACACGATCCACAAAAGATAAAAATATTTCTACATAGAGGCTATACCAAAGTATTGTTCAGTATGAAATAAAATTGCGGATTCCATTTAGGATGGAAGAAAAAAAATAAAGTCTAAATAATGAAAAATAATTAAAATCTCTGGAACTACTTGACTTGTAGAAATGAAATAAAGTACAATACATGCGTCTTTTAATGATCAATCGAATCAGCTTTATCACAAGTTTACAAACCCTCTTAATTATTAAAAAAAATTATTTTTCATTTTTAGGAATTTTAAAAACGGCCAACTTTCACATTTTTTTTCTCAAAAACCAAGTAAAATGAGTACACGCGAGTTTCACTCTTGTAATTGAAACATAAGACGCTATCGACTCATGGCATTAACTTAATCATGTCCGATTTTGAGGGTTTCTAAAACACTGTGCATAGTTTAAAGAATTTGGGGAATCCCCGCGCCTTACAAATAAGTTAGTAAACAAAACTAGCACTTCTTTAAGACCTAAAGGGTTATTCCGCAATTATTATATCCTATGCGTTTTCCGACTCTACGCATCTCCGTCAGACACTCCGAGATTGTGTCATGCGCAAGAGTCTCGTCGGATGCAAACGAAAATAAGGAAATGTTGTGGAATATGCCCCCCATTTGGTCTTCGCGGATTCATGTATTGAACACGGAAGACAATTATCTACACAGGCAAGGCCCAATCAGAACAGTTACGACGGTACCCGATTACACGCATCTGGCGAGCAGTGCGCGATCGGCCCGTTACCTAAACTCTGATTTTTAATTCGACGGAATTTTGACATTTCAGAAGTGTTGTCAACACTGAAACATTCCCACTAAGAATGGAGAGCATTTTCATGAATTAAAAAATAATCCTTTCTTGAATTTAAGGTTTCACTTGAAAAACTAAGGCTTAAAAATGTACCGATCATTTCAAAATGGTTAATTGAATTTTTATTGTCATACTTTTGAAGTTACAAAAAAAATTGGGAAATTATTTTTCTATTACTGGTCTCCCTGGCCAATAATCCATGGGTTACAAACCTTTTTTATGAAAATCCTTTTGTTAATAAAATCTTAGCTTCATAAAATAATCAACTTAACAAGATGCCAATTTTATAATCCAAGTTGATTATGATGATTGATGATCAATACATATTTTCGTTTAAGATAATATGTTGTTTTACTACGTTAAAAACACGTTTTTTTCTATTTAATCTCTAAAATGTACATAATAATTAGTGTTCATTGAATTTACAAAACAAAAAATAGTTCATTCTTGTAAATTGTACTTGATGAAATTTCATTTCATATTATTTATTAATAATTCAAAGCAAAAAAGGCTTATTACATCTGAATTGTCAAAAAATGACAGCTGTCAGAATTCCGTCGAATTAAAAATCGGACTATAATCGCGACAGGTAGGTCACTCCTGCGCATTGTCGCCGGCCGTTCACTCGCGCTGGGGTAACCAGACTGCACCAGACACTCTGTAGTCTAAGCCAGTATCGATGAAATATATTTTCTAGTGACTTTAAATAGGCTTTTAGGGGGATGTATGTAAGGGATAGAGAACTAGTTCTGGAGTAATTTCTCTAGGGCAGGCTTCTCGATGTGCTTGCGAGAATTTTACAAAAATGCTGATTTGGCGACTATAGCGCGTATATTTCGCCACTTAAATGATGCGCCAAGCATGTGGACCACACAATTTTCTAAGTAAGTAATTAGAGGTTTGACTGATCCGCATGAAAGATTATAAGACCTAAACATGTTCTGAGAACTTTGGCGAAGTCGTCACTCATTGTGGAAAAACCTATAGAAAAGTTACCCAAGTTTATAAGTACCTTTTCCAGCGAAAATTAACAAAACCGATCTAATTGAATTTGAAAATAGAATGTTTGCGTGAAATGCATAAAGTCTAGCCACCCTAGCAGCCGTCGCATGCGCATGCCTGCTATACGATTTAACACTTCCGCTCCGCATTATGACGCAGACTGAGCTTCATTGTTTATCGACGTAACGCCGCTGAGTATCGGGATCAAGCCGATACCATAATTGACATCAGATGTTATGTCATGTGAAGTATTGTGATGACTACTGAACGGAATAAAAGAGATTTATTTCGTTTAATACTTCTTGTCGTGTCGACAACAAACCTACACAGTGTCAGCCCAAAACTCTACTACAAGAGTTGGGTTGCCAGTAGAATAAATCACGGTTACTTTGAAAGGGAAAATCTTCAGAAATATGGAGGGAGAAGGTAGTACATCCTCCGCTAAAGAAAATACCGTGATGGCCGTGAGGCAAAGGGTTATTCTTCCTTAAACTAAAATGCTATTCCTTTAGCGTTCCGGTCTTCCGTAAATAAACATCTGGATTTCGTCTAATTGCAACTATAAATGTCAGTGAAACCCAAAATAAAAAGAATTCCTGCGTGAGCGCAGAAGAAAGAGAAGATTTGCACCTAAAAATAATAACGATGAAATTAACTTCACTTGAATGTCTTTTAAACTGGAAAGACATTCTCGCACATTATGGCTGTTGCTGTTTCAATCAATTACTGAAAGAAATAAAAGACCTGTAAATGGTAACAATGAATACTGTCGTGAAGGTTAAAATAATGATAATGACTTTAAAATGCTAATTGCGTAGAAAATTGATAATAGCCTAAAACACGTATCTAATAGAGAAAGTGGGACCAACATAAAACTATTCGCAACATTGTGAATTCGTATGTTTGATTGTTTTGACATTTCTACGCCCACGTTTGGCCTCGAGTAGTTTGCAAAACAGTGAACTTACGAGAAGTAGGTCAACTTCATCATAAAACGTGATAAGTATGTACTTCATTCACGCTGTTTTTTTTGGTAGAAAATTATGCACTAACATGTTTTCACGACATTTTCCTAGTTCTGCGGAACTTACGCTATTTTATTTTAAATATTTCTACAGTTTAATAAAGCGGACGAACTGGGAAGGTAACTCATTCATTAAGTTGTATGAAATGATAATTCCAAATGCTTTTAGATTGTTGTGATGTTGCAGTTGAGGAATAGAACAGTTTAATACGTAAATGATACAAGATAGATATTACTGAAGTGCTAATTCTAGAAATAATCAGCGTAATAATTAATGTTTACAATGGCGCTAAGAATCAGAACATTGTAGACCGTAGACGACTTCAATCAGACGGAACTGGATAAAAGGAAGCTGTGCCCCAACTATTTGCATACGGAATGAAGTAGCATTTACTCAAGAGGAGAAATACATTGTAAGTATAGTTGTAAACAATCATGGCATTTATACCACTGAATATCTGAATCATGCTTCGAAAAATAAAATGAAAGAGTCAAAGATAAACAAAAAATATTTTGGTGTAATCAGCAGGCTTATAAATAAAGAATACATTGATAAATAAATGTGATAAGCAGTACGTTGATATAGGACGGAACCACATTATCTGATCGATTCTGGGTACGTCGAAGGGTGGACTCAGTATTTCAGAGAACTGTGAATCATACGGCGTTATGGCCCTGATCTTATGAATCAGATATTACCCGTGAAACCTCATGATGAGAGTATGGATTGTATATTAATTACACTCTTATTGTTTTAAGGGTGATAAAAGTATACTAACATTTTTAGAAACGCAATTATTAACCCTTTTTCAATTAGTTCCATATATCAATATTAAAAGTTAAAAATGTGTTAATTAAAGGAAGTTTTTATCATTGTTTACGGATAAATTGTTTTATATAATATAGCTAATGTAATTATCTTGAGTTATTACGAGTGATTCATTATTAAAATCGTTACCTTGAATCAGGTGCACGCGAAATGTTTAGCATGATATGAAAATAAACATAATGATAATGATAACGATTCCCCCAGCAGAAAACAGAATTTAAATTGCGCGTTCGTAATTAGCGATTAAGCAAATAATAAATATTCTAAGATAAATACTTTTTTGAATTCATAGGAGTAATGCTTTCACGAAAAGAATTTTGTGGGCCGCCGCAGTGGGTGAGTTTATCCAACTGGCTAGAGCCAGTAACGACAGTAGAATAAATGGTTAGTCTTGAAATTAACCAGACTGGAGAAGAATTTAATTAAATATGTACTTTCCATTTCAACCATACTATTTTTGAGATAATTTTCACGAATATTATCTTATTCAAAAATGGCCTGGCCTGAGGTAGGCATTCCGAAATATTTAGACCAATTTTGCCTAGCTGAAACCCTATGTGAAATTACGTGGACCATTACGTGGCCAACGATAAGGTAAACAATAATCTATTAATAGTCCACGTGTTGGAAATCGATAGTAACGTCAAAGCGCACGGCAGACTCAGCAAGGTCCAAGAGCAACTGGTCGACCTTCGCGAGGTTGTGATAACGAAGCAGTTTACATCGACGATCTCCTAACATTGCTTAGCAAGCTAAGCGAACATTTTTGGCGTCTATGATGATTTCTTTCTAAAATACAACTGTATCAGACTCAGTAGCAGACTCCATTCAAAGTTGTATTTTAATGTAACAAACATCACGTGACATGTGTCAGCATGTATCTATAAATACCAGCTTGACGCACATAAAGATGGGTTGTTTATTAGAGGAAGGGACAGTGGCCGGCCCGGATACAGGCCCTTCCGGTCGATCGGTTACGGACATTATTATTTATTATTAATAAAAGGCCTAAAGTTGTGCCGAAAGCATGCTATTAGTTATGCATAACAAAATTAGTCTACCAGCGAAAGAACGACGCCGACGTTTAAAATATGCGGAATTATTTAACAAATATTTACGTAAATAAATAATACTTGATGCTGAACTAGCCATATGAAATTAAAAATGAAAGTTTACATATAGCTAATTAATTCAACGTTGTTTCAATTCGGTGTTTACGCGCGACGATGAGCGTGACCCAGATCTTTCGGGTTGCCACAGTTAAATGCGGGGATACAAACAATTTATTTTACTTTTTATACTGCCACTTTTGTTGCCAGATTCACTAATAAAAAAAGTAATAAGACATTTATTTCAAATCCTACCAGAAGAAATCTCTTTGGAAATGTTTCAGCAAGCTCTATGCGCGACCAAAAGATGGCGTTGAATATGCATTAACTCGCGATGTAGGAGTTTAAATGCAACTGATAATATAATCTAGTCTGAATTAACCAAAACAGTATTATATTAGCAAAGATTTTTATGTAAAAAAATATCAGTTTGAAATAATTTAGAGGTGTACTATTTTATTAGTCCCGCAGAGTTGATAAAATGCATTTATTAGAGCCGTGATCTAGAAAGAGAAAAAAAACCTTCATGATTATTGAACCTTGAAAAAAATAAAAATATATACTTTGATGAAAAAAATTAATAATGTGTATTAATTCAAATATAAAAGAGTGCCTAATTTACCTTCTTTAATTTCTTATCCTGTGTATTAAAAAAGTTATTATGTCGCCAAAAAAAACTATTCTGTGTACAACGCCCGCGTATCAGACTGTTATCATCAGATTTCATATCAAATTATCATAAAAAATATTACTGAAGTTACTGATGGAAGTTATTCACCCGAGGAAGTCAATGCCACTCAATTTCTGTGTCATACTTCCTGATAAAACTATTTCCTACTTTTAGAACTAAAGTAAACAGAATTACTGGTAGGACTATAGATTTATACATTATTATTTATAACATGAAACTTATTTCATAGGTCGTAAAATACCTCAATAGAGAATTACTATCTACTAATTTTAGTTTAGTATTCACATTGTACACACTTTATAAGGAAATGTCATTGTCAAAAGGTCTTTGGCATTGTACACAGACAGCTCAGATGGCCTCAAGAGTTCAGGAAATCAAATTAATTTAAATATCTGTCCACACATTAAATAATTTATTGGTAAGAACACTAATTAATCTAACATTAAAAATTTAAAGTGGAATAAGATGTTGAATAGAAATCATACATTTGCAAACGGTCAATCATTGCTGCTATAAAACTAGTACCTACCTAGTACAGAACAATAGCTAGCAAGTCATGTTGATATTGATAATTTTCATCATTTCATTGGCTCAAAAGTAAATCGAAAAACTTACACCCAATAGCTATTTGGAATAGTTTGCATAACATCTTCAAATGTACAAGGAAAATATAAGGATAGTTTTTAGTCAACTTTTTACAATTAATTGATTGTCCTTCACGGTGAATTGCTGATCTATTATTTGCACTAGTCAGCTGACTTGATGCATTCAGACGTTTCAATTTCATTTATGAGGGCGGCACATGTAAAATCAACGGCAAGTTGTTTTATCGACACATAATTGGCAAATAGATAAAATACATTTTTAAGATTCCATAAAATTATAGTACATGCGGAAGTTGACATAATTTGGTTGCAATACGGACAGAATGAACTTTTGGGATATTGTTTTTATGTTTCTGCCGATTAGGGAATACTGCAGACAATTATCTGATTTTCACGAGGCAAATTACTAAGTGTAACACACAATTTAAGCTCTTAGTATACTATGTGCATGAAATTTAGTCACAAGGGGTTATATTTTCACTATTTAAATTAAACTCACACAATGTTGAAAAGGAACTTTGGTAACTCCAACAAACAAAAACTGATCACTTGTTTTCGGCGAAAGTTGACGTACACTACATGAATAATGGTCTCACAGCACAGGCTATCTACCTGATAGCATTATCAAGCCCTGATAGTGTATCATATCAGACAACATTAGCACAAAGAATCTCAACTTATATACACGTGACGTCACAAAACAACCACCCAACCCGCGAATAAACACACAACTAAGAAGATTACGCGGCCTAAATCTAAATACTTCGCAAGGCGCTGACGGGGCTACGTCATGCTCGCCCGCTATTTACTACGTTCACTAAACGGATGCGGCCTCATGAGGATGAAGGTCTATGAATACAGGCAAGTAGTGGCAACGGTGGAACTGTGCTGCGGTCCAGTAACTACATAGAAAGTAAGTGACAGGCAAAAAAATGCAACCAAAAACTTACCAAATGGTAATGATTGACTTATTGTGTATCCTTTCCTTCAACCACCTTATTTATGTTTGTATACATCGAGCATAATCAAAATTATAGCGGTCTCAAGTCGCACAACACGATATCACTTGGTTTACTGAATAATTTTGTTCAATTCTTGTCTAAACAAAACACTTTTTGACGAATTGACAAATCGTTTTTATTCGTGACGAAAATCAACATGTCCACCGTCAGCTCAGCTCATTTGATCAATCAAGTTAAATACTTAATAATTAAAAACTACTCACATTGAAAAATCAGTGTGGACGTAAATAAAGTATTATGAACTATAGAATTGATACTGCTATCACTAATTAATTACACAAAATTATTCATCAAGAACAAAATAAAAATAAACCGAGGAGTATCCACATAGCGGAAATGCTATTGACGTTTTGATCATATTGCCAACATACAGCTATGAATTCAACCCTTCTTTAGCAGCTCGTTAATTTCAATTGAAATAATTTCAGTAAATAATGCTACAGCTATTTACCAGACATTCATACATAATAATATTCACAATTCACACATTATCGGAAGACCATGACAGTGGCACTGAACTGAGGTGCTCTTGCTGCTCAACCTACAAAAAAAACTGAAGACTGTATAGTCCAGCGGTTCCCAAACTTATTTTGTCTACTGCCCACTTTGAGAATACATTCTTTTTAGCGCCCCCATTTGTAGTCGAGTGTCGAGTGCTCAGTCGGTATCTAACAGTCCTCCTAGTAAATGACGCCTCCCAAGCCTCAAGGGGCGTTATCGCCCTTTCCTTTTCCTGCAAAAGAAAAGAACTGAACAGAACAAAAGTGTTTCGGGTACGGCTAATGAACAAAATTCCAGGCCAGAAGAAATCAATAAAAAAAGTGTTTGTCACTGTCAATGTCATTATTGTCATTATTCTATGTTCATGTGTGTGTGGATGTTGTTTTTCGCTCGCCGCATGTGACAGTGGCAACACGTGTTTCAGGTGTTTAAGTGGAAAAATCAAATTCTAACGTAGTTTAACTCAAAAAAAAACTCAATTTTAAGCTTAGTTATTTTAATAATTAACAACAGGTGACGGATTTATCTGGTAAAACCGTAAGTAGAATGGAATTAACTCCTCCCGATCCCCCGGATCCTCCGGATCCGGCCTCCTGTTCAATGGACATTTCTCAACCACTGTTTTCCCAAGCCGCAACAAAACGCCGCCTGGATTCGGAGGTTCCTTCTGAACCCGCGAAGAGATCCAACAACCCATCTGCTGCAATGTCATCTCCAAGTAGCCAACCGGTGTACACGCACCCATCTCTTGTTATCGCACCAAAAGTCTACAGTGACCTTGACAAAGGCCCTTTTATTGTCCACGTGTCCCGCATCGAAACCGAGCCTAATGCCCCAACTTTCATCCAGCCAATTAGGTTTGGAAAATTTTTGGTCAATAACAAAATTAAGGACGTGATCAACGATGGTATCAAAAAAATTGGGAGAAACAGAATCTCTGTTGAGTTCACATCTGCCAGTGCTGCCAACAAATTTTTGAGTAGCGAGATTCTATCCCTTTGCAAGTACTCAGCAACAATCCCGACGTACAACGTGACCCGTATGGGCCTCATTAAACAGATCCCCTCCGATCTTCCAATGGAAGAGCTTGCGGAGTCATTGACGATTCCTGACGGATGTGGCATCCTGCTAAAAGCCCGCCGTCTAAACAGGAAAGTGACCACAGACGGGCAAGCGTCCTGGGTCCCCACCCAATCGGTAGTCGTGTATATAAATTAATATTAAAGTTGATATTATAATATCACAAATATCCGATATATTATTGATATTTATAATAAATATTTTCCGTATTTTCGAACCCTGCTATGTAGGTAGACCTTCATATTATTTAAAAAATTATAATACCTACACTCTCTATGGAATCACCCTATTTGTTCCAAGCCATCGTAAGAATTAAAATGACTATTAATAGTAGATAAATAAAAAAATTGAAACCGACTCCAAAAAACCTGCACTAAAAAAGTACAAAATAATAACGTTATTTATTTATTAGGACAAATATATTATATACTATGATTGATATTCTCGGAGTCGGTGCCAGCCTGCTCAGTGCCAAGGTCAAAAATTTTTCTAAATTTACCGGCACCGACTCCAAAAATATCAATAATCTATACTAATATTATAAATGCGAAAGTAACTCTGTCTGTCTGTCTCGCTTTCACGCCTAAACCACTGAACGGATTTTAATGAAATTTGGCATAGAGATAGTTTGAGTCCCGGGAAAGGACATGAGATAGTTTTAATCCCGGTGTATGAAACAGGGAAGCGCGCGCGATAAAGTTTTCTGTGACAGACAAAATTCAACGCGGGCGAAGCCGCGGGCGGAAAGCAAGTGGTTTATATTTTTGTCCTAATAAATAAATAACGTAATTTTTTTTCTACTTTTAGTGCAGGTTTTTTGGAGTCAGTTTTAATTTTTTTTGTTAATATTTATTTATTTCATACTTTTTAGTTGATTAGTCCTTGTTATTGTCACTGAAGATGGACAGTGCCTATGTTTAATAAGATTGAGACTATAGTTTTCCATTTTAAGTGTAAATAATCTTCCCTACAAAATACCTACTTTAAATATTGGGAACTAAAAAGTATCTCATCATCAGCTCACCTAAAAAACCTGAAATAATACAACTGTATGTACATACGTTCGTTCGTTCGTTTCAGCCAAATGACGTCCACTGCTGGACAAAGGCCTCCAAGGTTTTCCACAATGAACGGTCCTGCGTTGCCCGCATCCAGGCTCTTCCCGCGACCTTCACCAGATCATCGGTCCACCTAGTAGAAGGCCTGCCCACGCTACGTCTTCCAGCCCGTGGTCGCCACTCGAGAACTTTCCTGCCCCAACCGTTGGGGCAGAAAAGTTCTATAAGCTACGAGCTATGTGCCCTGCCTACTGCCTCTTGATTTTAGCAATTCTGCGTGCTATGTCGGTGACTTTGGTTCTCCTGCGAATCTCCTCATTTCTGATTTGAACACGCAGGGAATCTCCGAGCATAGCCCACTCCATTGCCCTTTGGGTGACCTTGAGCCTTCTTATGAGGCCCATAGTGAGCGACCACGTTTCAGATCCATATACTATCACTGGCAACACACACTGGTCAAAGACTTTTGTCTTGAGACACTGCGGTATTTCGGACGTGAGTATATCGAGAAGCTTCCCGAACGCTGCCCAGCCGAGTTGGATTCGACGATTGACCTCTTTCTCGAAGTACCTATCTAACTTTGAGCCGAGAATTCCCGGGAAATCGTTAGCCTCTGTTCCCGGGAAATCAATCTCGAGAAAAGTCGAGAACTCGAGAAATCATATACATATTATAGAAATTAAATCGCTGTTTGTTGTGTTGCGTGGCGGCGAGGACCATACCGCAGCGACACCCTTTGATCTCGCTGCAAACGCTCTGCGGCGTCGTTTTTACACGTTCATTCGTGTTTCTACTCTAGCCAAGTATAGTTTGTTTATAAATTCTAAATAACCAGCCAAAAATGGTGCTGTCATCACTACATAGTATAAAACAAAATCGCTTTCCGCTGTCTGTCTCTATTGTATGCTTTTTAGAACTACGCAACGGATTTTGATGAGGTTTTTTTGACTCAAGAGGAAGGTTTATAGGTATCAAACATATATGTTACACATATATTATGTTACAGTCAAAACTGATAATCGGTCAAAGCCACTTTCGATTGTAAAAAAGAGTCGCCAAATGCCCTTGGTCAATATTGCTTCTGACTGGTTTTTCCAGTCAAAAGTGGTTTTGACCAAGTGCGTTAGTCAAAACCACTTTTGAGTGCAAAAATGTATTTATCCGGCCGAACCAAATTGATAATCTACTTAACTTTTACCTGAGAATATCCAGATTTCTTAAAAGTAGTACCTAAGGTAGGTGTGTTCATTTTGTATGCACAAATCAGAAAAATGTTACACTTTAAAATGATTTTATAACACATTTTTATGATTTCTAAGTAATTTTCACTAATCCTAACACTTTGTATGAATTTTGACTGATTGGTAAAATTTTATATCAGAAACCACTTATTGATGGATTTTTGCACTCAAAAGTGATTTTGACTACGCGCTTGGTCAAAACCACTTTTGACTGCAAAAATCAGTCAAAAGTAGTAGTTTTTTAAATAATATGAGAAAACTTACGTAAATATAAAGAAGAACGGTCATCTGTGACCCAGGCCCGACAGAAACGAGACATACCTCAGTTTTTTTGTCATGTCTTAATTAGTTAAATTATATATTTTTTATATTCGAAATCTATGTATAACACTAAAATATTACCCTTTGTTTTTGTTCAGGCGTTATACAAAAACTAATACAAAATGCCTATTTATCACTAAAATTGGTAAATGTGTGTACCTAAATGTCTATTACAGCTGCTATGGAATGTATCTAGGTGACCTGGAGATACAGCCGGATTATACAGGGTGGAAACGAGAAGTTACAAAATCCAAAAATTCAATGTTACCAGCTTCCATAATCTGTAACCTATTATTGGTACAATTTGAAAGGGCTCGTGAAGCACTTTCAGAATCAGTAAATAGTTTTTCGATATCTTGTATAGTTTAGAAATAATCGAGTGAGAGCACTTATCGTTCCATATGTATAACCACCCTGTATAATCCGGCTGTATCTCCAGGTCACCTAGATACATTCCATAGCAGCTGCAATAGACATTTAGGTACATACATTTACCAATTTTGGTGATAAATAGGCATTTTGTATTAGTTTTTGTATAACGCCTGAACAAAAACAAAGGGTAATATTTTGGTGTTATACATAGATTTCGAATATAAAAAATATATAATTTAACTAATTAGGACATGACAAAAAAACTGAGGTATGTCTCGTTTCTGTCGGGTCTGGGTTTTTTTTGTATGGGGCGTGACCGTTCTTCTTTCTCGACAATTCTCGAAACCCGAGAAATTAAAAAGCTCGAGAAATCATGAACCCTAGTCCACAATTGACGGAGAAATCGGTGAACATACTTAGAAAAAAATACATACCGCCGAACATAGAACCTCCTCCTTTTTTGAAGTCGGTCAAAAACGGTACCATTATAAATGTAATATTATAAACTTTAAATTGATATCATGGATATATTTATACATAGTCATTGGTTCTTTTTGTTTTGTTTTGTGACAGTCAAAGCTCATAATCGGCCAACACCCACTTTTACTGCAAAAATCAGTCAAACGTGGTTTTGCCCTTGGTTAATTTCGCCTGATTTAAAATTTTACCAACCGGTCAAAATTAATGATAAATGAAAAGAAAGTGGAAAATTTCAAAAAAAATAAAATTGGGTTAGTCCCAACGGCCCCGGTGAATCTGCCCCGTCAACGGGGTGGATGGGAAAGTGTTTCAACGACCCCGGTAGTCATAGTCTTAGCGTTCAACGGGGTGGATGGAACACATCAAGTGTCAACCACCCCGGTATATCGTTTAACGGGGCGGATGGATCAAATCAAGTTTCAACCACCCCGGTATTTCACTAAACGTGAAAGATGACACAGATCTAAAAGGTTCCACCTCGGCATTAACGTTTATGGAATGATTTGTGCATACAAAATGATCATACCTACCTTAGTTACTCCAGTAATGTTACTATTTATCATACTAATATTATAAATGCGAAAGTTTGGATGTCTGGATGGATGTTTGTTACTCTTTCACGCAAACACTACTGAACGGATTTTGTTGAAACTTAACAGTATTATTGTTTGTAACACAGACTAACATTATAGGCTATAATATTATATACATGTAATTTATGCCAATCTGTGACACTAAATTTCACGCGGGTGAAGCCGCGGGCAAAAGCTAGTGTATGTACAATAAAAATAAACATGAAAATTGTTTTATAACACTTTTGATGATTTCCTGGTAATTTTCAGTAATACTTTTTATGATTTTGACTAAATAGTAAAATTTTAAATCGGGTGAAAGCAATTTTTACACATTGTTTCCTTGTTCGTTTGGATTGACCCTGCGATGAACCCAAACGCGTATATGGCGCGAATTTTTAATTTTACGGAGCGAGCGACTCGTTTCGACGAGTTCGGCTTTCGGGGGTGCGGAGCCTGCGGAGGGAATGGGCGGAGCTTGTTGAAAACAAATTTTACGTGGTAGCGCCTTAACTATGAACATCAAATACAGTAAAAAAAAGAAAACAGTAAAGTAAAATAGAACTGACGGCTAAGGTCCAGAACAGACGGTGAAACGCAACTGCAACGAAACTGCAACTTTCTGATGAATGAAACTGAAACTGAAAGTTTCAAACTGGTCGCGTCATGTGTGGTCTCTCAACGGACGCTATGGCAGAAACTTAGATGCAACTCAAAAGTAAATAGCAGTTGCAGTTTCGTTGCAGTTGCGTTTCACCGTCTGGGCCTAACTCTATCTCATAAACTAAGCAAAATCGTAGAACATACATGGGGGTGATTTAGATAAAGTACACTTTGATGTAAGGAATCTAAATTTTAGCTTTGAACGTCAACTCCCTGGCCACCCTGTATACTACTACGCCAATGCCTAATTGTTCTAGGTAGGTTATATCTACAAAGACACAACCATTGTGTGTTATGTTATGTAATTTAATAGCTACTGAGGAAGGAACGCCGCGTGATGTAACTTAATGGGAGGCACAACAAATGGGTGCTTACTATTTCTATATCCATGCTCAATATTATATTCTACCTGTGCCCGCGACTTTGTTCGCTTTTGTAACATTATTCTTAACTGCTCCGCCCTTATTGGCTGTAGGGTGAAGTTAAGAAGCCTTTCTCAATAAATGGATTATCCAACACAAAAATATTTTTTCAAATCGGACCAGTAGTTCCTGATATTAGTGCGTTCAAGCAAACAAACTCTTCAGCTTTATAATAGTAAGTGTAGATGTGAAAGAAACATAGCTAGCATAGATAACCGTTGGAGCAGAAAAGTTCTCGATTGGCGACCACGGGCCGGAAAACATAGCAGGCCTCCCACTAGGTAGACCGACGACCTGGTGAAGGTCGCGGGAGGTGCCTGGATGAGAGCGGCGCAGGACTGCCGCGGTCTTTGTGGAAATCCTTGGGGGAGGCCTTTGTCCAGCAGTGGACGTCTTTCGGCTGAAACGAACGGCCTGTCTTCCGGCTCGTGGTCGCCACTCAAGAACTTTCCTGCCCCAGCGGCCGTCAGCTCTACGAGCTATGTGCCCCGCCCACTGCCACTTGATTTTAGCGATTCTGCGGGCTATGTCAGTCACTCTGGTTCTCCTACGGATCTTCTCATTTCTGATCCGATCACGCAGGGGAGCTCCGAGCATAGCACGCTCCATCGCCCTTTGGGTGACCTTGAGCCTTCTTATGAGGCCCATAGTAAGCGACCACGTTCTCAGATCCGTCTCAATTTGTGTGCCCTCTGAGAACTGAACCCAGATCAAGATGTTCGTACTCCCAAACCGCTAACCACAAAGATGTATAAGAAAGTCACTGGGAAGGTTATCACATCAATGTTTACATCGTGGCACCTTGAATAGTTGAATTAACATCTATTTAGCAACAAACGTGAATAGCCTAATGTGCTTTAGAATATTTATAAGTGCTATCTTTATTCCTATACAAAACAGCCATTGTAATAAATTGTAGTGTAGGTCAAGAATACAGAGTAGTTCAGCAATAGGTATTGAAGAATTTCGCAAAGTGTAAGAGCGTGCGGCTTGCATACAAACTGCAAATTTGAAATTCGGTCCAGTTTTGAAACGTAAAGTTACAGTTAATGCAGTACAGTTGGTATAGCTACCACAAAAGGTGTGCAAAGGATTTCAAACTCTTTCGCCCGTTCACAAACATTACTATGAGCTCTAGTGCGCGTGGACGTATAGGGTGACATATGAACCAATCACAGAGCTCTATTCAACGCTGTGCGTTCGATTTCCTGCGTTACTTAAGCAAGCATTGTTTGTGAATACGGGTGTAAGAAATTACAGAACAATACTCAAATCCTGCAAAAGGAAAGAATAGAACTCGCCCATAGAGGGTTCCGTACATTTTTTTTCTTCTATGAGGAAGCTCTTTGCCTGTATCTCACCTGATGGTAATAAGTGACGATCAGGCCGAAGGTGCTAGCTTCAACCGAAATCCTCAATCACGGAGGAACTGGCTATCTTACCTCTTTAACTGCCGGAACACAACAATGCTGTTAACATTGTTGTTATGACGACAGACTTAGGTAAGATGGTGGTAGCTAGCCAGGCGGACTTAGAACAGCCCTACCACCAACCAAACTGAACAGAAAAATCTGCAACCACTGGGAATCGAACCCGGGACCTCTGCAATTGCAAGTATGTGAATAGTTTGTTACTAGTGTATAGTTATACTTATGTGCGTGCTNCTATGACCCTAATAATACTCGTATCTGTACAACCCGGTCGAGTTAACTGCGCACACGGCTGCAGTGACGTCACATCGACGCTCTGGACGGGAGAAGCGCGGGCGCGCGAAGGGTGAGTCGCATTCCAGCGAGGAGCGCATTTTGCTCGATCGGGTTTTATCCGTTGATATACGAGGAATACCTTTATACTGGCCGATAGGTTTTTGTGGCGGTTCTAGATATGAATCTTTTAAATGACTAAACATCAATGCATGGTTATCTATCCTACTAAAGGATAGGTAGCATTAAATATTAACTGAAAATAAGTTAATCTTTTCCTTTAAAATTACGAATGCAAAAAATCAGAAGACTTCGTATTCGTGGTTCAAAATTTTAAACGATCAGTACCTGAGTGCTGTGACTGTGCGCTTCGTTGGAAGTCCCCCCACCTCTGTCCTTGTCGTCGCGCGCGTGTCTCGAAGATAAGTAGTTCGATGATTGTGGTGAGTTGCTAGTCTGAAATAGAGAAATAATCTTCAAATTCAAATATTTATTTGCAGTGTTATTGTGAACGTGTGGAGTGATATTTTTTCGAGGTTTCTCGATAATTACATAGGAATGGAGGCCGCGTACCGGAAAACGCAGCGTGGGACGTCCACCCACAAGGTGGACCGTCGACCTGATAAAGGTAGCAGGAAGGCGCTGGATGCAGGCCGCGGCCAACCGTGCGATGTGGAAGTCATTGGGGGAGGCCTATGTTCAGCAGTGGACGTCCTGTGGCTAAAATGATGATGATGATGACATAGGTAAATACAGACTTAGTTACAAGTGATGAAAGTCTACAAATGATGTCTGATTTGAACTTGAGAAGTGTAAATCAAATCCTCCATTTGCCTCTGGTAAACAAGAGAGGGTCGTCCTCCTGAAGTGGAGGCTAAATGATTTGTTCATTTCAACCAAATGACGTCCACTGCTGGACAAAGGCCCAAGGATGTCCATAACGACCGGCTCTGCGCTGCCCGCATCCAGGTACTTCCCGCGACCTTCACCAGATCGTCGGTCCACCTAGTGGGGGGCCTGCCTATATGATCTGATAATAATGAGATGAATGATGTTAGGGGTCATCCATAAAGTACGTCACACGTAAAGAGGGGGGGAGGGGGTTGACAAAGTGTGACATGGTGTGACAAGGGGTGAGAGGGGTCCTAAGTTTCGTGACATCACATTTCAATTGTTTCAAATATTTGATATAATGTTGATTTCATATTAAAAAAATATACTTAATTTAAATAGAAATAAAACTAATTTCGAAACTGCTGTCAATTTAATAATTTTTCGATGTGAAATTGCAAAACATGTGACGTCACACTAGGGAGGGGGGGTCTCAGAAATGTGACCACCTGTGACAAGNGAACACAACACTTCGCCGCTAAAGCGCCGCGCGAGCTGCCCGCTTGTTTCGAGAACGGGTCTGCGTTGCCCGCCCCGCTCCCGCGCCGCCGCCGCTCCCGCCCCGCTGCCCGCTAAACTCGAGGCTGAGGCCTAAGAAGTAAATTTAACCAACAAACGATAAGCTTCAACCTACCTGTTCAGCCGGAGTAGCCTGGAGGATGGCTCCACCACAGGCCTCGTCGGCGGCAGAACACCACTCGCCGCCGCCAGCCTCCACGCCGAAGTGCACGCATCTAGACAAAAACAAAGGATGATTAACTTTTTATGTTTGGAGAAGAAAGAGATGAAGGAGGGTTATGTTTTTCGAGTTTATGTATGTATATTACTTTGGCACGGCCTACAGAATAAACGGCTTGACCGATTTTAGCGTGAGATGTATCGTTAGATTGGTCTTTCGTGAGTGACACTGGCTTTATTAAAATTGAAAAAAAAATGGCGGATTTTAGGCGCCATAATGTCTTTAAAAAACTTTTTTTCTCTCAAAACCTATCGAGTGGGGTATCAAAATAAAGGGCTTCTTAAGTAGCTTACAAAAATGCATGTTATTTAACTAAAAAGATTAAAATAAAATTATTATTTAGTGTNTAGTGTATAGTTATACTTATGTGCGTGCTACGACACCACACGAACGTACGCCGAATACACTCAGTGCATTACGAGCAGCCCGGTGTTTCACTCGTTCCCACGTATTTACCAGTGGCGACATCGGATTACCCACATTTTAAAAGAAAAATGACTTCGTCTACGACTTTTGGAATTTTGACCAATTTTGACCATCAGCAGCAAGATTGGATCACTTATAGAAGCCGGCTACAGCAGTGGTTCATAGCAAATGGTATAGATGATACAGTGGACAAAGGAGGAGTGAAAAGGCGGGCGATTTTACTTAGTGCACTCACAGAGAATTCCTACCAACTTGCGGCCAACCTAGTTTTGCCGAAGTCACTGGATTTAGTGAAATATGAAGAAATTGTAGAAGTCCTAGATAAACACTTCACTCCAAAGAGATGTGGATTCGTCGAAAGGCACTATTTTTATATGGCGGTGCAACGGTCCGGCGAAACTCACACACAGTGGGCGGCCCGGGTAAGAGGGCTAGCAGCGCACTGTAACTTCAAGAATCTCGAAGAAGTGCTATTGGATAAGTTTGTCATGGGGATGGTGCAAGGTCCGGAACGAGAAAAGCTCTTCACTATGGACATCGAGAGGCTGTCCTTGAGGGAGGCAGTCGACCTGGCGGAGAGTGTGCGCTGCGCACGCGCAGCGGCAGCGAGCTCGTCAGCGGGGACCGGCGCCGACTCGGTCTTCAAGATTGGAAACAAACAGAAATCTAACGGCAATTTCAGTGCAAATAATCAGTGTTCAGTGTGTGGTAGGAAAAATCATAAAGCGAGTGAATGTAAATTTGCGAATTACAAGTGTAACAAATGCAATGTCAAAGGGCACCTGCGTAAAATGTGCAAACAAGTGAATTATGTGGAGTCAGGCGAGGTGAGCGAGGGCGAGGACGACGGTATGTTTTTCAATATTCGTTCTTATGACGGGGCTCCAATGACACAGACTGTTTCCATAAATGGCATTAACTTAAACTTTGAGATTGACAGTGGTTCATCAGTTACAGTAATATCAAATAAAACTTATCAAAATCTGTTTAGCAATGTTCCATTATTGCCCTGTAAAAAACATTTGATTAACTATACGGGAACCGAGATAAAAAGTTTAGGTTTTGTGCGGTTGCCAGTGACGTACTCAGGGATGACTAAAAATCTCGACGTGTACGTCATTGACAACGGGGGGCCGCCGCTGCTAGGCCGTGATTTTATTGCCCGGTTCAGACTCGAGTTAACTCCCATAAATTTTTGCAATTCATCATCAGATGATCAAGAATTACAAGCTCTTCTTATTCAGTATTCAGATGTGTTTTCCGATCGAATAGAATGTTTTAACAAATACAAAATTAGGTTACAATTAAAAGAAGGAGCAAAGCCAGTTTTTTTTAAGGCACGACCGGTACCATTTTCGCTTCGAGATAAGATTGACCAAGAATTAAATAGGTTAATTAAATTAGGTATAATTCAGCCAGTTGAGTATTCAGAGTTTGCATCGCCTATCGTTCCTGTATTAAAAAACGACGGCTCAGTCCGTCTCTGCGCCGATTACTCTCAAACTATAAATAAACAACTTGTACTAGAACACTATCCATTACCAACAGTACAAGAATTATTTACTAAATTACATGGCGGGGTGCAGTTTTCTAAGCTAGACATGTCTTCTGCTTACAATCAATTTGAGATAGTTGACGATGCGAACATTACCTGTATAAACACACATAAAGGATTATTTAAGTACAAAAGATTAGTGTTTGGATTGTCATCGGCGCCAGCTATTTTTCAAAGGGCAATGGAGAGTATATTAGGCATGGAAGGGGTACTGTGTTTCTTAGACGATGTATTAATCACAGGCCCAACCAGGGCCCTCCACATGGAAAGGCTGAAAAAGGTGTTACAAATAATAAGCGATGTAGGTTTAACCCTACGGAAAGATAAATGTGAGTTTTTTAAAAATGAAGTCACTTACCTAGGCCATGTTATTGACAAAAATGGTATAAAAAAGTCACCTGAAAAAATAAAAGCAATAGTCGAAGCACCTAGACCTAAAGATTTAAGTCAGTTGCAATCATTTTTAGGGTTAATTAATTATTATAGGAATTTTATTCGGAATGCNCCAGTATTAAAAAATTACAGTTATTTTAATTTTTTTAGTTTCTGAGTCCGGATGGATTCATTTATTTACCAAATCTACCGATGTACAGGACCTATGAGTATAAAAGTGATTCGTTCGACAGCTGAAAAAGTAAGCAATACGTTGTCATCAAAATATATAAAAAAAACAGAGGATATATGGGGCATATCAACAGACATAATAAAACCCATCATTCCTCTTATAGCTCCCCATTTAGCTCATATCTTTAATGAATGTATTAACAAAGGTCAGTTCCCCACCCTGATGAAACATAGTAAAATTATACCATTATTNCAATTGTTTCAAATATTTGATATAATGTTGATTTCATATTAAAAAAATATACTTAATTTAAATAGAAATAAAACTAATTTCGAAACTGCTGTCAATTTAATAATTTTTCGATGTGAAATTGCAAAACATGTGACGTCACACTAGGGAGGGGGGGTCTCAGAAATGTGACCACCTGTGACAAGGACGGAGGGGGGGGGTCAAAAAATCATGAAATTCGTGTGACGTACTTTATGGATGGCCCCTTACCTGGTTATATTTAGGCTGGTGCTCCGGCAGCGTCATGGGCCTCTGCACCATGTTGATGCAGACGTTTGGCGCCGAGTTGGAGCGGTCCTGCTGGTTCAGCGACCGCGGGTGCTGTTGCCTGCAGTGCAATTGGAGTTATACTACTGGCTGATGAAGGGAGCAAGCCTGATCAGTTTATAGGAACACTTTTATGCCACGGCTATCACTCGAAGCCACGATAGCTGAATGTTAAGGGGTCGGACTGGCTGACTCGACATCCGAAGAACGCGGTTTCGAACTCCGCTGCCGCTCGACTATTGTGGTGAGTCCACTCGCGACTGAGACTTGACGCGATGGAGTCAAGAATCTAAAAGTAATCGCTGACTGATCAGACTTGCTCACAATTTTACTAATAACTTCAGATCCGCGAGACATCCAACGACATTTCGGTCTTTTCGAGTTAAATTGTCGCTTTCACTCATGCTGGTTTTACGCTTTACGTGACAGGGATGAAATACTGAAATCTAGAAACATCGTCAGGAAGTCTCCACTGAATACATATTTACACACACTACAATAGAATAGTAGGATAGGATTTAGAGCACACAGAGAAGAGGTGTGAGTTGCTTTGATAAAAACTGAATGGTTTTTGGGCGATGTAGTAAATATGTAAATCACAATATATTTATTAACAGAAACGACATGCGTTTTACAATTTCACAGTAAATGTGATTTTTGATATGGATTACTTTTTAGAATCAACCAACCAAAATTAGGTTTAGGCAGCATGCAGCATATTTTTGCACTGCCATTGGTCAGTTTTACGTCGGCTAATAGTTTTAGCGACTTTCTGCTCGCATCTCAACGTATTTTTCGCAGAATAAAGAGCAAAGAGGTTTGTTAGGTCTATTGACATCAGTTTCTTTTTATTCTACATAGAAAAATAGCACGCAACAACTACACATGTAAAAATCAGTTATAAACCGGGACGTATTAGTGCTGTGCTACAGGTATATCGATGTTAAGTCTCAAAGCATCGTCAAGAAAGGACAGTGACCACAACTACGGCACAGAGTGTTGCTATGTACAAAGCAAGCTCAGTGCGACGGGTCTACGGATACGGTACACACCAGTGCACATCAAATTCCTTCATCTTCTTGGCGGGCGAAACAGACCTGGACATGATAACAGCATTATTTGTACACTTCGCAATATTGGCAAAAGATTTCACAACACTATTCTGTGACGTTGTTAGAGGACTCTGTTAAAACAAGTATCTACACCGTGTTACTTTGCATTCTTGCCATATTCACAGAGATAAAAATAGGGAACAATACCTATTATTTAAGATAAACAAGAGACTCCCATAAAGAAAGTACACTAAGATTTTAGTAAATTTCGTTTTTCAGTACAAATTGGAATAAACCCATTTTGTCTCGCACGTTCTACAGGTGCAAGTGGAATAAACCTAGTGGGCGTGGCCTAGTTCTTAATTTTATGGCTCTGGGTACCAGCCTTTTTATCCAGTCATAAAAATACTCTTCAGTTGATTTCAGATTTTCCTTTCTACTTTACGGGCTTAGGACCGTCAAAAATACGTAATAATTATTAGGGTTTTAATTAATTTTAACATTGCACCCTATTTTTACAAATTAATAAATTAAGTATGAAATTAAATCACCTTATTCTCAATTAATTATTTATTTATAAGTTCCTACTTACAAAGTTTACGTACTGCGAAGCAAGTGTTCAAAGTGTCCTCCGTTCTGATGAAGGCACAGTCTAGCACGGCGAAGCGTAGGTTTTTCGCTTTAGTTTTCGCAACACATAAACGTTTTGTATCACAGTTTCACTAAAACAATCCTTTCATGTAACGCGTTTACACTGTTTATCTCTTCTGCGCATACCAGTCGTTTCAAGTCACTCCAAAAATCCATTGGTGTCAGGTCCGAGGATCGTGGTGGCCAAGCTACTGGACCCCTCGTCCAATCCACTGTTCACCAAACGTATTATTCGCGCACTTGACGTCCTTATTGTGGGGGAGCACCATCCTGCTGGTAGTAGAGCATTTGGTGTAACGCTAAGGGTACGTCATCAAGCATTTCGTCTAAGACGTCTTGCAGACACTCCAAGCACCATTTTGATTAAATTATTCGTTGTTTGAATACACTTCAGACATTTTTGTAGGTATTATTTATAACGTGATTTGTGATTGACGGATTTCTCAGTTTTTTACAAGTGTCAAAAAGACATTTTAAAGACAATAGATTGCAATAGATATTTAAAAATACAATAAAAAGTAAAAAAGTCTTCATCGCCATCGCCAACAAGTGATGTGCATGCGTTACGATAATTAGTGATGTGTTTAACAGATTGTCGATAAAATAAAATACTCAAGATTAAAAAAAATTTTTTTCGGTCATTATTTTTTTACGGATTTGTGTTCAGTATCAGTAATATAGTAACCTCTGTAAATATGGCAAGAATGCAAAGTAACACCCTGTATAAGGTGCTTCTTCTTTTCGTGTCGACAACAAACCTACACAGTGTCAGCCCAAAACTCCGCCACAAGAGTGGCATTATAAGGTGATATAGTTATAAGGTGCTGATCAATGGATAGTACCTAATTCTTTAATCAAATATCTAAGGTGTTATAAATGGAATAAATGTACGGTAGAACTTACGATCTAACCTGAATCGAGCAAGAAAACTAAAGTAAAAGCTCATTGAAATTCTTGTTACATCTAATTTGGATAAAAACATCTTGTATGGGCTACTGGGCCTGGGAGTATCCCCTGATTAACCCCACAGTTGATATGAAGATTCCTTGCAGTGATACCTATTATTATTAAGTATAAATTATGAGCCTTATTATAGGCAACAATGCCCTAACTTCATTGCCATTGTTTTCGGCCTTCAGATGGAAAGAATCCAACTTTCTAATACTGCTTTTACACTGCGCGGAAATTAGCCACGTCAAGTCAAAAAAACAGTGGGGTGGGGATGAAAAATGAATTAATTTTATCCTCACTCCTCTGTTTTTTTGACTTGACTCGGCTAATTTCCGCGTAGTGTAAATCCGCCATAACACAAAGCGTCAGCCGTACGATAAAAGATTTAATTGATAAAGATTATACTAATACTTCTAATAAAATAGCAAAACAATACTGACTTCTGATCGCCGCGGTGCATCATAGGATGGTAGCCAAAGTGAGGCGGAAAGTGCAGGATGCCCGCTTGTCTTTCTGGGTTCTGCGCTAACAGCGCCGCGTAGTACGTGTCTGTCATCCGCACCTGTGGAGAGGTTAACGTAACGATTACAGCTGGAGATGGAGGCTTCATCATCAACAGCCCTTTACAGTCTACTGCTGGACTATGAGCCTCCACCACTACAGTGGAGGCAGAAAAACTATGGCGTGTAACCGTAAGGTAAAAATTGTTTGCGTTCAAAGGTGTGAGACAATTCCTTTGAAAACGGTTTCACTGCTTTAGGGAGTGGTCCATTCTTTGAACGCTTTCCAGATCTCGCAGGACTGGAGGTTATGAGCTTCGGTAAAGCATTTAAGAGATTTTCGGACACTAGCAATTTTTCCGATTTTTTTGCGAGCCGTCAATTCAAATTCAAATCGCAGCGGTATCACGGCGTATACGTCTCTAGCTCGCTTTACCGTGATATTGCCAGTGTAAAAAAAGTGCTTAAACGCTAGAGACACATCTTCAAATTATACTTAATCCTACATTCTGTTCTCAATTTAGTTAGTACTTTTTCTCGTAAAAGGCACCCTGGGGAACTCTCTCTTTCGCGCGTGATCTGCTGCGATATACAGGGCAGCTGGCAGACCCACCTGGTGACAGATGCTAGGCACTTTGTCCGCGCAGCGCTGGTGGAACTTGAAGTTGCACTGCGAGCAGTAGAAGCCGTTGAACAGCAGCCGCTGGCAGCACTCGCAGAAGGCAGCGTGAGGGACGTCTCGCGTGACCTGCTGCGATATACAGGGCAGCTGGCAGACCCACCTGGTGACAGATGCTAGGCACTTTGTCCGCGCAGCGCTGGTGGAACTTGAAGTTGCACTGCGAGCAGTAGAAGCCGTTGAACAGCAGCCGCCGGCAGCACTCGCAGAAGGCCAGCGTGAAGAAGGTCTTGCGCGTGAACTGGTGCGATATGTGCGACATGATCGGCAGCTTGTCCAGCGTTCGCACGGTCACCTGCGGACGCCATAGTAAGCCAGCGTCAGTGCCTGCCTTATGAAGCCTGAAGGTCTCTTGATTAGAACGTTGAAACATCACCCCATCATCATATGACCCATACCAGAGTAAATACAAATGAGTAGGTCATGTTCATAGAAACGCACCGAGCGCGGTTTGTATGTGAGCGCGCGCCAATACGTATGCGGCGCGCACGCACACACTGACAAAAACACTGATTAGCGGTGAGGTGCGTTAAAGGTGAAGATGACCTACTCATTTGTATTTACTCTGCCCATACTATTAGCAGAGTAATTGTACGTTCCAAACAAGAGACCTTAGCTTCAACGAGCAACAATAATTCCCGCCGCTGCTAGACTACTTTTAGTGATGCCAATTTGACGCAAACTTCCTGGAAAATATTTCTCGAAATTGACACACATTATGCTGCATTAGATTACGCGAATGCGGCGTGAGCATCTGGGACTGACTGAAGCCCCAGCCTAGTACGCGATAATTCAAAAACCTTTGCTGGCAGACTATACAGAAACATCATCACAATTTAAACAGTCACCAAAAGTTCACTCATTTCACAAAATAGAATAGCCATCATTTAACAATTATTTTCTGTTTCTTTCACAACCAATAGATTTTACTCTATGTAAGGCCATATATACCTGAAAACATACACAGTATACAAAAACAGCCAAATAAAAGAAGAAATTTCTAAAAAGAAACACTTCATATCGAAAATGCCCCTCATTTTCAAATTTTCAATTTTAACTCAAAAAACATTTTTTTTAATCAAAATTTAAAAAACACTGAAGATTTATTTATTCATTCATTAAACTTTTGTATATCTTAGGAATAATCTAGAAGGGACATTATTACTTTCAATTGTGTCTGGAATCTCTGCATTCAGTCAGCTCATTTTTATATTGAATTTACAAAGACTCAAAAAATCATAACAAAATCATAAGACACAACCTAGCAGATTAATTTACAAGTCAACAAATACTTTTTTACAATATTTAAATCCAAAACGAATATTTAGTCTATGTAGGTTAATTATTTGTATTATTCTTAATTTCTATTAAAATATAACATGTTCATCGAAAATTTAATACTGAATACCTATTAATTGGATTACAGTTAATTGACAAAATAAATCATTTAAAAGTAGGAAGCTTATTATTTATTAACAAATGCATTTACAATTTTCGGCCACTAAAAAGTGTTGCATAAATTGGTTTATTGGTGTAGGTATGAAAGTCAGTAACACTGTATTACTTTTAGAAGAAGGAAAAAAATAATTAAGTGGTTGCATCATGTGGTTTTCCTCAGAATGTGGATCTGCAGTGTCTACTGACAGCATTACTAAGGTGGTGTGTTATATTAACAATTCTATCACTTATCAAAGTAAATCCTACCTACTTTACAAAATTTTTTTAGCAATTTTACATAATTTTTGTCTAATTTAACTAAAACATTACTACCTTTTTATTATAAAATATGAGATTGACCAGAACATCATTCTATACTGTTGTGGTTTGTTGAAATAATTTTCACCAAAGTTTCGAGACTTGAAGAATGTGAGTTAGTAAATATTCAGAATTGGTTCCACTTACTTTTTTATGATTTGATAAACAAAACATTTCAAGATAAATAAATATAATCAAACACTGACCTCCTCTGCGTCAATCCTAGTTATGTCCACATCCCACGGTATCACCTGATTATTGCCTGTCCTAACCACTTCACACATTTCACACGTCAAGTTCCGAAGTTTTAGCGCTTTGGAAAGCGCGTCTCGCAACGTCACCCCTTCTTTAACCTGCACGCTGGTCCGCTGCTGGTTCGGCAGGTGCGCCCGAAGGAACACCTTCGGCTGCCGCGTGAGGGTATCGTACTTCTTCGAGTCATCCTGCAAAGAACACTCTTCACTCCTATCCGGCGAGTCAGTCTGTAACAATTCACGTAAAGTCCGCTCCCTAGTCTCTAAGTCGTGTAACTTCGATGTCAACTCTTGGTATTCCGATAAATATAACGAAGGGGGATGCTGGAAACCAGCGAATTTTGCATTTAGAGCGTCAATGTTTTCACGGGTCACGTTAATAATACTTTGAATGTTCCGTATTTCATATGTGGGATCTGCTACATCATCACTATCAGTAGATGTCGACATATTATCACTATTGAGGGATAAGGCAGGTATATTTCCATTAATTTTTCTTGAACAATTTTCTTTCTCTCGAGTAACTGCCATTTCTTTTCCTAATTTATTTTTTCATTTTCTCCTCACACCTCGCTCAAGACATTCAGTGTTGCCATAAATTTAAAAAATATTTCTACTATTATTGAATGTGACATTTAGTATCTGTATCCAAACGCACATGTCGTGATCATATCCGTTCCCTTAAATTATTTTTAATCTGTTAACTTGTCCTTGGTCATCCTACTCTCTAGTCTGTGCTATTGTCTATTTTGTCTATGCTTATTTGTTTACATGTCAAACATGTCAAAGTCAACAAAAAATTCAGCATTTCAGGAAATTCTACGAAAAAATTAATTTTAATTCGTGAATAAAGAATTAAATGTCGAAGAAAAGACGTTTTGAGTTGTAAGTTAAGACAAAGAAACAAAATACAATAAGATATCTGATTGCTTTATTCAACTATTTTATTTTTAGCGTAATGGCTGAGGATAATACTGGAACTCGTCTCGTATCATACGAGCAAGTGAAAACTCTAGTCGATTTCATGGGGCAGAATATTCAGTTTGCTACAGGCAGTCTACGCACGCTCGAAGCTCGCCAAACATCAAAAAAACTTTGGGCCGAGCTGACAAAAATGTTGAATGATTGTAGATTGGGCACTAAAAAAACAGCTGATGGATGGAGTAAGGTTTGTTTGCTATAGAAAGTTTAAAATAATTTAATTAGTATCTCATTAATTTACATTAAAAGGTATAGAACAAAACTTATCATAAATTTTATTTGATTGCAGTACTGGAGTGACTTTAAAAATAAGTTAAAAAATAAAGTAAGAACACTAAATAGGCAAAAGCCTGGATTTGCATTGGATAAAACAATTACACCACTTACAAAACTGGAAAGGAAAGCACTTGTCATCTTAGCACCACATTTTGAGAAGATGCTGTCCAGGACGGAGGCATTTGTGGATAAATCTGTAAGTTTATGTCATTCAACATGTTAATTCTCTTGAAATATAATTTTTACTACTTTGGGAGCCAGAGCTTCAATACATAAAAGCTACTGTATTTTTAATTTAAACCCAACAATTTGTATAAAGGTTCCCTTTAAGTATTCTAGGTATGTTTGTGCTCATTTATATCTTAATATGTTTTCAGGCAGATATTCCACCAGAAGTAAAACTTGAGACATTCCAAGAAAACAATGAATACTGTAAAGATCAAATGGAGAACTCTAATGACAGGTTATCAGGCAAGTTAAGAATAAGACTATTTAAAACTGCAGAAATAATAACTCTTTAAATTGTCCAAAAAAGTCACAACTTAGCTGTTTACATGTGTGTAATATTTTACCAATGAGGGTTTTCACATATGAAAAATCCGCCTGATGGCAATACGTAGACGCAAGGTCCAAATGCTGCATGATTGGTTATTTTTGACATGACATTGACAGATATGTCAAAATCCACCAATCACGCAGCAGTCAGACCCCACATCCACGTCCCGCCATCTAGTGGATTTCTCATACACAAAAACCCTCATTAATTTAACTTTATTTTATTTTTCTGTACAGGTGTAGACAGAGAAAGTGAAGATAGTGCCCAGTCCAGTAATGAGGATTATATGGATGACACAGATTTGAACTCAAACGACCCTTTAGTGCACAGTAAGTAAGCAATTATTATGTTTTAATAAACAGTCCCACTGTTAGTTAAATACAGTTTAAGGGTTGTTAAAAAAAAACACGTTACGACGATACATCATTTTCATTGTGCGACGTCGTATCGGGGAAATATACGACGACACCGAATCATGTCAAGTACGGCACATGAATCGGTGTCGTCGTCGTGTCAATATTAACTGGCGTGTCGTCGTCGTTGTGTTACGTTGCAATATCGTGCCGTAGATTTCCACAATACGATGTTATGCATGTTATAATGCCGCATGGTAGGACGACACGACGTCGCATCATGTTTATGTGTAAGAGGCAAGAGCTAACCTGGCTCATAGGGCGACTAGAAAAATAAAATTAATAACTCGTTTTTTAATGCTACACCTGTGTTAACGTTAAGGTGATCTTCAAATACGCGTTATAGCAATCATTTACAATAGCCGTTGGTTGCATTTATTTAATTACAACGCCGTAAATTATTCTTATTTTACTTTGTATTTTTCAGATCTCTATCCCAAATGGTTAATAGAAGTTGAAAAGAAACGTGCCGACGCCGAGCTACTACGGGCGACAGCGGAAGAGAATCGAGCCAAAGCGTCGGCCAAGAGCGCTGAAGCTGCCCTAATCCAGGCCGAAGCCCTGAAGAGGCTTGCCGAGGCAGCTGTGGCGCAGGCCAATGCTATCGCGCAGATCGCAGCGGTCTTGGAAAGTCGAGCGCACACTGATGACGTGTTGTCTGTCTCGTCAAGCGCTTCGAGTTCAATGCCGGGCTACAGATTACCAAATTAATGCATGTGCAATGTTATTGTTCTCACATCCCTAGCGCCGGGTGTGGTGCGGGCAGCGGGGCGCTCGCGCTAACCGAGTCCACCGCACCGATATCGATCTCAGCATTGGCTTCATAGAGTAACTCGTCTATATGAGACTTTGTATTGGCTTTCCCGCCCGGACGATGCCGAACCGATCACACGCGCAGACACTACGTCTCAAAACCGCCATTTTGTTAATTACCAGTCAGATCAGATAATGCTGTAATGAGAAAGAATATTCACCAAAAGCAAACTAAAACAACGGCGCCATGTGCAATGTACTTTATTGAGATTCATTCAAGTTACAATACATTTTTAAATATTGTTCAACTTTCATGAACTATGTGTTAAACACTCAATTGTCGTTATTTTCAGTAAGTTACAAGCAAATGGAATGTACATATCTTTTTTTAAGACACCAATTAGACACTAGTTTTCTGAGTATTATATGCTTAATATTGAATAAATTGTTGATTACAGTATGTTTTATTTTTTATTAATTCAAGTAGATAATCAAAACATATGCAAAACCATTACGACCACTTCGCAATTTTCCAGAATTTTTAAGAATATTAGTAATTAGTTTGTGCAACACAAAATCCGTTAACCCCTCGTAAAACGTCACACAGTTTTGAAGCAGACATAGTCGTATCACCTCAGTCTGCTCACCCACACAAAACGACGTCGAAAATTGCAGAAGGTGGTAATTTTGGTCTTGTACCAGTCTGAGAGCTGACATGCAGAATTAGGATATGATACTCGTATAATCGACGGATATAATCTAGTCAGTAGTACATAGTACATATAAGTAACTTACAAATCTATCTGATTATATTCAGAAATAAACACACTATAAAATAAAACTAATACAGATTTCCAACAAAAATGTATATAATACTTATCACCAAATGTGGATTCAAGGATCCAAAATTTTCGAAAAGGTAAATTTTATTTACCAAATTTAGAAATTCGTCGCCCCAGTCAATCCAGTTGGACCACCCAGTAGGCCTACAATACAGTTTTACGGAATGATAAACTGCACACAGAAAACTACTTAGGTACTTATAAAACCACATGTAAAGCAAGTTTGTGAATTTCTCTCAAACATTTATCATTGAAAAAGCGGCACTCAAAAAATGGCAATAAAAACATCAAGAAACATAAATGTGACATTATGATTGAAATAAGCTCAAATCATAACAAAATGATGTACACACTGGCAAGAAAAGTGCACTGATACTGCCACATACATTCTAGGGTATCCTGACCCTTTGGTAGAGAAAAAAAATAAGAAAATGAGCTGCAGCATTTCTGCACTCACAAACATGCATGTTTTTTTATTCTACGATTCAACGCAGAGTGGCCAAAACTGGATAGAACATAAATGCAAAACAACAAAGATAAATGCAAAATCGCTAATTGCAAAGTTTGCATTTCTGCCCTAACATATTTTGTTTGGACAATAAATAAGTACTTTAAAATAACTAGAGGTTACAAAACTGGCACAATAAACACAAAAAGTGATTTTTTTGGTTTTTTCTTCTGCGTATGCTTACAGCAGCATTCCAGCAGTTCCTCTTGCTTGATTTAATCATCGTAGTCATCACGCTGAAACAAGAATAATCAAAATATTAAACTCCTACATTTTGCACAAAAGACAATAATAATCGTATATTATTATTACATAACCTACATTGCACAAAAAGTGAATAAGTTAAATGCTGTGACTGAGCGAAATAGATATTTTGCAACTAAATTGATTGGTTTGAGGAGCTGTTGATTAGTTTAAAAAAGTAAAGGTATTGTATGCCAGAATTTTTTTGGTAACAACATATTTTTATAAATATAATGATAATTGAACTTACCAGGTCATTGTACTCCAAGACGTGCCTCTTGATGGCCGAGCCGTCCACCCAGGTGATGAAATCCTCCAGAGCCCTGTTGACCAGGAAGGACGGGTCCGTCACCAGCTCGGTGCCCACCCGTACGTGCCCCTGCTCGATGAATTTGGTGGCTTCAATCAAGTTCTCGGCCATGCTATCTGGAATTGAATGAAATGTCATGGATTAGTAAAATAAAATACCATGTTGTGACAGGGATATTCTATTCTATACAAGGCTTTACTATGATACAAGGCTATAATAATCCTGTCACTCAAGCCAGTATTTCGCTCTAAAAGGTGTAAATACGCAAATGTAGACAATGAGAGCTATCGTTTTAGCGCTCACCAGTTATCGCCACTGTAGAGTAAGGTCCTGTCACTTGCTAGTAGCGACAGTGGCACCAACTGGTGAGCGCGAAAGTGGTAGGAGGACTATCGCATTTGCACTCATCAAGATGGCGCCACTGTAGAGTAAGGTCCTGTCAATCGCCAGGCGTGCCAACTGTTAACACTAGAGTACACGCGCGGACTACTATAGTAGACCAGGGTAACATTTTACGCTATAACTTTTTGAAAACTTGCGCCAGAGAGCTGGCATTCCAGGAAAGCCTCGTTTACTAAATTTGTCAGTAAGCCAGTAAAGCTTGGGTCGCTAGAGTCTGCGCACTTTTCTAAAATTGGCCGTCAAAACTACGGGTCTACTCAAAAGCCTGAAATCACTCGACAAAAAAAATACGTAAGACTTGTAACAAATGGATTTACACCGTGTACCAGGCAGTAGAAAGTCATGAATACTATGACAGATAAAAAACTAATCATATTATTTCAGTCAAATTGTTTTTGTTAACATTGGTCTCAGAGTGCAATTTTGGTCCAAAAAATTTACAACTTTTAAATCTGTTTATAATGTTTGATCCGAAATAGTTATATAAAGAAACTTTGATTATAAAATAACTATAATAAACACTTTTATCATTTACATAGTAATTCTATTCATAATTTGCTTATAAACTGATTTACAGTGATTTTAAATTGGCTTACCAGAGTAGGCCGCGCGTGTATTCGTGTAAAAAAAGGGGCGCGTGTACTGCAGTGTTAAGTATAAAAACGATAGCCCTCATTGAAGTAATAATGTGTAATTGAAGGTAAAAAAATGATGATGTTGAATGATAACTTACTTCGAACCATCACCACGGGCAGCCGCCTGCGGCAGAACGCGCTCGCTGTCACATTCGCCGCCAGGATCAGGTCCCAACGAGTCGGGATCAGCCCCATTTGGTAAAGTTTCTCCAACAGCCGAGCGCTGCATTCAATCCTGAAGTCGCTACAGGCGTCCACCGATATGATCTTCTCGACCAGGGCCCTGATGTCTCTAGACAGTTTGTTGTATCTAAACAGACGTTAAAATTCATTTATTAAACATTTAACTTGTTGAAATGTGCAAATGCGCAGGTGCATAAGAAAAATCAATACTCACTTCGTGTAATCTTCCCGTTTCTGAATGTGATACTTTTTCATTATTTTCACCTCATGCAAGTTATTATCCACCTTCCATGATATGAAATCAACCTTCTTGAGCAGTTTCTCCTCATGAAATTTCAATTTCCGCACCATTTTTCAATACTTCAATGTATGTTTTGGTAAAACACGTGCAATTTCTATGTTTGCAACAGAGGCGAACAGCAGCAAGTAGAATGGTATGGAATGGTAGCTCGCTAGCTCGCTCGCGCACAAATGTCGCGCAGCGCAGCTCAGCCAGCAGAGAAAATCCACAAAAATCAATACTTTTGATAACGTTCAGGAATTTTACATTTTTATAGAAAAAATTAAAACAAGGGTTTATTTTAATTTTATTGAATTTCTGTTTGATTGTATTGTTTTCTGCTTACAAGAAGTCTTCATTAAATATTATTTAATAATTTTAGGAACTTCCAAAACACTATTACGTTGTAGTTACTTTTTAATGCAACGGATATGAAATCCACAATATTAACTAATAATAACTTTGGTAAAGTTTCCGAACGACACGTATGTGTCAAAAACGTGATCGATCGATTGTGTTGAATTTTGCATCGCTTGTTTTCAAATTTTCTTGTAAATCTCTCTCTCTAACTTGCGAAAACTGAAGTTGTGAAAAACGTTGAATACTATCAAGTGTTGAAACAATGGATCCCAATTGTCATAAAGCTATTCCCATTGACTACTCTGAATATTTGGAAAAGCTTGCGAAAATAGATGCTCTGCAAAAAATCACAGATAGCTTGGATATGTCTCTCGCAGAATCGGAGAGAGCCATGATGGAACTTCAGGATATGTTCGAGTACATCCCTGAAGCGGAGACCCGCCGTGAGCAGCCAGGTGCGGCTGCCGGCGCTAACGACGTGAAACAAGAGGACGTGTCTAACTTTTTGGATGCTGCTGCGCCAAAGCTGTTAATGGCGGACATGCCGGAGAGTAACGCCGAGGAAGTTGATGTAGATGATGTGATACAGAGCATGAGAGGCTATGCTGAGGAGCTCCGAAATAACTTCGTGCTGCCCGAACTGGAAGCAATCCAGGCGCGCGAAGGGACGCCAGAGTTGGACTTAACCCAGTATGCAACTGCTTTGGATCAGCTGTGCAGGCGGCTGACTCGCATGAAACTGAGCCAGCGCCAGAACCAAAGAAACCCAGATCTTGATCGCAAATTGGAGGAGTTGTGCAGGGAGGTGGAAAAGTTTTGTCAGGTATTATTTGTTAATTTCCAAGTTAAACATGGCTTGCAATAAGTATTTGAATTAAATTGAAATGTATTTTCTTATTTTGCAGTTGGTGGAATTACGAACGTATGTCAGTGAGGCCAACAGGTCGCACGTTACAGTCCAGAGCAACAGCACTCAGCACTATGACAACATCATAAACAGGCTGCTCTCTGGAATCAATGAAGTGGCATATTTCCTTCAAAATAAAAATTAATTCTCATGGATGTAAAGGATCACAATGATAACTGAAATGTAGAACATTTTTCTCCCTAAAGGTTGTTGTGGTCACAGATCTTATAATCTTGTCAAAGCACTGCTCCATGTAAGAGTATTGTAACCAACTCTTTGTAATCCTTAGTGTAGATGGAGCATGTAATGGCTATTTGAATGTGATATGATTATTATGTCTACTATAACCAGTGCTTTCTCTGTGTTGTACGCTATAAAAGTACAATTAAAAATTCCCAAAAATTAAAATATTTTGTTATTGAGAAGGTACATTTTCGAACACATCCATTTATTTGGTGAATAATAGATGACATGTGTGATTGTGAAGTTAAAAGTGTAGGACTGTAGGAGTTTAAAATTTGTCTCTATAATCTCCAGTATGAATAAGTCAGTCTGTCAAATGAATAATCAAGTATACCTTAAGTATAATTATGTACTCTAGTAGTGAATAAAGTATGCTAACCACTCACTTCTTTTATTGAATGTCCTTGCATAGTAGTTTAGTCAACTAGTAGGATAGGTCAGATGTTAGTAGTTTTTAAGAAAATGAAACATTTAATCAAAATATTTATTTAAAAAATTCATTAGAGGTATATAAAAAAAATTAAACTAATGAAATTAAATATGAATTACGTATAATAATAGTGAAAGTCGATTGGTGCATTTCATTAAAGTCAAATAGTCTTATCTCCAACCTCGGTCTCAGTCGCTTTGATGAAGTTTAATCCTTTTACTTCCCTGGCTAGGTTCTAGGTATTCAGGGTCATCTAGTTTAGCGTCCTCATCCTTGGATGGCCTCTCATCAGCCTCCAATACTTTGTAATGAACGCCATGTAACACTTTTCCATTGAGAGTTCTCATAGCCTCCTGGGCTGCTCTAATACTAGCATATTTCACAAATCCAAATGTTTTGTTAGGAAAAGTGCACACATCAATGAGATCTCCAAAACGGCAGAATATATCCCGTAAAACGGATAACGAAGGTGGATATGGCTTACAAACAATAAAGCATCTCTGAGCTACCCGGTGCATTGTGCCGACCGTAGGCTGTGGAGGCGGCAGACACACGTTGCCATAAGTCTCAGACTCTGAGGTGTGCACTTTTTGGTCAATTTTACCAGTGGTAGCTGCTTTTATCAAAGATGAAGTCTGAGCTATAGCATCAGCTAACTGAAGCAAGTTAGGATTACCAGCATCTAATGAATTTTTAAAACTGTTTACTATGTTTGCCAGGTTACTAGCTACTTTATTGAGGGGGTTATCGTCTGGCTTAATTGTAACAATCTCGCCAGATGGAAATTCATAATTGTTGATTCTTTCTAATGCATATGCCGCTGCCTTCTCGCTGTCATACGTGACAACAGCTTTACAGATCCCGTTGTAAGTGTCTGCAGTGTACTGGCACTGCTGCATTCCTGGCACGATGTTGAAGAGCCTCTCAATGCTTTTTTGAGACACTTGAGGGCTACAGGTAGCTATTATAGTATTATAATTACAAAGTAGTGAGTTTGTTGTAAGGTTAAGGCTATCTTTTAGCAAATTATCATTAAAACTATCATTCATACTATAGTTACTACCTAAAGAACTCTCATTATGTGGCATAGAACTCATATCAAGACTGGGTCTCATACGTTTCAACTCATCTTTTGGTGTGGCAAAGACAGGTTTGTATTTAGAATCACACTCTTCATAAGCCTTTGCCGCATCATAAAAATTGGAGTAATGGACGTAAGCAAAGCCTTTACAAACACCAGTAGCTTTATCTTTTTGCAAATGGACTGAATTGACACGGCCAAATTTTGAGAAGTGATCTATTATTTCACTTTCTGATATATCTTTATGGACTTTGATAAACAATCTTTTGTATCTCTCCTCATTGTTAGTGCCTGGGTCGCTTCTGTTAAGAGCGATCATAACTTTGACAGGTTTCTGATTGGCCCGCAGTGGTTTCAAGTGTAGCTCCTGAATAGCAGCTGCTGCAGATGACGTTTTCGTAAACTTGATGTAAGCTACACCTTTAGGCTCCCCAGAGTTACGGTCCCTCGGAATATGTAAGTCTTCTATGGTACCAAATTGCTCGAAAGATTGTTGCAGGTCTTCCTCTCGAGTTTGCTTACCGCATACTACAAAAATTCTAGAATAAGGCGGTTTTTCTTCCTTGCGGTCTTCAGAACGATTCGAGTAATTATTATACATCTTTTCAGTAAGCAGCACGTAAGCAGTAATACCTTTGTAGTTTGTAATACGTTGGTTGTCTCGTCCAGTCAAGCGAGTCAGTTCAGTAAACGTACACACGTCGTTTTCGTCACATAAGTCGATAGGTTCATACAAATTTGTAGGGTACAACTTAAATTACTTTTCATAAAACTGTGAAAAAGTAGGGTAATTCATATAAACCCAAAATAAATTAAAATAAATCATCAATATTTCCAACAAGCGATCATTCCCTTTTTGACAATTAATGTACTATAACTCACAGATTAGAGAGTATGCTATAACTTGACATTAATGACATTGTCATATCTAGTCATAGACAAAGCAAAAAAAAATTCAAGTGATGTAGTAGGGTAAACCACCCAATCATTGGCACTCTACCAATTTATTGGCATGCTCCAGTTTTTTAAGAAAATTAAGATTCTTTGTAGCCAAACCTTATATTTTTTAGTAGAAATTGAAGAGTAATATCATTTATTACTCAACTGGCTACACACGTTTTTTATTTTTTCAAACATCGCGGCGCTTCAACGATTTGTTTGACAAACCGGGACTTGTGCGAAAAAAACAATCGAAATATTCGTTTTTTACTAAGGAAAGAGCTATCATAATCTTTTAAAAAAATGCAAATCTATTATGTTGTTCTTAAACATAATCATTTTGTCTTATTATTGAATATATTAACTGCCTTTTTAAAACATTATTTTATAATTTAACCGCCAACTTTTAATTATTTGTAGTATGCCAACATTTGGTATGCATAAAATCTGTTTATCCATTTTATTGGCACACATGCCAATAAAAGGGTATTTAAAATAATTTGAGTTTATTAAAAATTATACCTTGTATGTCTCAAAATTGAGTTTAAATTGCATTTAAAATATTTTCTAACGTTTTGGATACACCAATCCAAATGTTGGCCCACTGCCAATTATATAAAATCCATTTATTGGCACGGGTATCAAACATTGGTTAAAAAGGTGCCAATAAAAAATATTATCTTTTTAGCCACTTTCAAAGCCTCAAAGTCTTATTCCACTAATCCCCGTTGACAATCCCCGTCAACGGGATTAGTGAACTTTTTGTTCATTAATCCCCGTTAATGCCAATGGAGTTTATAATGAGGATTAATAAACTAAATCCCCTGTACGTTAAAAATAAAATACTAATGTAAGAATCAGGTACCTTCTATTTGTTATTGGATAAGAACTCACTTATCATTTTTAGTCTTAAAGGACATTGGGAACTTTAATATGAGAAAATGCCCCACAGCGGACAAAGATGAAACGTATTTTATTTCAAAGCTTTATACTTGTAGGTATATTCACTTAAATCGCTATGTTGTGAGATATGGGAATTCTGAGATATGACGAGTCTAAGTTGAAAATATATTTGTCTAAAATGATTTGATATTTTTAAATGTTATGTTGTTTGGCATTGCAGAGTAACCAATAAAAGTAAATAAAATAGTATAAATAAATAAGAAATATAAATAAAATAATATAAATAAAATATTACAAATACTTAAATTAATATTAGACAACATCTCATATATTACTCCAACCCAAAATAAGTAGCTAAGGCGGTTCTATATTGGCTCACATAAAATTCTAAATCCTATTCTTTGTCTTACTACCGATTTGTGTTCATAATAATCTCTCTTCATAATTTTATTTTTCATACTTTTTTTATTCATACATTTTTATTACTACCATCGGAGCTCATAACAGTTAGTGATCATAATTTTTTTATCAATACTGTTACTACCAAGAACCATTTAAAATACATAATTTTAATTTTCAGATCTTTTTTTTTCATAACATTCATTGATCATATTGTTATAATTAATAATGTTGTTACTAAGAACATACTTCAACTCATAATGTTGTTGTTCAGAATAATTTACTTTATAACAGACATAGGTACTCGTATCTTTAAAAAAAATCATATATAATCTAAAGCCTGGTCCGTGAGCAATATAATTAAGCAGCGATAAGGATGGGTAGCTTGGGGTCATTGGACAAAATGCTACGTGCTCACGGACCAGGCTTTAATTTGTGCTTTAATAGAGTAGATAAGCATGCAGAGCATGCAGCATGAAAGCAAGCATGCAGCATGCATTGGTATCTCCTCGTCTCCGGCGCTGCGGGATGTGCAGCCCTTCCGCCCTTGCGTAACGAGGCTCAGGCACCCACGCTTGCTCTGCACTTGAGTTGCACTTGCACTCCAGCTCGCCCGGGCGCCTGAGCCTCGTTACAGCGGGCGAGGGCTGCCCTCCCTCCGCGCCTCCGGTTTTTAAATTACACTCTAGGNTGTTTTTTTCTTTGATAAAACATATTTTTACATGTAAATTTTACCGGTTTTGTGAAGTAGCTGCTTAAAGTGCCAATAATTGGGTGGTTTACCCTATTACCGGTTTTGGAAATATGTTGAGCTGTGAAGTTTGTGTTTTTTTTAGTGTTGGTAATATTTCCATCATTACTGACTGTCAATACTGTCATTAATGTCATTCGATTGACATCAGGTTATCCCCAAATGTGTGTTTATTTATTCGGTGTTTTTATTTTAATTCGTACTACGCACTTGTAATTATCATAAGAATGTGATTTTCAAGGAAAAAGTTGTCTATTTTCTGCTGTTTATATTGATAATATCTTTATTTTAGATACATTTATCTCTCAGCTTGTGGTCGCTCAATTTTTGTAAACAGTAGATTAGACAATGTTTAGCAACACCGATAGCTTTTCGTTTTATCCTCGGCAAAGATTCTTCAGAAATGGCGAGTTTGAAGTCGAATTAAATGACTTGTTCAATAAGAAATTTCAGTTTCGGTTCAATAGCAGTTGGAAGTTACCAGACAAAGAGCTTTGGTTCTCGGCTCCTCCGTGGAAAGTGCAAGAGCTTGATATACTCAAAAACCGATTGAATTTCCATAAGAGTCAACTGAATGATTTCAACATTGAAGAATGGAGCAGCCACACGCGGCGCCGAAACCCAGCAGGGGAAGTGGGGTGGAAAATCAGATGTCTTATCAACCCTGAATTTCTCACACAAGCATGGACTAAGTTCTATGAATGTGCATCAACCTACAGTGTAGTTCCCAGACAGGCTATGTCTGAGGGAAAAATGGTTTCTTTACACCTTTGTGAGGCTCCTGGTGCATTTATAACTTCCTTAAATCATTACATGAAGTTAAATTATCCCAATATTGATGTAAGCTGATTTTGTATGTGACATAAGTACTGTCTAATATCTATTCTTCCTTATATTGGTAATATATTTGTGTTACTTTTGCTTTCCAGTGGAAGTGGGTGGCAAATACACTGAACCCGTACTATGAGGGCAACTCACCATCAAACATGATTAGTGACGACAGATTCATGTTTCACACTCTAAACAACTGGGACTTTGGTGTAGATAATACAGGGAATTTAATGGACTGGGAAAATTCTCAAGCCATTGTGAAGAAGGCCAAATCATTGGGAAAGGTAAACTCAAAGTTTACTTTTTATTTTAATACTTCACACTCTTATTGACTCAAGTGGATCAGTAATAATTCTAATTTTATTTGTGTAATGCTTTACCCAACCAGACAAAACCATTATTAATTTATTTCTAGGTTCTGTTAGTCACAGCAGATGGATCCATTGATTGCATGCAGAGGCCTGATGCCCAAGAAGAGGTCACATCCCCCCTCCATTATTGTGAGATAATAACTGCTCTTCAAGCCTTGAGTCCAGGTAAACTCTTCTTAAAAAAATATTTATTGAGGGCTTATCTATCTGGTCTACTTTCTAAGATACCCATACTATTATTTTTATTATATTTACTTCTTGCAACTGTGTTAATATTTAATTTGTTTTTTTTTTCAGGTGGTACATTTATATTTAAACTGTTCACAATGTTTGAGCATTCAACTGTGAGCCTGCTCTACTTGATTAACCACTTGTTTGGTGAAGTGAACATCTACAAGCCCGTTACCTCGCGCCAGGGGAATTCTGAAGTTTATGCTGTTTGTTTGAATTACAAAGGCTTTGCTAGCTTAGAGATGTACGTACCAATGCTTAAATCAGCGTATGGTACAGAGATTTACGGCAGTCACTCGTTGTTTCCACTTGATGCAATACCTGAAAGTTTTTTGAAGCAAATTGAAGAGTGTGCCTGCTATTTCTGTTCAATTCAGTGTCAGGTCATAAATGACAACTTACAGGCCTATCTTATGCAGAAGAATATTGCTTTGCACAGAGATATGAAACAAATAAGAACAATTGTCGCCACAGAATTTATTTGGCAGTATGGTTTGAAGCCTTTGGAATATGAATCAGAAATACTGAAAGGTATTTTACATGAAGAAAACAAGGTTAACATGAATCCTAGATATCATCGTGGATCGTACACTGAAAGGCAATTGTATACTAAATTGTCCTTGAAAGAAAAATCCAAAAATTTAAATGCCTTTTTACAGGCTGAAATTTTAACTAATCCTCTAATATTGATAAATGAACCAGTGAAATGGCTGACATTTTACGATAAAGATATTAATCTAAAATTGACTTTTACGTATGGCTTACCATTGCAGAAAATAAACAGCTCAAAGTTTATATTTGTGCCAATATTCAGACTGTACCAGCAGATTTTAGCGGAAGGTGAATTTAAAGAAATTATATTTACTAAAGGTGTAAAGAGCACTGAACAAAACTTAAAAAGTTTAAACATTAAAATACACCAAGTGTTGTGTTTGCCAGAGTTTGACTTATCCGAAAGTTATGGTGTTTTCGAAAAGAAATGTTTCCTAACTATTTACAACATGATGAAGTTACTGACTGTTGGGCAAACACTTCTCATACAAAACTTCAATCTTCTAACACATTTCAATGTGAGTTTTGTGTATATTATTTCGAAAAAATGTTTCGAAAGAACTGGATTTACATCTAGCAACAGCATCATTTTGTGTAATCTTCAGAACAAGGCAGCATTCGAATACTTGGATCAAATACAAAGCGAATGTGAGAAGTTGCAGAATGAAGACAAAAGGGATGTATTGAATTCTTTGCCTGTTCAAACTACTAATGTAGGAGAGTTTTTCAACAATATTGTATTTTATAATAACACATTTTACAGGAACAAATGTACAGATTTTTTGTCTACCATAGAGCAAACTATTTAAAGCCTAATTAATTAGGTTATTTATTGGATAAAATGTATTGTATTTTGCATTTAAATAGATGACGAGAGTTATTTTTATTAACAACTTTTACTATTAGTAAATTCTGATTGTCTGTTAAATATCGAGATTCCAATAATCTTCAATAAATGTTGTAGATGATGAAATACATGTGACTTAACCATGCATGTTCATTTTATTGATTCTTTAAAAAAATATTCCCAGTCAGACCCATTCCGGTTTATTCCCGTTGTCTCCAATGCCCCACCGTAGTTGTTAGGGGAATTCCGTATCCATAAACAAAAAACATTCCGCGGATGACCTGATATTGTGTCATACTTAAACACTCATAGCACACAAAACTTGTACCCGGTTTTTACCCGACGATTACGATTTACGCCAGAAGGAGGGTTATATTTTATAGTAAGTACTTAAACGTGTAAGTAATGTATACCTACATTATTTAAATTTATTATCTTGCACCTAGATTAAGTACATTATCTTATCGCAATTTCTACAAATAGGCAAGTACAAGTCTTAAATTTATCAGATTATAAGCTTTTTAATTAATTTTTCATAAACTTTAGGAAGTTCTTTTTTAAAATAACACTTTTAATCATTGCTTGAAGAGCAGTAACATCACAACATGTATCAAGCAAGGATTGTTTAATTATTTTAATTTATATGGTCATGGCCAAATTTATAATGCAAGTCGGTATTAGCTCTCTCCAAGATATCTGCTCGATCTCTCAAGAGCTCAATTATCAAAATCTGTAAACACCGGTTCAAGGAGCATCTCTATTTTGATTAATGTCTATCTTGTTTGTGGTTTTCATTCAAGCAACTGTCAGAAAATTGAAACAACAATTTCAAGCAAGCCACCGTTTTCAATAAATAAATAATTCATTAAACACCTATGTGCTGTGCAATAAACTGAAATATTGAGGTGTACTCCATATTGCATGATGGATATTAACGAAGGTAATCATTGTAACCTCTATTTGGCTAACCTTACTTGGCGGCATTTGGTTTCTTCAGTTAAACTGTAAAATACGGGTATAAACGTTGTATAAAACCATGATATGACTTTCATAATCTACTTTTAATTTTCACTCTTTCATCAGCTTGCAAGTGAACATCTAATGACTCAAGAAATTGATCAATGTTATGATTGCATTTAGGTTATGATTTAGTTATTTACTTACTACCAAGATGCAGATTTATTATGTTTGATCGTATACAATCCAAGTGGTCTTTTACTCTTCCTTAGTGCTATAAAACAATAACAATATATGTGTACTAATAAAGACATTTTGCTGTTTGGTTAGTTAATACTATGTTCTATTACCGTTTTACCAATCAGGAACAACCACGGACGACCTATGGACGCCTTACAAGGAGCTGGTGGCGGTAGTGGAAGGCTACTTGGCCCACGAGAGTGGTGGCGCGCCTTACGCGGTGCACACGTTTGAGTCCGTGTTGAGACGCCACAAGCAGACCTTTTTGTCACTTCTCAAAAATCCGGTAAGTCATATAAAACTACTAATAATAATAATATAAGCCTTTATTACTGGATTAAAAGATATTTTACAACATTAACATTTTCATTTTACAATTTAGCTGCACTCATCTCCAGTTTGTCCTTGGACATAGGCCTCCTCCAATGATCTCAATGCTTCTCTGTTTCTAGCCATAAGCCATAGCTATAAAACTACTACCCATCATTAAACTAAAATTATTGATTGAAAAATTGAACCAGTAAAATCTATGCCTTGCTTTCACATAATGCTGTCTTAGGCGGAGTTGCACCATCTTACTTTAATTTTAACAATTGTCAAAAATCTGTCAAACTGCATACAAAAACACTGGTTATCATCATTGTTACGGTTAAAGTTAGGTGGTGTAACTCAGCATTAGGGTTTGATTTTGATTGAAAAAACCATAAAGGCTAGCTTTTGACTCTGTATTTTTATGCACATAGAATAGAATAGAATAGAAGTACTTTATTACTTGTTGCCTATCTTATGTCATTATTGCACACTGTAAAACCCTGGTTTTCCTAAATAAATAAATAAATAAATTTATTCAGCATTTAACATTATGAAATCTTTTATCACACGAAAATTAAGGTACAATTTTTATTTTTCTATATGATGTAAAAGACCTAAACCAGTTCCAGCAAATGTGATTTCAATCCTACTTATGTTGTAGGCCAAGAGCCAGTCCAGCAGAGAAGAGATCAAAAGGGGCATCACAGAAGGAGTGAACCTGCCCAGCATAGGCAGGACTCTGCTCTCCAAGGAGTTGGTGGACGAGGCTATCATTATATCAGGTACTAGCTTTCCGCCCTCGGCTTCGCCCGCGTGGACTTCATATTTTTTTCCAAAATAAAATGTAGCCTATGTTACTCGTGAGTAATGTAGCTTTCGAATGGTGAAAGAATTTTTAAAAACGGTCCAGTAGTTTTTGAGCCTATTCATTACAACCAAACAAACAAACAAAGTTTTCCTCTTTATAATATTAGTGTAGATGTGGGTTGTTGTTGAAGTAAAACTACTGCTTTGACTAAAAGCTGAACTTGTAATATTGGAGACATTGTAGTTTACAAAAAGAAGTTGATAATGGTTTGGTTGATTTATTAACAACACAATAGCTTACAAAACTATCTTTATCACTCCTATTTAGTTACTATTCCAGTTCCTTGTGTATATCCTGAGCTGTGCTAAGACTGATGCCAAGTGTGCGAAGCTTTGAAAAAAAGGTGTTGTCGAATCTAAGTCGCGTGTCGTCTAGTGTGCCTTTAAAGTCCGGTCGCCGTGCAGATAGAATTTCGTCCAATGACCCCTAGCTACCATATCTTCTTTCCTTATCGCTCGCGCGTACTTATATTGCTGTCGCGACTGTGCGACGGGCGGCAGCAGTGTGTGTGCGAGCGCGACAGCAACATAATCACGCGCGAGCGATAAGGATGGGTAGCTTGGGGTCATTGGACGAAATTCTCTGCGACTGGACTTTATTACTCTTATTACTCCAACTTCCTTGTGTATTAAAATAGTAAGACACGGGTCTTAACGCGACGTTTATTAATGAGTCAAGCCGTGAGTACATAATGTAACTAAGTTTTATTAAGTTATGTATGAGACCCGTGTCTTACCATTTTAGTTGAAATGGAACGCGAAAGTTTAAAAAATAATTCCTTGTGTATTGTCCGCAGATATGTACAACGTCAACGAGTACCTAGCGCTGGAGCTGCTTCACACTGCACAGAGGCAGGCGCCGCGCCACCCGGGGCTGCCGCGCGGGCTGGTGGCCGTGCTGCTGTACTACGACGGCAAGCGCGCGCTCGTGCAGGCGCTCAAGGAGCTGTTCATGGCGCGGGACGGCGTGTGCTGGTGAGTGACGCTAGGGCTCCGCACACGGCGCGAGGCAGGCGCCGCGCGGGCTGGTGGCCGTGCTGCTGTACTACGACGGCAAGCGCGCGCTCGTGCAGGCGCTCAAGGAGCTGTTCATGGCGCGCGACGGCGTGTGCTGGTGAGTGGCTCTCCGGAGACTAGTGCCCGTTTTCACTATCAATCCCTAATTTTTAAGTGACCCCTATGACAATAAAATTCATATTATGTGTTACCCTAGAGGTTACTTAAAAGTTACGGATTGATGGTGAAAACGGGCATAGGTCTCGTTTTTTCAAAAAGCAGCATTTATATTCTTTGGCCAGTGCAGACCTAGCGAGGCGACTTCTGGCGGCGCTACGCGGCGCTTGACATCTTCACCCGGTGACATTCGCTTGCGGAGGCTCTTGACGGCTCTTAGCAACGCTCGGAATCTCATGACCTGGATCAGGCGAGGTGCAAGAGCGTATAGACTACTTCTGGCAGCGCCGCGTGCCGCTTGAAATGCGCTTGCGGAGGCTTTCGACGGCTCTTTGCGACGCTCTGAGTTTCATGATTTGCGACAGAACCACGCTTCGCTGCGTCTCGGCAAGTCTGCATTGGCCTTTATCATCTTGGGAGTAGTTAATATTAGGCTCTATCACATTGTCCGCAGGTCAATAAGCGCTCGCGAGGAGATCGTGAGCTACGTGTCTCGATACGTGGGCGGGCTGGTCGCGGGCGGGCAGCTGGAGGCGGCGCTTGACGCGCTGCAGCAGTGTTCGCTGGACGCTGAGCTGTCGCTGCTGCAGCGCAACCGCGCGCTGCCGCCGCCCAGACACCACGCGCGGCTTGTAGCCACCATCGACGCCACCAGGTGAGGGGCTGGCTGGAGAAGGCGTTGGAACCATCAACAGTGTCACAACTCGATTACCTTCTCCTACTACTCGACCTCGGACTACTCATCAAAATCAAAATGAAAATCAAAAATATTTATTCACTTTAGACCACAAGTGGCACTTATGAACGTCAAAATATAGTAAATAATAAAAAAGGTACCCCTTATGCATCCTCCGACTACTCGACCTCGGACTACTCGACCTCCGACTACTCGACCTCCGACAACTCGACCTCCGACTACTTGAACTCGGACCACTCGACTTCGGACTACTCGACCTTCGACAACTCGACCTCCGACTAGTCGACCTCCGACTACTTGTACTCGGACTACTCGACCACAGACTACTCGACCTCCGACTAATTGACCTCCGACTACTCGACCTCCGACTAGTCGACCTCCGACAACTCGACCTCCGACTACTTGTACTCGGACTACTCGACCACCGCATACTCGTCCGATATTCAGTTCAAAAAGCAGAAATTAGGAGACATGTATACCTTGATTTTTTAGAATCCAGCAGAGATGTAAACAAACACTTTCATACACAATTACACCATAATCACTTACGTGTTCATAATATCATACACATTATTTAACAAGCCCATGAAACCAACTTTATTTTCACGTTTATACAAGTTTGAAATCAATCTTTGAAACAAATTATTTTAGCAAAATACGTGGACGATGAAAATTTGTGANATGTAATACCAAGTCCAGGCCAGGAAATCTTTAACGTTTTACATAAATATATTGACTTGGCCATCGCATGAAAACACGTGTAAATTAAATTATTTAGTGCGATGGCCAAGTCAATAATTTATGTAAAACGTTAAAGATTTCCTGGCCTGGACTTGGTATTACATGGATCTCACAACTTTTTACCGTAGAACAACTGAGTTGCGAGACTTGGTTTTTTTGACAAGTATTGTTTTTGATGGGATTTTCTTTTACAAATTACTTGCTTATTAATTGCACCATTTCTTATTCATAAAAAGGCTTCTTCTCTTCTTCTTACATACTGTAATTTAAAAACAAAGCTTTTTTTATTTGGTTACTTTTTTTGCAGCAAACCACATCGCCGTCGCTAGGACCTACAGGCGCATTAGATGAGGTGTCTCTTACACTACAGATGGCACTGCTTTACGCATTAGATTTATCAGTATTACACAGGTATGAGTCTCATTTAACTTACAATATCCAATAATTGTTTTGTGTTGATGTTAGGCATAGTTTAGTTTGGCGTGGCAAGTTTTCTGCCTTCTGATTGGGACATTGTGCTTCTATATCCATTGGGCTATAGAAGCACAATGTTTAGAAAGAGTGTGTCACATTTAGGCTACTTTAAAATTACGATGGTCCCGCGAGAAGGCATCCGCTGCCGCCGCGTTGCTGACGCCTGATGTGAACTATCCTCACATTACTTTCACTATCAATCCCTAATTTATAAGTGACACCTGTGGTAACAAATAACAGGCATTTTGTTTTCAAAGGGACCACTTAAAAATTAGGGATTGATGGTGAAAACGGGCATTAGACATACGAATGTTTTCCTAGACGTGAAGATGGCGAGGAGCTGGCAAAGAAGCTGCCGCTCATCGAAGACCCGGAGCTGATCCCGATCCTGCTGGAGCAGCTGTCGCCGCCTTCGCAGGGCGCGCAGCCGGAGAACCCCGGCACCACTGCAGCTGGTAAGTGCTTGCTGTATACGTCACTTTCGGTCTGCTGTGCGTCTTATTTCAAATGTACCTTAGGATCTTGTGTAAAATATATTGTAATGTCTGATTTCAAATTTACCTTAGGATCTTGTAGTAATAACCTGTGCATTCGGGCGCCAAATGTCGAGGAGTCTGTCTAAAAATTGCTGAAATTGTGAAAGTACAAGGATGATGGTCCATCTTATGTGGTGGCTCATAAACGTTGATTTCTTTACTTATTCCTAGATCTTCATTAAAATTACACACCCTATTTTTTATTAATGTCATGCTACGTTTTTTTATAATTTTATTACCTTCTTCTCTGACATAGCAGTCAATAGTCGGCCGTTTGGTGTAGTGGTTCAGAACGGACTACTATGCCGAGAGGTCCCGGGTTCGATTCCCGGCCGGGCAGAAATTGAAATGATGAATTTTAATTTCTGTGACGGGTCTGGGTGTGACTATGTATAATATTTATGTATTTAAAAAAAAAGTATATAAGTAGTATATCCGTTAAGCTAGCACCCATAACACAAGCATTAAGTTGCTTACTTTGGGGCTAGCTGGCGCTGTGTGAAATTGTCCAAAGATTTGTCCAAAGATTTATAATGCGGTCATGGTTACGTTGCCAGACTGCCTATCGCAGTCAGATACGCGATTTTACACAGCAGATTTAACTTGATCAGTTTAGCGCATACGTAAACTGCTGCGCGATGCGGTTCCTCTTCTTTCCCATGAAGTCGCTCTATGTATTTGTCTCCTACAGACATGTCTGAAACTTTATATCTGCGTCTACCTACTCGTATAAGTCGTTATTGTGTGTGTATAGGTGCGGGCTGCCGCGCACTATGCCAGCTATCGCTAGGGCTGGCACTAGCGGCGCTGAAGCGCGGGCCGCAGTCGCTGGCGCGCGCGCAGCTCAAGCTCGACCTGCTGGACCAGGACGAGGTGCTGGTGGACGCCGCCATCGACGGGAAGGTATGTATTAAAGCCTGGTCCGTGAGCACGTAGAATCCCGTCCAATGACCCCACGCTACCCATCCCTATCGCTCGCGCGTAATTATGTTGCTGTCGCGACTGTGCGACGGGCGCCCGCAGTGAGTGTGCGAGCGCGACAGCAACATAATTACGCGCGAGCGATAGGGATGGGTAGCTTGGGGTCATTGGACGGGATTCTACATGCTCACGGACCAGGCTTTAGCAGAGTATATACAAATGAGTAGATCATCTTCATAGAAACGCACCGAGCGCGGTTTGTATGCGGCGCGCACGCACACACTGACAAAATTCAGCGCACCTCACCTCTAATCAACGCTAAATTTTGTCAGTGTGTGCGTGCGCGCCGCATACGTATTGGCGCGCTCACACACAAACCGCGCTCGGGCGTTTCTATGAAGATACGATATAAGAGTGGATTACACGAGCGATCGCTTGGCGGGGCGAGATACACCCAGGTTACAATACGATCAAATTAGCGTGGCAGCCGTGACGTCACATCGACGCTCTGGTACGGACAGGGTGAACGTGGGGAGGGTGAGTGCGAGGGAGAGTAGCATTCTAGCGAGGTGCGCACGGCGCAATATCACTGCAAAGCAAGCCGTTGCGGGCACGTTCGCGCGATCTTATTCTGCCGAAAAATTGCTCATGGGAAAGTATGATGAGCATTGGTATTTATACAGGGTGTTAGGTATATGGGTATATGAGCCGACACTAGCCCATGTTAACATGGTCATATAAATGGTATGGTGAAGTCAGAAAATTGATATCTTCATTTTAATTATTTTAATTTTCATACAAATCGCATTTTATAAAATTTATTTTGTATGAAAATATAAAATAAATAAAATGACAATATCAAATTTCTGACTTCACCATACCATTTATATGCCCATGTTAACATGGGCTAGTATCGGCTCATATACCCATTTACCTAACACCCTGTATAATCTGGTCGCTGAGCACGTAGAATTTTGTCCATTGACCCCAAGCTACCCATCTTTATCGCTCGCGCGTAATTATATTGCTGTCGCGACTGTGCGACGGGCGCCCGCAGTGAGTGTGCGAGCGCAACAGCAACATAATTACGCGCGAGCGATAAGGATGGGTAGCTTGGGGTTATTGGACAAAATTCTACGTGCTCAGAGACCGGGCTTTAACTGGGGTCAGAAATGTTTATCTTTAAATCATTTATGATTTAATCATCTTTTTTTTCGTTTTCATCATTCATGATTTAAGAATTTGGGCTAGGATTAATATAAATGATATTTTTAGGTATTTGAGTATCTGGACGAGGCAATACTGTCGACGGACCTGGTGTGGAAGGACGAGTACTACCAGCGCCGCATACACATCCTCATCACGGACTTCATCGTGCTCATGCACTCCAAGCTCATGGAGATGAGGGTCAAGTAAGTGATACTTATTAGTTGATAACTTTCACGCAATATTTAGAGAATATCATCAGGTCATCAGGACAAAAATTATGATAATGTGAATCTAAATTTTATAAAAAAATTTAAGCAGATTCAGAATCAGATATCGTGTGGTGATTCCCAGCGCTCAATCATAGGTCCTCTTCTTTATAATGTGGTTTTATGATTATGTTTTGTAGCTACGCGAAACATAAATATGTGTTACGCAGAAGATATTCGTACTGTAAACGAGTAACTGCCGATCTTCTTCTTGTCGTGTCGACAACAAATCTACACAGTGTGAGCGGACTGGTTGGACTTCGGAACAATACCACGAAGACAAACCGAAGTCCAACCAGTACGCTCACTGCCAATATGATCTCGATATGGAAAACGACAACGTAGTAACGTGTATTTGGTAGTAAAACAGAGTCTGAGACAGGTGTTTATGGGCGACGGTAATCACTACCATCAGGTGATCCGTTTGTTCGTTTGCCTCCTGTCACATAAAAAAAGTCCAATCACAAGCCCAGAGTTAAATTTGTGGTGGTGGGTGCTTTCGTTTGGAGGATGGATGTCGACATCTATCTATCTATCTTCTATCTATCTATATAAATAAAAATGAATTGATGTTCGTTAGTCTGATTAAAAGTCGAGAACGGCTGGGCCGATTAAGCTGATTTTGGTTTTAAAATGTTTGTCGTAATCCAGGGTAGGTCTAAACGGTGAGCAAATACGCGCGCGATGTTGTTTTTCTGTGACAGACAAAATTCCACGCGGGCGAAGCCGCGGGCGGAAAGCTAGTCGTTAATATTCTTTGTGTCCAGGGCGGACGAGGCGGCGCGTGCCGTAGCCATGTACGCGGCAGAAGGTGTGATGGCGCCAGCCGGGGCTTCGGGCCCGCGCACGCGCCTCGACGCTTTGCTGCGCTGCGTGGAGCGGCTCTACGCGCGCGACCCGCTCGGCCTGCGCCACGAGTACTGGGCCGCCGCCGCCGACCGCCCGCCGCCGCACAGGTGAGAATGGGCTTTAAGTGTTGCAACAGAGAGGTCATATTAGAGCGGCGTTGCTCAGTGTTGTATTAGTATGCGCACGCGGCTCTACGCGCGCGACCCGCTCGGCCTGCGACACGAGTACTGGGCCGCCGCCGCCGACCGCCCGCCGCCGCATAGGTGAGAATGAACTTTAATTGTTGCACTATAGAGGTCACATTTGAGCGGCGTTGCTCAGTGTTGTAATAATACGCGCGCGACCCGCTCGGCCTGCGCCACGAGTACTGGGCCGCTGCTGCTGATAGGCCGCCGCCGCACAGGTGAGAATGAGCTCTAGGCAGGCAGCATAGAGGTCATATTTGAGCGGGGCGGCGTTGCTCAATATCATACGGTTCAAAATAGCACGCGCCTCTACGCGCGCGACCCGCTCGGCCTGCGCCACGAGTACTGGGCCGCCGCCGCCGACCGCCCGCCGCCGCACAGGTGAGAATGAGCTTTATGTGTTGCAGCATAGAGGTCATATTTGAGCGGCGCGGCGTTACTCGGTATCATACGGTTCAAAGTAGCAGGCGCCTCTACGTGCGCGACCCGCTCGGATTGCACCACGAGTACTAGGCCGCCGCTGTTGATAAGCCGCCGCCGCACAGGTGAGAATGAACTTTATGTGTTGCAGCAGAGAGGTCATATTCGAGCGGCGTTGCTCAGTGTTGTATTAATATACGCGCGCGACCCGCTCGGCCTGCGCCACGAGTACTGGGCCGCCGCCGCCGACCGACCGCCGCCGCACAGGTGAGAATGAACTTTATGTGTTGCAGCTGAGAGGTCATATTCGAGCGGCGTTGCTCAGTGTTGTATTAATATACGCGCGCGACCCGCTCGGCCTGCGCCACGAGTACTGGGCCGCCGCCGCCGACCGACCGCCGCCGCACAGGTGAGAATGAACTTTATGTGTTGCAGCATACAGGTCATATTCGAAAGGCGTGGTGTTACTCAGTATCATACGGTTCAAAATAGCACGCGCCTCTACGCGCGCGACCCGCTCGGCCTGCGCCACGAGTACTGGGCCGCCGCTGCTGATAGGCCGCCGCCGCACAGGTGAGAATGAACTTTAAGTGTTGCGGCAGAGAGGTCATGTTTGAGCGGCATTGCTTAGTATCATACGGTTCAAAATAGCACGCGCCTCGACGCGCGACCCGCTCGGCCTGCGCCACGAGTACTGGGCCGCCGCCGCCGACCGCCCGCCGCCGCACAGGTGAGAATGTGCTTTAAGTGTGGCAGCATAGAGGTCATATTTGAGCGCCGTGGTGTTGCTCAGTATTATACGGTTCACGCGCTGCTTCGCTGCGTGGAGCGGCGTTGATCAGTATTGTACAGTTCGAAATGTCCATTGTCTTATTGTATATTGATATGCAACTAGTATTAACTTATGGTGGCGCTACAATGAGCGTTGGAACGTCGCCGCATAGTTGCCGCTAAGAAAATATTTTGACGCTCGGCGTTCTGCCGCCCTATGTACACGTTTTGTGCGATCTAGCAAGCGGCCTTTCACGTCATAACGTCGCGAGCTACCTCGTTCTACAGTCATAGTACGATATGTGTTAATCACTTAATCCTTGAAGACTTACTGTTGTTTACCCACTATTTATTTGACATTTAATTGACATTAATTCTATTGGTATTATTAATTTATTTGGACATGATTTGTATTTCTTTCTTATTGATACTGAAATTGACTGTTATTATAAGAAGTGTATTGAAAAATTAACATGTAATGGACATTATAAATACATTTCTTATTTTTATTCTTACGCTGCGCTTGTGCTTACAGGGCGGCGACTCGCGCGGCCACTCTATACAAGTTCGTCCGCCTATCAGGCGAGCTGGTGTGCGCGGCGCTGCTTCCAGCCTACTTACGGGCGCTGGCGGCGCTGGCGGTGCCGGTGCACACGTGGGCGCTGCTGGCGCGCCGCGACGCGCTGTCCGCGCATCATCTGCTCACCGCGCTCGCCAGATACTACACGTGAGGAGACATATTCTATTTAGATGGAGAATATTTGTATTAAGCTCGGTTTCCACCAAAGCAGAGAGGAGAAGAGATGTGTGTGAGCTTCGTATGTTCAAAGCGCGGGTAGCGATGCTGCTGGCGCGCCGCGACGCGCTGTCCGCGCACCACCTGCTGACTGCGCTCGCCAGATACTACACGTGAGGAGAATATTTGTATTAAGCTCGGTTTCCACTAAAGCAGAGATGAAAAGAGATGATAAAGAGATGTGTGTGAGCTTCGCATGTTCAATCGCGGAAAGGGTAGCGACGCTGCTGGCGCGCCGCGACGCGCTGTCCGTGTACCACCTGCTCACCGCGCTCGCCAGATACTACACGTGAGGAGACATATTTGATTTAGATTAGTTTCCACAAAGGAGAGGAGAAGAGATGTGTGTGAGCTTCGCATGTTCAAAGTTGTTCAAACCACCTGCTCACCGCGCTCGCCAGATACTACACGTGAGGAGAATATTTGTATTAAGCTCGGTTTCCACCAAAGCAGAGAGGAGAAGAGATGTGGGGCGTAACTCCTACATTAAAGAATGCTAGGGTAAGGATGCTATGCTATGAGGATGTGAGTGATGCTGAAGGGTCGGGAGAGAGGTGGAATGAAAACGACCAGTTTGAGTGACTGTTAAAAATACACTGGTTTATTGCTATAAAGTATTCAATGCGTTCGACGCTAATTTGGGTCAACCGCGCAAACGCTTACTTAGCAATAACTTATTAGCTATATGGAAAGTGAATATGTTTGTACGATAGCTCGTACAAGAGATGTGTGTGAGCTTCGCATGTTCAAAGTTGTTCAAACCACCTGCTCACCGCGCTCGCCAGATACTACACGTGAGGAGAATATTTGTATTAAGCTCGGTTTCCACCAAAGTAGAGAGAGGAAGAGATGTGTGAATAAACCACGGATACTCTCGGCGCACTTAAGGGACTCTTATCTAGGTATAAATAAGACGTCAATATTTAGGTGACAATTTATTGCTTGACACAGGTTGTCAATGGTTCACAAAGGTTGTCAAAGGTTAATTGTGTCAAAATCCTCCCGGTATATAAAGCCGGGGAAAAAAATCTGGACACCGCGGTACAGCTTAACGCGTCTCAAAGTACAGTGACATCTATCGGCAAATAACACAAACAAGTTTCATGGTAGGTTTATACAATGTGTGTGAGCTTCGCATGTTCAAAGCGCGGAGAGGTTAGCGACGCTGCTGGCACGCCGCGACGCGCTGTCCGCGCACCACCTGCTCACCGCGCTCGCTAGATACTACACGTGAGGAGACATATTTGTATTAAGCTCGGTTTCCACCAAAGTAGAGAGGAAGAGATGTGTGTGAGCTTCGCATGTTCAAAGCGCGGAGAGGGTAGCTGTCCGCGCACCACCTGCTAACTGCGCTCGCCAGATACTACACGTGAGGAGAATATTTGTGTTAAGCTCCGTTTCCACCAAAGCAGAGAGGAGAAGAGATGTGTGTGAGCTTCGCATGTTCCAAGCGTGGAGAGAGGTTAGCGACGCTGCTGGCACGCCGCGACGCGCTGTCCGCGCACCATCTGCTCACCCTGCTCGCTAGATACTACACGTGAGGAGAATATTTGATTTAGATTAGTTTCCACAAAGGAGAGGAGAAGAGATGTGTGTGAGCTTCGCATGTTCAAAGTTGTTCAAACCATCTGCTCACCGCGCTCGCCAGATACTACACGTGAGGAGACATATTTGTATTAAGCTCGGTTTCCACCAAAGTAGAGAGAGGAAGAGATGTCATTGTGTGTGAGCTTCGCATGTTCAAAGCGCGGAGAGAGGTTAGCGACGCTGCTGGCGCGCCGCGACGCGCTGTCCGCTCACCACCTGCTCACCGCGCTCGCCAGATACTACACGTGAGGAGAATATTTGTATTAAGCTCGGTTTCCACCAAAGCAGAGAGGAGAAGAGATGTCATTGTGTGTGAGCTTCGCATGTTCAAAGTTGTTCAAACCATCTGCTCACCGCGCTCGCCAGATACTACACGTGAGGAGACATTTTGTTTTAAGGGCGAAGCTGGCAAGTTATTTCTACCAAAGCAGTGAGGAGAAGAGACAAGAGGAGGGAAGAAAAGCCAAGAGAAAATGTGAGCTGTGCGTAACAGTAATATTGTGAGCTTCGGGTTTGCGTTTGCGAAAAGGGAGTGTGAATGCTAATGTGGTTATGCAATAAACGTATTGAGTATTGAGTATTGAGGAACGGAGCACGGGAGTACCTCTTGACCGCCCAACCCGACGCATCTGTTCTTTCCGCTCGATCCATTACCAGTGACGCTGGCGGGAAGGAGATGTAGTAATAACAAAATCTGATTGCTTATTCAAACCACATCTCCTCTCGTCTCCTGTCCTCTCCACCTTGGTAGAAAACGAGCCTAAGGCGGTTATCACACTGCGCCGCGCTCCACCGCGGAGCGCGTGATTTTTATATAAAAAATCACGCGCGCGGACGTCAGTGTGAAGAGCCGCGCGTGTTTTCTATACAAACTGAGGTACTTGCATACAATGATTAAATCTGTCGCCCCGCGCTCCGCGGCGGAGCGCGGCGCAGTGTGATAACCGACTAATAAGTATTTTGTTTTTTAATTTTTAGGGATTAATGTTTTCATCTAAAATTATGTGAGGAAAAATTAGTAAATAGATGGTTGATTTTTCGTTTTTTTTTTTACGAATGTGAACTTTTAGCAATTTAAAAGAAAATCACACCAAGAAACCCTATTCCAATTCATGTATCTTGCAGAAACCTGCGCGTGGATCCGACGCCGTTCTCCGAACACCAGCATTCGTCCATGGGCGCCACCGCCATCGTTACGCCCGCCGCGCGCCCGGGGAAACTGCTCGTGCGGCAGGAAGAGGTAAGAAGCAAACATTTATTCTTATATTTATTTTAAGTATATCTTGACGATATACTTACTCTCGTCATTTAGTCTTTGTTCTATTTAGAATATCTCTTTTCGTTCAATTCAACATCACTCATTCGTTTATTCTCAATCACTTGAATTCTAGAGATCTCTATAAATTCATAATGTTCCTGTCATGTAGGTGGAAGCAATGATAGCCGCGCTAAAGCTCATAGCGGCAGTGGCCATTCAAGATGAAGCCGCTTGCGCCAGCATCTGCGAAAACTTGCAGTGGGATGCCGTCAACGTCATGTTCGGTAAGTCGAAGCATGTATGTGAAATGAAACTTGTAAAAAAGCTTTGTTGTAGTACGAGATTAGGACTTATCCTGCTAATTTATTCTTCTAGATTAAACGGCCGACTTAAAAATTTTGCAAGAAGTGTAAGGAATTTTTATGTCACTGAGTATTTTAGGGTGTACGCTATAATTCGCGTGAGAACATGCACGCGTGTCTATCAAAAGATAGCAAACGCAGTTTGGCGCGGACGCGTGAGACGGTTTTCCACTAGCGCGGTAGAGATCGGGTGGCCACTACGCAGCGCAAGTCTGCGACAGATGTTCGGCACGAGCACTTGCTTGGTGCACTCGCGCAAGTTTTAGCATAATATGTCCTTATGACTGGCTAACCCTAAGGCCTAAAACGCACTATGCGGTTAGCCGGAATGCGGCGAACCGCTGCGGTAGGTCGCACATCGATTATTATTATGAAATCGCATGATAACGACACACTATCATGCGGCTGTTTCAATACATATTTTTAACCGGACGGCTGACCGCATTTCAGCTAACCACGACTTAGGCACCGAGCAAAATGAACAATTTTACTAAATCCTTTATATTGTTCTGTGCTTAAACTCTAAACTCCATTCAATTGATTTTTGTTTTTACTAGTGTATAATTACCCTAACATTGCAAAAAGAAATGCTGTGTATACCTGTAATTGAGGTCATATACGCATCATGTGTTAAACCATGTTAAAATGTATGAACTGTATTATGTATGTGACTTTGTTGGTGTACCTAATAAATAAATAACAACATAGTGCGTTCTAGGTCTAAGACTTTTTTTACACGTTGACAGGGTTAATCTGCTGCCACGTGCCGATCCAGCTAAAAGCCGAGCTGTGCCTGACGCTGGGCGCGCTGGGCAGCACGGCCAGCACGGCGCCGCGCGTGTGGTGCGCGCTGGAGAGCGCGCAGCTGGTGTCGCCCACGGACGAGAAGCGCGCGCTCACCGCCGACCTGCAGGAGGTATGTCAGGACTAGGATGTGTGCCGTGATAAAATCTTTTCGATGATTTCAGACAAATGTATGGGCTTATCGCGTAAAATCGATAAGCGATAAAAATTTATCGCGGCGCGTATTTTAGGGTTATTGGTCTACTCTCACGTGTCGTCTTGCTTTAAGACGGTAACGTGAGATATACCTACGTCACCTCCCGTAAGTAAGGGTGCGGATAAAGGTACCGCAGTTGTTTGCTCGCCTCCCGGGTAGGTGTATGGCGGGTGCTGTCACTTGGCTAGCAACCTAGCCGCACGCCATGCATTATTTATGCATTTTGTAAGTCTGCAAGTGTTTCTCCAGCCACATCAAATACAAATCTTTTATTTAGTACCACCTTTCCAAGAGGCGCTTATAAATGTCCCAAATAACTTGCCCTATCACCACATCCGGACAATATTTTGGGCTGACGGATGGCGGACAGGTGGAGTGCCGCATGGAGGAGTACCCCCTCTCGCGCGCTTTCATCTCTTCTCATTTGCAATCTAGTTCACAACGTCATTGACATGTTGTTTCCTACACCAGGTGGAGTGCCGCATGGAGGACTACCCGTCTCGCGCGCTTTCATCGCCCTTCTCATTTGCAATCTAGTTCACAACGTCATTGACATGTTGTTTCCTACACCAGGTGGAGTGCCGCATGGAGGACTACCCTCTATCCCGCGCGTTTGTCTCCCTCCTGCTGTCGCTGTGCCGCGCGGGCGGCCTGCCGCGTGCACTGGGGGCGGGCACGCGCGCGCCGGGGCTCGCGCCCTACGCGCACCACGTGCTGGCGCGCCTGGCCCTGCCCGCGCCGCACCGCCCGCACGCGGACCCCGCGCGCCGCTGGCAGGTACAACCCACCACCACCCATGGTTCTTCCTGCATCATCATCATCATCATCATCATTTCAGCCACAGGACGTCCACTGCTGAACATAGGCCTCCCCCAATGACTTCCACAACGCACGGTTGGTAGCGGCCTGCATCCAGCGCCTTCCCGCTACCTTTATCAGGTCGTCGGTCCACCTTGTGGGTGGACGTCCCACGCTGCGTTTTCCGGTACGTGGCCTCCATTCCAGAACCTTGCTGCCCCATCGGCCGTCAGTTCTGCGTACTATGTGCCCTGCCCACTGCCACTTCAGCTTGCTGATCCGTCGGGCTATGTCAGCGACTTTAGTTCGTTTACGGATCTCCTCCTCACCTTCCTGCCTCGCGCCCTACGCGCACCACGTGCTGGCGCGCCTGGCCCTGCCCGCGCCGCACCGCCCGCACGCGGACCCCGCGCGCCGCTGGCAGGTACAGCCACAGAATAATAATAAGTACTACGTACAGAAGTTTTACTTCGCGAAGGTATTTAAAAAAATGTATGCTCAATGTCATTAACAATATGCTGTAATTTAGCCTATCTCAAGAGTCAAGCACCATTTTGTTGACAAACGTCAGTGATCGGCACTGCGCCGAAGCTGTAGGGCTGACTTCGGTAAAATGATGTGACGTGAGGCGCCAAACTGCGGAAAATGGCGGAGGAAATACATGATTTAGCATGAATTATCATGAATAATATGAACTACTTATTTACCTCTCAGTGTCTTGAGGCAACTTAAAAAAGTACATTCTGTGTTTTTATTATTATTTTAGGCAGTTAAATACTGCACAGTATTTAGTACAGCATTTTCTTTATTTTCTTCCATCATACACAAGAATACGCGTGCGTGAGTCAATGTTCGCTCGTATGTGAGGCCTTGTCGAATAGTATCCTGTAGGTGGGCCATCGTGCGTGTTTTGTTTTCGATGTAAACTCGCGGAGATGAACAGGCCTGGTACAGCGAGCCAGGTGTATAGCGAGCCAGGTGGCATGGAGCCTCGCGCCCTACGCGCACCACGTGCTGGCGCGCCTGGCCCTGCCCGCGCCGCACCGCCCGCACGCGGACCCCGCGCGCCGCTGGCAGGTACACCATGGAGTTAGCTGACACCCTGGACTAACACATAGGCTACGTTTTACCGCGAGGAACACCGCGGGGCGCAGCTACTTGATAGATAACAACTGTCTACAGTATTTTTGCGCACGGGTTATGCATAGCTTATTTTTATTGCTTTATAACCTAGAAACAAGAATAACAACAAACAATTGTTCTGAATTTGCTTTTATGTGTAAAAAATAGAAAAAATCATATTAATGAATGTATGAAACATGAACATAGAGATGATTTAATTTGTTGCCAAATATATTTTTTTCTTTCTTTCTTTCATTCTTTCTAATTATTAAAACATAACAAACATCCATTTAAGATTCATTCTCACAAGAGAAAAATTAAAATAGAGTCCAAAAATTTATTAAAAATTAAAAGTTCTAATTTCCTGTCATGTTCCATAGAAGATTTTTTTCATAAAAATCTAACCCTATCATGCTTTCAGTATACTGGCCTTGGTAACGTCGTTTCTCAAATCCCACTATATTTTGATGAAAGCGTGCCCCTTGTTCTTGCGAATATAATTATTTATAAATATATCCCAATGAGAATGTGACGTGCATCTTTAGAGACATTCTANCATTTCACTTCGCGATTAACGAGAGGTTTTGTCGCATCACTAGTTCACAGACTAAAAATATTTTTATGTCAGTTGGCCATATTTGATGACATTTCTGCTGATTTCTAAAAAATTAGACTGTAGGCCTAAGATGTTATCACGCCATTTCATCGATTTTGCCCATACATTTTGACGTCGATAAAAGTTATCACGGCGCGCATCTTAGGCCTCAGCCTCGAATTTAGTGGGCAGTGGGGCGGCGGCGGGAGCGGGCAACGAGCGGGCAGCGGCGCGAGAGCGGGCAACGAGCGGGCAGCGGCGCGAGAGCGGGCAACGAGCGGGCAGCGGCGCGAGAGCGGGCAACGAGCGGGCAGCGGCGCGGGAGCGGGCAACGAGCGGGCAGCGCACTCCTTCTTTTGCCCACAATAAATCGAGCGTTAGGAATAAATTTGAATCGAAATAAAATTGTCGCCGTCGTTCAGACATTTCGTTTGCGAATAAAAACAAATATCTCGACAACACAACCCCGAACACAACACTTCGCCGCTAAAGCGCCGCGCGAGCTGCCCGCTTGTTTCGAGAACGGGTCTGCGTTGCCCGCCCCGCTCCAGCGCCGCCGTCGCTCCCGCCCCGCTGCCCGCTAAATTCGAGGCTGAGGCCTTAGGCCTGATGGTTAGGGTTGAATTGTCATGGTGAAGGGAGTCGTGAATGAAATAGATTTTAAATTGTTTAATAAAATGTCAAAATATCATTCAGAAACTTGTGTTTGTTGACAGAAAACTGTTAGCGGGCGTGGTGTTCGCCGCGTCTGCACAACGCGGGCTTCACAGAGGACTTCTCAGACTGATCACAGAGGTATGATTGGATCTGGGGGCACGGCAGTGCCCCCACCAAGTCGAGCAAAAAAGCGACACGGCCGTACCATCCTTTTCTCGAAGCAATTCAGGCCATTTTCGACATTTTTTTTTTGTTGACCGGTGTAATTCAAAGATACAACTTCTTAATAAAACGTTAAGCAGCGGGTCGCGCCGCGACAGAGAAGCGATCGAGACAAGAAATTGAGACGGGAGACCAAGATAGGAGACTTACAGACAGTGACAGTTTACTTAATCCTCTGTCTCTGTCTCACTCGCAAACTGACGCTCATAAATTGTCTTAAATCAAGTAGTGGTCGCGGACTCTCTTCGCGTCCTTTTGTCCCGGCTTGTCTTTGTTGCAGCGTGAACCGCCGCTTTAAGGTAATTGTCCACTATATTCAAACACCGTTCTTCCCCAGATGCTGTCCCTATGCTTCGAGCTGTTCGCCCTCTGGCTGGACCAATACGAGCCGGCCGCATCAGACTTCCCGCCCGCGGGCAGGGAGCCAGACGCCAACCCGCCGCCGGGCTTCCGGCTGCTGTTGCAGCTGCACGGCGACTCGGAGTTGCTGCGGCTGGCGCTGGGCTCGCTGGAGGGCTCGCTCGGCCTGCTGGAGCGGCAGCCCGCCATGCCGGGGAAGGTGAGCTGGCCAGGCACCCCTGGGAGGCTGTGAACCCTGGGCACTGGGAGGCTAGGAAGCTGTGAACCCTGGGCCCTAGGAGGCTAGGAAGCTGTGAACCCTGGGCCCTAGGAGGCTAGGAAGCTGTGAACTTTGGGCCCTAGGAGGCTAGGAAGCTGTTAACTCTGGGCCCTAGGAGGTTAAGAGGCTGTGAACTCTGGGCCCTAGGAGGCTACGAAGCTGTGAACCCTGGGCCCTAGGAGGCTAGGAAGCTGTGAACCTTGGGCATTAGGAGGCTAAGAGGCTGTGAACCCCGGGCCCTAGGAACAAGCCGGGCTTCCGGCTGCTGCTGCAGCTGCACGGTGACTCGGAGTTGCTGCGGTTGGCGCTGGGCTCGCTGGAGGGCTCGCTCGGCCTGCTGGAGCGGCAGCCCGCCATGCCGGGGAAGGTGAGCTGGCCAGGTACCCTGGGACATTGGTTCCCAAAGTGGGGGGCGCAAAGACCTTTAAAGGGAGGCGCGGGCCATCTGTACGAAGCCTGTGACCGCTGAGAGAATGCATTCCAGACTGCTCGATACGACCAATAAATAATCTTGACTGGAGGAGGGGGGCGCGGAATTTTTTGTATGGACGAAAGGGGGCGCGTCTCAAACAAGTTTAGGAACCAATGCCCTAGGAGGCCTGTGAACCCCGGGCCCCAGGAGGCCTGTGAACCCTGGGCTCTAGGAGGCTTATGAACCCTGGGCCCTAGGCCTATGAACCCTGGAACCTAGGAGGCCTATGAATCGTGGGCCCTAGGAGGCCTATGAACCCTGGGCAAATGGAACTATTTCCACTTCTGCAACTCCTGTGTAGCCATGATCTACAGCTTGACCGCCACTAAAAAGTCAACCAGTGAACCGATGGATCAAGATTCTGGAATGGAGTCCACATACCGGCAAGCGTAGCGTGAGTCATCCACTCACAAAATGGACAAATGACCTTATAAAAGTTACAAGAAAGGTGCTAAACGCCGCGCTACCAATCCGCCAATCTGGATCTCATGTGAGATACGAATAGGTGTGTGACATAGGAGGTGTAAGGAATTGCCAGAAGGTGCTAAACGCTTCCAACCGGTCAATCTGGATATCATTGTGGGAAACTTATGTTCAGCAGTGGTCCTGTTACTGAAATGACGATGATGACTTATACGAACACGTGTGATGATTGATTGACAATGTTTGTGTATATTTTATGAATGACCCAGATAATTTTTTGCAGGTATTCGTGGAGGAAAGCCTGGTGTCGATCCTGCAGATACTGGAGCGCGCTTTGGCCCTGGAACGTTCGCTGACCGCCGCGGCCTCCGAAGCCGGGCGCGGTGTACTTATTGTCGGCCTCTCCAAACTTATACTGGGTAAGATCTCAGAGAAGTAAAAGTTACGTTGTAGAAACTAATTTAGATCATTTACTTCTAAATACAAGAAAAAGAAAATATTTTTGTTAGTGACATTATTGTAGAAAGGTAGCAGGAAAGCGTTGGATGCAGGCCGCTACCAACCGTGCGATGTGGAAGTCATTGGGGGAGGCCTATGTTCAGCAGTAGACGTCCTATGGCTGAAATGATGATGATTGTAGAAAGACGAAATTCGAGGGACTTTTATCCACAGAGGATACACCTTTTTGTATTTTTCGTACGGGGCACATTTACTCCTATGTATGCCTTATTCTATCTATACAGTTTTAAGCAGTTAGTATCGATGGACAAAAAGTATCTCATGAATCACAGTAAAGGCCTGCTTAACTGTAGTTGGTTATCATCCTTATTATCTGTGACAAAATCAAATTATACAGTCACCTGTGGAATTAAGAATACATGAGAGCATCACCTGGATCCTGTAATTAATTCTATCATTGTTTCCCCAGCGGACGACGGTCCCTCCGGCGGCGACCGCCTAGTGACCTGCTGCCGCGTGCTGCAGCTCGTTAACACGCTGCCCGCCGCCGCCGCGCGCGCCACTGCGCTCCTAACGCGTGCCCTTAGCGCGCCGGCCGCCGCCAGGCACTTGTTGCATGCGCAGGCGCACCGTCCGCATGCCAGCGATATTAGGTACGTGCACAATACTATTATTTAGAGATAGTGCCATCTGTGAATGAAAATTTGAATTAATATCAGGTGGTGCAAGTTATCCAGTGGCAGTGTAATCTTTCATCGCTAGCAAACGAAAATTAATGAGTTAATTCTCCCTTGATAATACTTAAATCTCAACTGGTTCAGTGCTAAATGCGCAGCCAGCGGACTTTTTGTTTGGTGTACTGTTGTGTGCTTTATTCGATGGAGTTTATAAGGGATAAATATTAATGGGAAAAAAGTCCATCGCCGAAAAAAATCCGTTGTCTGCGCAGCCCTTAAGACAGCGTATAGGCCATGTGGATATTCTTGAGTTTCTTGACCATAGTGATCAGGATCAATGGGTCTTTATAAATTCACCCTTGTCAAGGGTTATGCGTTGCTTATCTCTTCTTCTACCAACAGGCACGGCTTCGTAGAGTGCTTGGAAGCAGAAGAATACGGCGACGAGCAGCAGATAGCAGACATTCGCGCGGCCAAGGAGGGAGTCCTATTGCTACTGCAGCAGGCGCTGCCCGCCGCGCCGCCCAACCTCGCGCACTTCCTACTGGGGTACCGACTGGACGACGACGTGAGTGACGCTCTTGTGTGCTTGGAATATGGGTCACTACTAAAGCCTGGTCCGTGAGCACGTAGAATCCCGTCCAATGACCCCAAGCTACCCATCCTTATCGCTCGCGCGTAATTATGTTGCTGTCGCGCTCGCACACTCACTGCGGGCGCGCGTCGCACAGTCGCGACAGCAATATAATTACGCGCGAGCGATAAGGATGGGTAGCTTGGGGTCATTGAACGGGATTCTACGTGCTCACGGACCAGGCTTTACAAGTAGAGCAGCAGATAGCAGACATTCGCGCAGCCAATGAGGGAGTCCTATTGCTACTTCAACTTCCTACTGGGATACCGACTGGACGACGACGTGAGTGACGCTCTTGTGTGCTTGTAATATGGGTCACTTTACAACAAGCAGAGCAGCAGATAGCAGACATTCGCGCGGCCAAGGAGGGAGTCCTATTGCTACTTCAGCTTCCTACTGGGATACCGCCTAGACGACGACGTGAGTGACGCTCTTGTGTGCTTGTGATAAGGGTCACTTTACAACAAGCAGAGCAACAGATAGCAGACATTCGTGCGGCCAAGGAGGGAGTCCTATTGCTACTTCAGCTTCCTACTGGGGTACCGACTGGACGACGACGTGAGTGACGCTCTTGTGTGCTTGTGATAAGGGTCACTTTACAACAAGCAGAGCAGCAGATAGCAGACATTCGCGCGGCCAAGGAGGGAGTCCTATTGCTACTGCAGCAGGCGCTGCCCGCCGCGCCGCCCAACCTCGCACACTTCCTACTGGGGTACCGACTAGACGACGACGTGAGTGACGCTCTTGTGTGCTTGGAATATGGGTCACTACTAAAGCCTGGTCCGTGAGCACGTAGAATCCCGTCCAATGACCCCAAGCTGCCCATCCTTGTCGCTCGCACGTAATTATGTTGCTGTCGCGCTCGCACACTCACTGCGGGCGCGCGTCGCACAGTCGCGACAGCAATATAATTACGCGCGAGCGATAAGGATGGGTAGCTTGGGGTCATTGAACGGGATTCTACGTGCTCACGGACCAGGCTTTACAAGTAGAGCAGCAGATAGCAGACATTCGCGCAGCCAAGGAGGGAGTCCTATTGCTACTTCAACTTCCTACTGGGATACCGACTGGACGACGACGTGAGTGACGCTCTTGTGTGCTTGTGATAAGGGTCACTTTAACAAGCGACGAGCAGCAGATAGCAGACATTCGCGCGGCCAAGGAGGGAGTCCTATTGCTACTGCAGCAGGCGCTGCCCGCCGCGCCGCCCAACCTCGCGCACTTCCTACTGGGGTACCGACTGGACGAAGACGTGAGTGACGCTCTTGTGTACTTGGAATATGAAATATGTGCCACTTTACAAGTGTTTCATCTGATGTGTTGTTGACTGTATATTATGTACTTAATTTGGGGCTAGATGACGCAGTGTAAAGTGTTTAAGGATATTTTTTACGACCTATGATAAAACATGCGCGAGGGTGCGTGGAGAGTGTGCCCACTTCGGACGTCCAACACGAGTGTAATCCGTCCCACGCGACAGTGCCACTGCGCTGCTCATACTTTATTTCGATACAGACATGCGAGCGTGCGTATGCGCCAATTTTGCGTAGGGGTTAAAATGATTGACTATTAGTCTATTATCAATTACTCCAACTTCTTCTTCTTATCGTGTCGACAACAAACCTAAAACCAAAACCCAAAACTCTGCTACAATAGTGGCGTTGTCAGCATCATTCATTAAATCCTCCTGCGTGGAGTTGCTCGAGCACTCAGGGCACGACATCATGACGTGCTTCATCGACTTGAGAACAAAATCGCACCTGCACTCCGTGTTTGATGTGATGATGACATGACACTCCAACAATACATTATGTTGTTTAATATGGCAGCGTCCAGAATGGCGGGAGATTGTGAAGAGGCAAGTCCACGAGTTCGAGGAGCGTACGACTGAACTCGACGCGAAGCGCGATGACTTGAAGGCCCGTCCATCTGCCGCCATTCACTATAACTATGTTGGCGAGATGCCCTCAATGCGCGAGGGATTTTGCCGCGAAAATAGGCTACGTAAGCCATCTTCGGGCACACCAGCGCCGCCAAGACAGCTAGGAGTCGGAGTGGTCGCCATGGCCGAAATCGGTCGGATGGATCATCATCATCATCATCATCATCATCATCATCATCATCATCATGTTTAATGTAATTATTTCAAAGCTATTTTTCTTCCATGTAAAATAAATAAATAACTTTGTTTAGGTGAGCCGCAGCGCGCTGAACGAGGCGGGCGTGGCGGGCTACCCGCGCACGTGCCTGCACTCCATCCTCGATATATTGGACCAGCACATCGCCGGCCAGAACAACGGGGACAGGTGAGGAAATTCGACTTTAATACGATTGTGTTAAAATCATTTCATACAATATTTTTTTTAGTAATTCGCGAGGTCTCTTTCTCTTCGAGGCTCTTGTCAGTGGAGTTCAGTAACTAACTTGTCATAATCACACAACCATAAGAGAGTTTAAGCTGTGTCGCTTCACTTCACAATTTCACATTTAAGCGACATTAGCGCGACGGTCGCGTGACAGTCACTCTGCTGATAATTTCATACTATATGACAGCGTGGCAGCGGCATTTTTATAATGGGAAGGCAGGCATCTGCTGCTGTCGCGCTGCTGTCTCGCTGCTGACGCCCTAATGTGAAAGTGGCGAAATTGTAGTGACGTAGTGACGTTGTGCCCGCCTAAAGTGGGCCTTTTTTTATCATAGTTTTTTGCTATTTCCGAGTGTAACTGGCGAGTGTGATCGTGTCCCAGGGAGGCGTCGAACCTGGTGGAGAGCTGCTACCGGCTGGTGTACTGGCTGGCGGCGCGGCCGGCGACATCGGCGCCGGCGCTGCGCTTCCTACGCTCGCGCGATTATTTCCTGGCGCGACACGTCAAGGCCACCGTCAACCTGGAGGTACGCGTCTTTGTGTTTATTTACAGAAGCTACATAAGGCTCGGTCAAACCAACGCGTGCAGCCTGCGTGCGAGATGGCAGTGGCGATCAGACGTGTATGAATTTATAGCAATCATCATCATCATTTCAGCTATAGGACGTCCACTGTTGAACATAGGCCTCCCCCAATGACTTCCATTTCGCACGGTGGTATCGGCTTGCGTCCAGCGCCTTCCTGTTACCTTTATCAGGTCGTCGCCGCTTTATCAGGTTGTAGCAATGAGTTCACGTTAATCATCATTTGCTGCAGCAATCTATGCAGCGGTAATCGGCGAATAGATCGCGCTTGACGTTTGATAAAAATGGCGTAAATTTTTCGCGAACGCGGCAGTATGAACAACTTTTGCACGCGCAGTGATAACCATCGCGAACGCAGGCTGCTTTAGTTTCGCCGAACCTTTAAATATGTCTCGTGACCTGTACTATTTGTTTTAGATTGTGGTGCAAAGGTGATCGTTTTGTTGGCTATCCAAGTAAATAACAAGTTATCTCCTCTACAGACGGCGTCGGTGGTGACGCTCTCAGCACGGTCTTGGGTGCTCCGCGCGTGCGCGTGCGAGGCGGGCGCGGCGGCGGCGGGCCGCCAGCACGCGGCGCTGGCCACGCTGCTGGCCGCGCTCACGCACGCGCCGCTGCACCACACGCAGGTAACACAAAAATGTGTTCGAGGAAACATTTTGTCCTTTCCATCAGTCTACATGGGGGTCGGACGTCGCGAACGGCCGGAAGGGCCGAGGGACGCCTCGTTCATGCGCATGCAAGAATCCGCAAATTGAATCTTAAAAGCAGCACTTGACCTTTGGCTTGCAAATCATAAACGTTTATTTATTTTTCGTCATACATGTGTCTATGACAAGGTCCAATCTTATTGACTAGTTTTGGTCTACCAGTAAAGACCAATTTTGATTTACCCGTACACTTTACATAATGGCCATTCTCAGATTAGCTAGTTTTTACGTGTCCGGGCTGTTAAATCCTTAAAAATGATAAATTAGAGACATGCAAGTATTTTTATATTTTACTTGACAACCCTATCCAATTGTGCATAAAATCATAGGCCTCTTATTTTAAGTATAAGTGGCTAAATTAATTTCATGAACCTCTGTTCTATAATTACCGTGACGCGTCCGCACACCGACTTAATGTTAAAAGTTGGCTGTAATTTTTATGTCGTATAGATTTGATTTACTCCATTCAACGTTTAAAAGAGTTTATAAGATTGTCTTATGCTTGGCAAAATATCTATTCAATAGAACCATTCTGTAAATAATTATAATTAAAAAACATCTTGTCCGAGCTAAAGTCCTAATTACCGTTACGTTTTCTGTTCGTAGTCATACTAGCCTAAATAATAGTATTTGACACATCATTATCCAGAGACGTCCACTGCTGGACAAAGGCCTCCCCCAAGGATTTCCATGAAGACCGATCCTGCGCCGCTCGCACCCAGGCACCTCCCGCGAACTTCACCAGATCGTCGGTCCACCTAGTGGGAGGCCTGCCCACGCTACGTCTTCCGGCTCGTGGTCGCCACTCAAGAACTTTCCTGCCCCAGCGGCCATCAGCTCTACGAGCCATGTGCCCCGTCCACTGCCACTTGATTTTAGCGATTCTGCGGGCTATGTCTGTCACTCTGGTTCTCCTACGTATCTCCTCATTTCCGATTCAATAAGGTAACATGACTGCTTCAAAATAAAGCGTAAATTGATCAAGAAGTGTGACTGTGACTGCCCTACTCAGACGCAATTCTACGCACACCTTCCGCGATCCAGCCAGTATAAGTGACGGGGTGAAGTGCAACGTGCTCTAAGTAGACGCAATTCCGCGCACACCTCCCGCGAGTCGGACAGATAATAATTGAAAGATGGGTCATCATCATCATCATTTCAGCCATAGGACGTCCACTGTTGAACATAGGCCTCCCCCAATGCTTTCCATGTTGATCGATTGGTAGCGGCCTGCGTCCAGAGCTTCTCTGCTACCTTTACGATGTCGTCGGTCCGCCTTGTAGGTGGACGTCTCGTACGTACCGGAAAGATGGGTATGGCCATGGAAAAGTTTGCTTAAAAATAAAGTAGATGCTTAGATGCGCGCGAGTTCTGCACCACGCGCAGGATACATACTGTAGCTCCCGACACTAGCGCCATAGAAAGTATTTATTTGTCTCAAAACAGGTTTCATTTACAGTTTTTCACAGATACAAAAATCATAAGAGACAAAAAGGTCCATGACTCAGTGATTGCAGGAGACCCACAAACCCTGTTATTCTGCCATAGCCAAGATATACATAAGTAAATAAATATTAATTTATACTTAAAATTACAGTAGGAGTTTATGTGTGTGTGAGATCTACATTCTGCGATTACGCACGCGTCGTTGCGCACGCAGGTTGTTGCTATCGACGACTGCTGCTAAATGAAGCGTGTTTCAATCTTTATAGGGCTGTGGGGAATATATTGCTATCTAAATTTGAACCTTATTCGCTTATCATAACGTCTACGCACCCTCACCAGGAATGGGAGTGGTGCCTGCTGCGGCGCACGCTGGAAGCGCTGCCGGTGAGCGTGGAGGCGTGCGCGGAGCCGCGCTGGGAGCTGTTCCACGCGCACCAGCTGCGCCACGCCATCGCCTCCTGCGACCTGCCCACGGGTGAGTCACGGTGCCTTCACTGGGCGTCACGTCAGGCCTCTTCATCTCCGCGAGTTTACATCGAAAACAAAACGCGCACGATGGCCCACCTACAGGATACTATTCGACAAGGCCTCACATACGAGCGAACATTGACTCGCGCACGCGTATTCTTGTGTATGATGGAAGAAAATAAAGAAAATGGTGTACCTACTAAATACTGTGCAGTATTTAACTGCCTAAATAATAATAAAAACACAGAATGTACTTTTTTAAGTTGCCTCAAGACACTGAGAGGTAAAGAAGTAGTTAATATTATTCATGATAATTCATGCTAAATCATGTATTTTCTCCGCCATTTTCCGCAGTTTAACACCTCACGTCACATCATTTTACCGAAATCAGCCCTATAGCTTCGGCGCAGTGCCGATCACTGACGTTTGTCAACAAAATGGTGCTTGACTCTTGAGACAGGCTAAATTACACCTTATTGTTAATGACATTGAGCATACATTTTTTTAAATACCTTCGCGAAGTAAAACTTCTGTACGTAGTACTTATTATTATTCTGTGGTCACGTACAAAATTATGTTCTATCAACCCATAGGCCCAGAACAGACTGTGAAACGCAACTGCAACGAAATTGCAACTGATAGTTACTTTTGAGTTGCATCTAAGTTTCTGCCATAGCATTCGTTGAGAGATCACACATGACGCGACAAGTTTGAAACTCAGTTTCAGTTTCATTCATCAGAATCATCACAAAGTTGCAGTTTCGTTGCAGTTGCGTTTCACCGTCTGTTCTGAGCCTTACCCATGTTACATGCAATAAATAATTTGAATTTGATGCTCCTGTGACCTGCCCATAAATGAGTGATGAGGCTCCGTGCGCTTCCGTTAGGAGTGGAAGCAGTGCCTGCAGCTGGAAATAAAATTTAATTAAATATTTATTTATTTATTTTGCATGGAAAACAAACGCGCGTGGTTCTGTATCAAACATTTGAATGAGCAGGCACCCGCGGCGGGTTCCCGTTCCGTACACCCGTTAAGTGGAGGCCCTTCAATGTACCTTAATTATTTGTTCCATAATTCTTTTCTGGACTAGGAAATAACGTGTACTTTTATCGTAGGTCTGGGCGGTAAAAGGATCAGCGTGTCACGAGTTCACGCGCTACTAGCTCGGGAGCTATCGGCGCTACACGCCACCGCGCCGCAACGGAATCTAGTCGCTTTGGAAATACAAAAGGTAGGATGAAAAAGAAAAAAATCATCTATCAATTTAAAACATTTTACTTGATGAAATTAAACAAAGCTTAATTTGAAGACTTTATATTTTATAGTAAAATATATGAGAACATTTTGGACAACGCGACAAGGACGAGAGTGCCCATAGACAATATTAGTAAGGAGTTTCTCTTATGCGTCCATAAATCCAACATCCTCAATGCTCTTTTCATTCTAGCCCTTTATATCTGGTATTATTGCAAAGTTATCCATTCGCAGGTATTAGACTACGTAACCGAAGTGAACCGCCAGCGCAACCTAGCGGCGACTCTCACGCACTACTACGACTCATGGCGGCAACTCACAGAAATCCTCTTCTGCGTGGCGCCGCCCGACATTCTCAGCCTCGAATCTCGCAAGAACTTACTCCTCAACATCCTCCAAGACTTGCTGAACAAAATACCACCCGCAGAAGTGCTGCCACAGTTAGGAAACCTAGCCTCGGGAACAGTGTTGCTATTGCTGGTAAATTTGAGACACTGCTACATCCTTCAGAAGAGAGAAACGAACATGGACGCATCAGAATTCGAAACGTCGTTTTTTGGGCCTTCAAACCAGATTATGCAGACAAAATCACTGACGCTTAAATTCATTCTACACAAGATTCTGAGCTGGATATTGGTCTCTGGTGGCTCAACGCAAAAAATGCGCGTCAATCTATACGGAGCGTTGTTAAATTACTTGAATATCGTCAATTTGAAGCCAAGCCCGGCCGATCCCGAGGAGGAATTGAACACGACATACGTCAGTCGATTGGACAGTTCCAAAGCGAGGCCTAGTAAAGAAGAGTCAGCGTTGAAATCAATGGTGGTAGATGTGATAAGTGGTTTTGGCGAGAACCTATGTTCAATAGTGTGCAGCGACTGCATAGGGGGAGGCCATGATGTATGCCGTATGGTGGCGTTGTCGTGTCTTGATACGCTGGTGGAAATCAATCCGAAGACGGACTGGATGAATACCCTGACTAATCAAGGGTATTTGAGGAGTCTCATTGACAGTCTGATGCAAGATGATGCTGGGTTGAAAGAGGTTAGTAGTGTAATCATTATTTGTTTCTTGAATACCACTATTAGGGCCTCGTTCACCAATTCCGAGTAAAGTGCCAATTGGCTATTCATTGTATAACGTCATGAGTAGCAATTTATTGAATTTCACTATCTTTGAATAACACTAAAATCCATCTTATTTTAGTAATCAGGATAATTGGAACTTTAGTCGGAGATGGTGAAGGAGGCCCTACTAGTAATGTTGCTACCAATTTGGGAACATGAGAAAGCTACAAACTATTTTTTTTGGGCATGTATTTAAATGATCTTTTTAAATTAGCAAAAACGGCAAATAAAAAAATCTAAATGGTCATCTATTTTCAACCGACTTCAAAAAAAGGAGGAGGTTCTCAATTCGACCCGTATGTTTTTTTTTTCTATGTTTGTTACGCGATAACTCCGCCAATTATGAACCGATTTGAACAAATCTTTTTTCGGCGTATAGGTAATACCTCAAGGGTGGTCCCATTTAAATTTAATAATAGAAAAAACAACCCCCAAGGGTGGAAAATTGGGGATGAACTTTTTTATACGCAATATCTCCGCCGATTATAAATAAATTTGAACGATTATTTTTTTGTTGAATAGGTATTATCAAAAGGGTGGTTTCATGCGAATTTGAAGAAAATATTTCACCCCCAAGGGTGGAAAATTGGGGATGAACTTTTTTATACGCAATATTTTTAATTTTTAGTTTTTTTTGTGTTTCAGCATTTGAAGTCGGTTTTATTTTTAAAAAAATTTAATTATAATGATTGATCCTCTTTCTTTGAGACATAAAATAAATGAAATCGATCGATATTTAAACCTCTTTTGAACTACGCAAAAAAAATTTGAGATGTAAAAATTATATCTGATCGTTACTTGTTGGTCCTCAAAAATAAAAGAAATGGGCACCAAATATTCAACATTGTGATACTATTATAAATAATTCGATTTGTATAGATTATTTTTTGTCTATATCAAATAATCTTCAAAATAATTATGTTATGGTACTTATTTTTATTAATTTGTAGTCAAAGGATGGAAACTATTTAAAGGCACTTGATGTTCAAATATTTATTTTTTATTAAAAAATCACGTTCACACTGCGTTATCAGGTCGAATTGACCTTAGGTGCTGGATGCGTTGGTGCGGGATGGATATATTTGGTCTTTTCAGTAGTACGAAAGATAAATATTGTTTTGCAATTGTTTCGTCAAACACAGTAAATATTTGGAAAAAAAAACTTATCAGGTCCTTACGACCTGATGTCGCACTAAAAGTAAACAAATATCGTTTAGTGCTTTTATCGTGTCTAATCAACCCGTTGACAGATGACTTTATTATGGTCACTGATCACGGTCGAGATCGGTATACTAAGAGAAAATCAACCTTGCGATTTGAAAACAAAATAAAGAGGTAAAAATTATGATGTCGGGTTCGGAGATGTCAGAAGTAAGAAATTATTTTACATAGCGCCTCTAGTCCCAAACTAAGCAAAGCTAGTAATTTAAACAAACATGGCAATGTACATAAATTCTGCTGGCTTATTGGCTGCTAAGCCCTTGGCCAACTCAGTGACCAATGACGGACGATTGTCACTCAACCACAAAGTACCGAGTAAATTAAATATTAACCAACTAGCTGACCCGGCGAACTTCGTACCGCCTTAGCGTAGAGATTTTCTTAATATTTTTTTCCGTAAGAACCATCCTTGGACTTCCACAAACATTTAAAAAAAAGAATTAGCGAAATCGGTTCAGCCGTTCACACGTGATGCCGTGACAACGCGAAACGGGTTTCATTTTTATATATATAGATAATATTTTTAGTTAGATCAAATATATTTTAAAGTTAAGTTATACATACATCGAAATGTATTTATTAGGTGATCAATATTAAAAGGCAAACTTGATATAAATATCATCAAATTAACAAAATTAAAGATCAATAACTAAAAAAAAAAGAGGATCAAATATTATTTTTGTTTATCAAATATTAAAAGAGTATGTTAAACATAAATATTATGTTACCTTAAATGAAGATCATTCATAATTTATCCGTAGATCAACTAATATAGACCCAATAATTAATATAAAGATAAAATATAATAAAATACATCATTTATTTTTAAAAGTGCACATACAAAAAAGATCAATTAGTTTTTAGAGGATCAAATAATATTGTCCCTTTTTTTTGGGAACTTTTTTTTTTATCAATTTTAGGTTAAACTAACCTGTGATGAAAGAGAGAAGAAAATATGTATTTTTTTATGATTTTTCTTGTCTCGTCAGGCTTTAGAACCGAACCCGAAGACCCTTCGCGTCCTCTACGTATACGAGTCCAAGATGGCGCTACTAATGAAGCTGGCTGGCACGCGCGCCGGCGCCGAGACCATCCTAGCGCAGGGTGCTCTCTCGTGCCTCGCCAACATGAGCATCCTCTCGCGCCATCCTGACATACACACTGCTTCAGACTCCCAGCGGCACACTGACTTCGTGCCCGCCGTGGCCAACAGGTGAGCACACAGCTGGCGACCTTGACTAACAGGTAAACCGAATGTCGCGGAAGTCTAAGGCTACCGGATACTCGCGACGCTTCCACTCGGGCGATGACGGAACGCGAGGTTTTAGTGGGTATACCCCGTCCTTTTCAGGACGGAGCAGCGCCTTTTTCAGGGCGCCGGGAGTCCCAAACACGACCCTGTCCCCCGGCAGAAACAGGTAAACCTATGCTTCTGAGAATTCCAGGGGTAGCTCACTTCCACGGCCCGAGTTCCATTTGGTGATGATGATTCCACTTGTGGAAGAGAGATAATCATGCCTGGAAGATAAGAAAGTATGACAAGAACATGACATGTATGTATGTAGTCTCCAGTTTCCGCTCTACTGTATTGAAGAACGTCCTACACAGTGAAATTTTGATCGAAGCTTTTGCTGTAAACTCTTTTTCATCGTTTCAAAAGCTGTTAAATACATAGGGTGGTTTGTTACAGATTCCGCCAAATCCTAGTGCCGGCGTTAGCGTTATGCGACGCGCTGCTGACAACCCTCGGCACCCAGAACCACAGCTGTGTGATACACGTCACGCATCTACTGTTAAGTCACGCCGAGTGCGTCGACATGGTTCTCAGGTAAGCCAGCAGGCGTTACAAAATTCATAAAATATAATTTTAGTGTAATTCTTCTTTTTCTGTTTATTTTCCAATTCCATTTGGGGCTGGTCCTCTTCTTCTAAGGCGCCAAGACAATCTGTGCTTGTCTCTAATATTTAGAATAGGTTGTCCACCACGTGAACTGCGGGTCTCCTCTACCTTTCTTATTATTGGGGATAGCTAGCTAATCTTGCTATAACTCAAAATATTTTTTTATCCAGGGCGGCCAATCCGAACTCGCCCCAAGAACTGCTGATTGAAGCAGAAGCTCTAACGTCAGTAATAGCGCGCGCGTCCGACTACGCTGTAATCGAAGCGGTCAGCGGCGACACAGCGCTTCAGCACAGCTCGGCAGCGCTGCAGCGGATGCACTCGCTCGTGCTAGCGCTCATACCGCGGTTCGCTGCGCCCCCGCCGCACCAGTATAATCAGCCTCCTGCGAATCAACAGCAGGATCAGAACATATTGTATTATAAGGTGAGTTTTGTTTAGCCACAGAATAATAATGTACTATGTACAGAACAGTTTTCGTGGCGAAGGTATTTAAAAAGAAATCTACTCAATGTCGTCAACAAAATGGTGTAAGGTAGATCGGTACTGTGCGGATGCGATAGGGCTGACTGCTACGAGAAGCTACTGTGTGTCACCTCGCCATCTAGTACGTGATTTTTTTCTTTTTTCTAATAGCGAATTTTTTTTTATAATGAGTGAAGAATACGCGCGCGTATGTCACGCGATTAAACCCGCCGGCCAGTACGCCGCGCATGTTTTGTTTTCGATGCCTACTCGGGGAGATGAACCGGCTTGGTTTAGCGCTCATAAAGTTGTTTACCTAATTCAATTGTTTTGTCAATGTTCAGATTGTGCATATCTGCTCATGAGGGATTTCCTATTTACTACTGTCGCGTTTCAGATCGTGTGCAACCTCCTGACGTTCGCGCGCAACATGATCGAGCACGACGGCACGCGCGCGTTATTCCGGCCCGCGCTGCACGCCAGCGGCGCCGACGCCGGCCCGCACCTCGGAGCCCTACTGGCGTTGCTACGACACGCTCGCGACAGCGCGCAGGCCTACGACAAGCGCGTGCACACGGCGCAGCACCAGCTGCTCGCCGTGCCCACCATGACTCTGGACGGTGAGTGTCGTGGCGCACAGGGCCGGATCTACCATATGGCTTATTGAGCTTCAGCCCAGTGCCCAGTGGATTCAAGGGGCCCCAGCTAAGTCAAGTCAAAGTCAAAAATAGACGACAATGCGAAAGAGGTGGGCCCCTAAGTAAGTAGTATTAGCCCAAAGCCCCCTAAACTCACGGTCCGTCCCTGATGGCGCAGATACTGCCACGATACGACTGTGGGATTAACAGCGATCAAACCTGAACCTAAAGACGTCTACTGTTGGACAAGCCCAGGGATCTTCTATAACGACTAATCCTGAGCCACCCGCATCTAGGCGCTTCCTGCAACTTTTACCCTCAATAAAGGTACCTGACAAAGGTCACTGAGTGTCTTCCGCCACTTCTTTTCAGCTCCAGCCCATAATGTTGTCCCAAAGTGGTGGTAGGGCAAGCTATATTTGGGACATGTATAAGCGCACTAGAAAGGGCCTAATTTATTAGTAAAAGCTTTGACTTTGAATAAAATTGATTGTAATCCGTTACTTTGTTCCGCAGACATAAAGAAGTTACTCCCCGAAGATACACCCGCATCGTCCCCAGCGGAGGCGCGTGCGTGCGCTGTCAGCGAGTTGCGGGCTCGTGTAGCGGAGCGGAGACGTGCGTTGGCGCTGGCGCGGTTAGCAGCCGACGCGGCATTGTACTTGCTATGGGCACATCTGAGAGTGTTCCTGCGACTTGCTGCACCCTCTGATGATCACTGTGAGTACACTGACATAGGAGCTCCTCTCTGAGGATACTCCCGTCTCCTCTCCAACGGAAGCGCGTGCGTGCGCCGTGAGTGAGCTTCGAGCATGTGTAGCGGAGCGGAGACGTGAGTTGGCACTGGCTCGGCTGGCGGCTGACGCGGCTTTGTACTTGCTATGGGCACATCTGAGAGTGTTCCTGCGTCTCGCTGCACCCTCTGACGA